>NW_015094509.1:20148456-20178447 GCF_001431845.1 Calidris pugnax | reverse complement strand
TTCCCTGCTGTGGTTGCTAACCTTTTTCTTTTTTTTTTTTTTGTTATGGCTTAAAAGCAAAAATAATTAAAAAAAAAAAGCATGATTCTTAGAAAATATTAAACCTTCCTTTCTTTGAAAAACAAGCTCCTTATTACAGAATATAATAAACAGTAGTGCCTGTGGTGTAGCCCACCAATCTTGATACAGTAGCTGATGCATTGTGCAAATGAGGCTTTGAGATGGTTTTTGCATAAACAAAAACTGCTAGGAGATAATCTCAATAGTTAAAAGTGTTATTTAAACCTTTGAAATAAATGGATGTAACTGTACCTGAGTACAGCTTTTCACTTGTTTAGTTCTTAAACGTTAGTATAATCAGTAAAATTTAATATAAAATGTTGCCAAATTCAATGTAGAAAGAATGTGACAAAACACTTTGGATAGTTCTATTGTTTGTGTTTTTGCATATTGTAAAAGCAGTGTCACAGCTAAAAAATAAAATGTTTCTAATGGTAAATTATTGTGGTTTAGTTGCTAGTTTGTACTGAGAGTTGACCTCTCCCTGTGCAGTTTTTTTGTTCTAAACTGGTATAAATAATTGCTGTAAGTGTGTCTCCCTTCTACATTGTAATGATTGCTTAAGCCTACATTATAAATAAAGAACTGCTGGAAAACTTCTGTATTTCAGTTCTTGAAGACTCTCTGCTTCCGGAGCGTTGGGTGTCAGTGGTGTCCATCAGGCTGAAGGTCACACAGGTTCCATCTGCGTGTGTTACACCAGCAAGAGAGAGTTAACAAGTAAATAAGATCTCACATAGGTAGGTTTTACTGACGCTGTTAGAAGGGCAGTAGCAGAACAGAGGTAAGGAGGGAAATTCCCCTTCAATAACAGCTGGTGCTGTTCTCCACCCCTCACTGCTCTCACCTGCCCGGGAGGTAACCCGAGTGCTCACACATCTGCTTCAGTGCTGGGACCTTTCCCAGAGAAGGAAAGTTGTTGCTGCTGCCACCGTGGCTCGTTCTCACAGCCAGGGTTTATCCAGCACGACACCGGGGCCTCCCACGTGCCCCTGAGTGACCATGGACTTTATTTTGTCCAGCTTCTTCAGGAACAAGGGTGGAGAGGCAGGACACTGCTCCCACCTGCCACACAGCAACCTTATTTATTTCCTTGCCACTGCAGTAAGAGCCATTTTTGTCCAGAGGCTTCCATTTGTCACCAAGACATTAAAGGAAAACTCAAGGTGGTTTGGCTGGAAAAATGACCTGTCTCCAAAAACATTCTGGTTTCATTCCCCATCTGCCTGTGACTGCCTATGGCCGGGCTCCCTCATTTTGAAGGGCATCCCAGCTGTTTCTACAGCAAAGCCCATTCTCTTGCAGGTGCAGAATGGTTCTTGACTTGTCTCATGGGGTCATGGAATGGTCAGAGTTGGAAGGGACCTTAAAGATCAAGTTCCAAGCCCCCTGCCATGGGCAGGGACACCTCCCACTAGAGCAGGTTGCTCAAAGCCCCATCCAGCCTGGCCTTGGACACATCCAGGGATGGGGCAGCCACAAATGGGGTCGTTGTGTTTTTAATACTGGGATATGGGGTATCCATCATGTTAAGGAATGTCACTCAGACCCACTCAGCTGTTTGTGAAAATCAGGAGTGATGTTATTGCCCTGTTTTCTAGCAAAAAAAGACATGGCTGGTTGGGCTGAGTGGGAGGGAGGGTGCAAAACGGCACATAATTAAAAAAAATGAGTGTTTGCAGAATTTCTGAATACAGTTACCAGCCAAGCAAAGCCCAGGAACAGGGGTTTGCTGGCAGGTGAGGGGGTGGGGTTTGTAAGTTTATATTTGCCTGAAGAGAGGTTAAGACCCACTGGGTGTGATCCCACTGCCCGCTCCGACCAGCTGCGCTCCAGAACCAGCACTCACCCCAGTGCAGCTGCAGGTACAGGGCTGGGGGAGATGGCAAAGCAGGCTCTGAGGAGCTGGGTTTGCCCCCAGGTGGTATATTTCTCCTGTGAATTTTACCCCTTTTGGCCTTTCACATTCTGGCTGATGCACTTGGCTGCTAAGGCAGCACTGGTGCTGGTGGAGCAGCCCCTGTGTTAGAAACCTGTAACAGGTTAAAAAAGGGGCAGAATTCAGTAAAAACAAGTACCTTCAGTATTAGAAAGCAGCAGGGAAAGCGCCGGTGCCTGAGCAGAGAGAGGACGTGGTGCTGTGCTGAGCAGGTCAACAGGCTGGAGGCAAGGGGCTGCTGGAAGAGGGTGTTTCAGGTATATAGTGCAGACATTTAGGTACGTAGGGTAGATGTTACACTCATCTATTCCACTCTGCACAGACTGGAAGTGCCTGCATGCTAAAGAACAGAATGCCAAAAAAATGCCTTCTCTTTTATTTTATTCAGCTTTATTTTGTATCAGAGTAGCACGCGGTCACTGACACGCCCACAGAGGCCAGACCGCTGCAATTCTCACATGAAGTGATGCTTTTACATGGGAATCTCACGAGGCCGTGTGACATACTGCCACCAGAGTGGTGGCAGATGCCCTTGCTTACGAGCTGGAGGCAAAGCTTCAGTTCTTGGACCATCAGCTGGAGTTTCTTCTTCTAACTGCTTCAGCTAGAAGACAAGACATAAAACTGCTTTAGTACATGTAAGCACATTTCCATCAGGTGTTCAGTGCCCAGGTGGAAAGCAAAACTGGCCCCATTTCAGAAGGGGAGAACCAGCAGTAACACCTTTAGCAGACAGACAACTTTTCTGTTTCTCAGTATTCACTTGACCTCAGTAATCATTGCAGGCTCACATTACCTAATTAAGAAGGAATTTTTAGGAATAAAGAGTGGCTTACAAGAGAATTTTTTACTGAAAAGATCATTACTTCCAAGTAACTAATGTGTACCATTGCTGCATTAAACTGACAGCATTCTCTTGCTGCTTTCAAAGCTGCCAAATAATTACAAGCCCCAAACACCTTCCACTCAGCCAGCAGGAGACCTCTCTCTCTGCCACCAACAGCCCTTTACATGCTCTCAATACACATTTCTCGAAGCAGCCTAAGTGCTGGCTGCCACTATGGTAATTCTGACACAAGCCCCACACTACATACAATCCAACTATTTCTCTGCAACCAAATTAAAGAACTGTTCTGCTCCTAAACTGAGATTCAGTTGGAAAAAGTTGATGTTGGCCAGAAGTAATTGACTCCCAACTGATGAACACTGTAGTAAGTCACTTTCAAAGGTACAGTCAAGTGTCAGAGCTGCACAGCAGATGAGGGACTCTCTGGCCATTAATCTCTTCTCATCCCACTTCAGAGCCTCCCTTAGCAAACAGCCCTGCATTAACTGAAACATGGCTGCAGCTTCACCTTTAATTTCAAACTCCCTTCACAGCCTTTAAGAAGCTGTAGCTCTGAGATCTCTGTGAAGACATTTTAGTCAAGTCAGTTTCACACTGACAAGAGTTCTAACAAAGCAGAGTTTAAAGGAGACCGCAGTGGGCATTCCATTATTTTTCCAGAACACATCTACGCGTCACACAAAATACCTGTGTGCTAAAGAGACTGTCCTTTGCATCGAGCAAGCACTGACCTCTTTATCCCAGCTCTCCCGCTGCAGCTTCTTCCATTGCTCTCGTTTGGCAAAGTAATCAGGATACATCGCCTTCTCAGAAGGATGCCAGAAATCCAAGGCCCATTCAGGAATCTATTAAAAAAAACGTTTCACATCTATTATTTTTACATAGTAAATCACGTATAGTACACACACGTAAGAACTAAACACTGAAGCCAGTATTAAAATGGATAAATAACCCAGGAAATAAAACCCCCCATTTAAGGGCTACCTGACTATCGTTAGTCTCAAGGCACCCATACGGCAGGGGTCGGGACATTTCATCTTTGTTTCACACATTATTTTCCCCTAAGTCAGAGGAAGACACCACAGTGACTTGTTTAAATCAGAGCATCCTGATGACAAGTCCCAGGTCATCTCAGTTCAATCTAAAGTTCTCAAAACAATTCCATCTGGTGGAAGAGAAGATCTCATTTCTTCCCTTCCTTCTCCCAAAGGCAGAAGGTTAGAGAGATCCTTTTACTCCAACTACTAATTAATTTTCTTTAACAGACACAGAACCTTACAGCTCATTTCCACTTGTCTACAACTACTGAAAAAAAATTACTGGCCTTTAAGATCCTGATAATGGTCTGACCTCTAAGATATCCAGTCAAGAAAAAAAAAGCAAAATTTAAAATTTTGCAGCAGCATTTCACTGAATGTTAACATTTTAAAGACAGAAACATAGATTTAAAAAAAAAAAATCAAAACCCCACCCAATTCTCAAAAAAAGAAAATTTAGAAGTTGTTCAAATATCATCATTCACCCAGTGACATTTACACTTCCAGTTTCCTGCTGTGATTCTCATCACCGAGTAAACCCTTGACTGAAGAGAAAAAGCAGAGCTGCTGCTAGTAATATAAAAAAATCCACATGCATCAAACAACAATTAAAAGCAGGAAACAGGCTGAGATCTGAAAGTTACATTTTGTAGCAGCATCCACAATGAACAGTGACTGATACTCAACAGCCCAAATCCTTGGGACAGCCATTTTGTTACAGCACAGTTTCAGCACATCAAACAGGTCAAAGAAAAGAGAACATAAACCAGTTTATGTGTCTATAGGAAGAAATAATCTTGACTCAACTGGCCTTTTTCCTGTCCAGATTCTCTCACACTATTATCCCTATTACTCCTAAGGCCCCTGGCCTTGGCGTGAACTTAACTCTTCTGCCCTTTTCACTCGTATGTTCTCTGATAAATCTAGATTCTGCCTTTCACATGGCTTCTTGTGTGTAAAGATCTGACCAGATCTAGTCTTCTGTAAGCACTTTCTTCAAATTCAGAAGAAAATGGGTGCATGCACTCTCTAGGTTAATATTTACTCCCCATAATGCATTAGAAGCCTACGCCAAGTAAGCAAAACCCCTGTGTTTTCCTATGAAACCTGTTTCTTTACTCCTAAATAGATCAATTTAGGGGAAAAAAAGCCTCTACAAGTACCTTAGATTCCAAGAACACAGCTTCTATTTTTAGGCATACCACCTACCACGTAGCAACACAAAAATACATATCTAGCACTACAGCATATGAAGCAAAATGGTAATTTGTACCATTACTCAAAATGCTGAAAGAACAATGGGAGCAAGTGAAGAGGAGTCCCCCAACAGCCAAGCCAACATCTGCCAAGACCAGAGAGAAACCAGATGGCACCACAAAGGGTAGCTCAGCTTCCTCCACCTTGTTTACTCTCACAGCTCAGCTTCCCTTCGGCAACAAAACAGATGATTATCGCAGCAAGAAGAAGCTAACTGTCTTGAGATGGACCAGCATATTCTATTTTCAAGGACCAGACAAGCAGGACAGTTCCTTTCACGTAAACAGCAAGATGTTCAGCAGTAGGAAATTATTAAAGAAACAATACTGCAGAGTCTACCTGCAGCCATATGAAAATCTACTTAAAATACTCACTCTCCATTTACTAAAAAGAGTATGATGCACAACCTTAGAGGACACCTTACCTTGTAGCATTCATATCTCTCATAGGAAGTGCCCCCAGGGGAGTCAGGGAAGATGTACGGCTGAGGATGCTGGTTTGCCCAGAACTCCTCCTCGCCTGCCTTCAGTAGCTCTGTGGCTTTCACCATATCCTTCACATCCTTGTTCTTATCAAATCGGTCTCTCAGGATGCAGGCAAAGTAGCGGTACTTGTCCCTATGGGCAGAGGTTAAGCACAGTGATGTACACTGAAGAAAAAGACTAAGCACACACAGAAGCAAAGCTTGGAAACACCACCAGTCCCCCGTGCCCAAAGACAGGGCCCTCTAAGGAGCTCCTATTCACACACTGCCCTCTTCTGCAGCAGTGACCCTGGAGGCTTTTTCCTCACCCCTTCAACCACGCTTGGGGGAAAGAAAAAGGGGGGAAAGAGAAGAGGACAACGCCCCAGTCGAGCCCAAGGCCCCGTCTCAGCGGGGAAGCCGAGCAGAGCCGAGCAGGCCAGCCCCCCCCCCACAAACGCGAAGCTGAGAGGCGCCGCTCCCAGTAAGAACAGGCCTCTCCCCTGTCCCCAGGCCCCCTTCCCTCCCTCTCTCACCGGTAGATGCACCAGGACTCCAGGTGCCGCAGGGATTTCTTATAGAGCCGCAGCACCTTCTGCTGGTGCGTCAGGTAGGCCGCCATGTCGGGCTGCCCTACCCTTCACCTTCTCGCGCGCGGGGGCTGACGGGAAGGTGGAGGACGCCGCCGCCGCGCGCAGGCGCCGCCGCTCGCGCTCCGGCAGCCGCCGCCGCCGCCATGAGCCGCGCCAAGTTCATCGGTGAGGGGAGAGCGGGGCCGGGAGGGGGGCGGTGGGGCTGCGTCCTCGGCTCGTCCCGGGTCCCTCCATACCTCCCCCAGCGCCGGGCTCGAGGCAGCCGCCGCCCTCTCCGGTGCCCGCCCTGAGGGGCCGATGGCGGGGGGCGTGGGCCGCTCCCCTGACAGGGCCTGCCCCTCCTCATCCAGGGCTCGCCACCTTCGGCAGCCCCAGCCGCTGTCTCCAGGGCCCGGGGGCAGCCTGACTTTGCACCTGCGAGAAGCTTTTAGGGGTGTTTCTGCTGTCGGGGGGTGCTCCACGAAGAGCACTGAGGGGCTGCTGTGCAGCCTCTGGAAGTTATCCCTGAACTCTGGGGTTTCTGACAGGTCTTCATCCCGGTCCTTCGCACTGCCATGTTAGTCGTGGTTGTTTCTCACCATGATTTGTCCGGAATTGGCTTAGATGTAAATATTAACGTTCTTGGGGAATTGGGCAGGAAGTATGTAAATAACGATAGAAGGTCGGTTGTTGGGATGGATGTTTTTTATGTGTGGCTGGGCAGCCTAAGATTACCTTGGAAATGTTGCCTTCCCGCTAGCAAACCTGCCAGAAACACGCTCTCCGGCAGCTACGGAGGTGGTTGTTGCTGAAGCCTGTGCTTCAGCCCTTGTCTGCTGGGCTGCAGCGCAGGGAAAGGCTCGGGAGCCAAGGAAAGGAGGATGCACTGGGGCTGCCTGGGTGGGTGACTGCATTGCAGGCTCTCGTGTTTGTGCTGCTGGCCAGCCTGGATCCTGCGGGCAGCAGGGGGGGAAACGGGCACGTTTATGAGTCAGTCTGCTGCTGCTCCTGCCCAGGCTAAGGGTGTACGTGAGGGGCTGTGTTTTTCCTTCCCTGTTACTGCTTATTGGCAGAGATAAATCTGTATTTCCACGTGAAAAACAGAATTAATTGCAATAAACAATACACGTGTATTAGCTCTGGTGATTCTAAGGGTGTGTCTTGTACACTTACAGAGTAAGTCAAGAGTTGCACAGAGGGCAGTTCTAGTAAGCAGTAAGCTCTCAAGTTATGCAAGTTAACTTATGCTTAAGCTTTATATGGCCTGTCAGTCTGGTAGTTGGGGACTACTAGGATGTGGTTTCCATTGTATTCCCTAGTTGACTAATGCTCAGAATAAAATGTAGAGTAACTATAACATCTACTTTCTATATTATTTTTTTCTTCATAGATATTGGTATTAACCTGACAGATCCTATGTTCAGAGGAATCTACAGAGGAACACAAAAACATCAAGGTAAATGTTTCTTTGTGTCTGCTGAAAGACAGAATTCCTCTTGTTAAAACAGAAGCATCTTCTCAGAAAGTGAGGTTAGAATTTTTTTTTCCTCCTCAGAAACTGGATGCTTAATATTTACTATGGCTTGAAGAAGAAAGTGTGATAAAACTGATTAGATGTTCTAAGCAAAATATATTCCCTTCTACTGAATTGCTATTAAGTTGTGATACAGGTAACTCTGCTTCTAGAGCAAAATGGACAATTGCTGATGTATGTTAGGATTGCATGGAAGTAACTGATCTGAGAATTATGAACAATAAACTGTCAAAGTGTTGCCTTGCTGAATCATAGTTACTAATTATAACTGATGCTTTTTTGCTCTCACGGCCTTTAGATATGGATGGAAAAATAGAAAGTATGTGAAAAATGTTAACTTCTTGTATTTAAATTGGATCTTCATTTACTGCATTTTGTTACTGTCTACTAAATATTAATCAACTGTGGTTTAAAAATTGTTCATGATAGGCATTTTGACTGCATGAAAGTGTTTTTTAGTTGAAAGGTAGTTAAATTATGCTGTAAAATCGAGTTCAATTTATAACATTTTTATGAACTTTCACAGATGATTTCTTGGACGTGGTAGAGAGAGCAGTCAAAGTTGGTGTTAAAAAGGTAATTTCTTCTAATAAAATTTCTCTAATTTCTTAAACTGCTTTCTAATATTTTACTTTTTAGTAGTCAGTATAAAAGTTTCTGGAACTTGCAATGGAAAATGCAGTAACTTTCTTCAGTAGCATAAAGCAAAAGTGTTCTGTGCAGAGCATTGTCTTTGATTTGCATAGGTCATTAGATGCTGATTATTTAAGGTCAGTGGTTTCATATGTGATATGTATGTAGAATTCCCTTTGTACCATTTCAACAGAAAGATGTCTGACCTATTGCAATCAAGTAGTTCATAATTTTCCATGTTAGTTGTATTATAGGCAGCCTATAATCTATCTTCTATTCCTATTCCTATCTTCTTGTAACCCGAGTGACTCACACAGCTACCACTACAGATCAAAACTCAAACTCTTCTGATAGTGGTTCTTCAGATATGTCTATATGTAAAGGAAATCAGTAATAGTGGAAGAGCTGGGAGTGCCCATACATTTTTATAGTTGAGACACCTGAATTTCTGCTTGTAAATACGTGTGTTAAAACTGTATCGTTATGAGCAGGTTAGTAATTTTTAGCTTGAAGTTGGTGTTTTCAGCAGTGGACCATGCCCCTTTAGTTTTATAACGGTCCAGCCTCCTTGTATCTCTCTCTCTAAATGGAATAAATTGTCAAGACAAAAAATACAAATTCAAATAGAATACAGTGCACACTGTCACAACCTGTTTTACTGCACTAATGAGGCTGGTGGATTAGAAGTAAAGAAATAAACTTTCCTCTAGAAGAGTAACAACCATCTCAGAAGCTTGCTGAAAGACTCTCATCTGAAAAAATTGGGAAATAAACTGGGAGACAAAAAAGCCCAAACAGAATCGTAGTCACTTTTTCTGCATTTACATGTGCTGTATAGGTATTATTTAATCTTTATACCAGCCTCTGAAAGTAAGTGGCAATTTGCCTATTTTATCATCAAAAATAGATTGGATGCATAATTTTTTCAAGATGCACAGTGGATTCAGAAATGGAATTCAGGAGTTCCCTGTCCTTAGCTATGTTTTCAGTCTTACTGCTGGCCTGTACGGTGTCAGAAGCCCACTCCATCCCAAATTGTTTCTACTTGCCTAGAAGACTAATCTGTTTATTTGAAAATACTTATATTTTTCCGTATAGCTGCTGGTTTATAGAAGTTTTTTGTGAGGTTTTGCCCTGTGCTGTATGTACACTGAGACGGTGTCATCTTAACTTACTTTTCTAGTGATGCTGTTGGGATGGGTGGGTCTCTCATAGAGCATACTGTGTACGGGCCTGACTTGGTGCTGGCTGAGTCTGGGGTGTAGCATGTGTAGGGGTAAGAGTCATCTAAAAGCAGCATAGTCATGATTTATTAGGACCTAGGGCTCAAGATCCTGGAAGCAGTGGTTCAAAAAAAATCACTGTAAGCAACAATTCTGGTGAGAAAACCTTTGATTTTAAGGTAAAAATGAAAGACTGGAACCCAACTTTGTAATCTCAACTTTGTTGGTTTATCTACTTACGTCTTGTTTTGGGTATCTGGGAGTTTGTAGTTTCCCAACTGTAAGATAGGGATAATGTTTCTGAATATAATTTCTTGAATGTAAATAAAGTTTTTTGAACCATTGTCTAATGAAGTTAATATTGCTGCAAATGGAAGTGTTTTACTCATTTAATGGTTTAAATGCTTAGCATAGAAGATAATTAATAAGGAAATAAATCAAGTTTTCATACCTACTGTATTTACTAGCTGCTGGGGACCATTGAGGTTTGTCTGAATTATGAAATTTTGTCATATATACATTAGTAATTGTCTTCTGCTGTTCTCTGTCTAGATTCTTACTTACATCTGAGTGCTTTCTTAAACATTCTGTTTGATGTTCAAAGAAGAACATACTTGCTGACAGTACTTTTCTTCTTTCAAGTTTTTGATTACAGGTGGGAGTCTGCAAGACAGTAAAGATGCGGTGCAGCTGGCACAGACAAACGGTATTTGCACCTTTAAACTTATGTTGTCAGTCAAAAATATAACCTTCTCCACTCTCAGAATCAAGATTTCAAAAGCACCTGCCCCTAGAGGTGTTTACAGAATCCCAGACCAAAATGGGAAATTAGGTTTCAGAATGGGATGGATGCATTGTGTATGAGTTTCTGTACGTTGCCCTTTAGATCCCTGTGTGTTGGAAGGAATTAGTCTATCCTGTAGTTTCTGTTTCTAGATAAAATTAGAAATTACAGGAGGTTTCTGGAATAAAAATTTTGTTGCAATGCTCTCTTCTAGAAATAAGATGGAATGCTTATAAGGTGTGGACTATATGTTTTTGGTGGGTTTTTGTTTGGTTTTTACTCACCAATCTATCATGACCAGCTTGAACAGGGGAGGTATCTTTCTCTTGATGGTTCTCCTAGCTTCCCCTTACCTTCTGTGAAAAGGCAGATACCATTCCTCTAATTCCTTAAATATGTATTTGAACTGAAACACATGTTAAAGTACTATTTACGAACAGAACCGTAGAATAATTTACATTGGAATGAACCTGAGAGGGTCATCTGGCCCAACCCAATCCACCTCCCCACCTCCATCAAAGCAGGACTAGCTTTAATATTAGGTCAAGTTGCTCGGGGCCTTATATAGTCTTTCCCTCCCTTCCATGATTTTACATCCTCCATAAAAGCACTTAACAGAAATGTTGGTTTTGGTAATTGAGATTGGATACTTGGGTAAATCAGGCTAGATGTGAAATTGTGTACCAGTTGATGTAGAGGCACACAAGAGAAATTGAGTGGTGTCTGCAAATCTTGCAGCTGAGGAAAACCTGATGCTTTTTGAACGAGATGTATTTCTAGATGATCTCAAGAGGTCTCTTCCAACCTCAACAATTGTATGATTTGTTGAGAGCTGCTCCACCAGAATAATTCAGCTTTGAGTTGCAGTTTTGGAGTTTACTAAATAATGTGGTGGACTTGGCAGTGTCAGCTTTACGGTTGGAGTTGATGATCTTAAAGGTCTTTTCCAACCTAAATGATTCTATGTGTACTCAAAAAGAAACACACACACCCACTGGAGATACTGTCTAGCATTGTTAAAGCAGAAAATATCAATGTAATAAAATCATCACCAAGATAAAGACATTCAAAGGGAGTTTTCTTTTAAAATTATGAGGAATAAAAAAGTCCAGATACAGTTACTGTCTATACCTTATATAATTTTTCTTCTTTTTTTTTTTTCTTTTTTCTTAAAACCTTCTAATATTATCTTGCTTTAGACATGTTTTACAGTACAGTTGGCTGTCATCCTACCCGCTGTGGAGAGTTTGAGCAGAGTAGCCCTGAACAGTATTTATCTGAATTAAAAAAGCTGATTGAAAAAAATAAGACAAAGGTAATAGCAGTTGGAGAATGTGGTTTAGGTAAGTGTCATCTTAGTACTTCAGTATTTTTCCTAGACATACATTAAAAAACCCTAAAACACTAAGTGCGTTCTTTGTTCCTTCTATTTGTAGATTTTGATAGATTAGAATTTTGCCCAAAGGACATCCAACTCAAGTAAGAAACTTTTGATGACTATAAATTGACTTGTAGCAATTTCCAGGAGTGTTTTCTACCACGTAACATTTTTTTCAGCCATAGGCATGCAATTTGCAGGGTTGGGTCTAGGGGTTTTTGACAGAAATGTGACTTTAAAGAAAGATGCCTGTAGTCAAGTAGTGCTACGTGCTAAATTTTGCTGCCTGTCTAGTGTTGATTTAGCATATATTTTTCTGTAAAATTGATCGCAATTTGTGGGTGTCTGGGAATGACAGATGTTCGTTCTTGCTAATACTCAAGAACTTAGACACTCATGGGGAGAATAACATCACTGTTGTGAGTGAAAGAACTGGGGTTTTGAGTAAAAGGCATGGGAAAGGGAACAGAACTGTCAAAAAAGATAAGTCACGGGACAAAAACAAACTTCTAGTAAGAGTCATGTTAGCTGGGAGCAGATAATTGAGAACTGATGAAATAGGTAATCTTGGGAGCTGGAGAGATCTGTGTGTTGAAGTAACATATGCAGTGTAGATGGTGAACAGAAGGAAGGTAGCACAGCCCCTAAAACCAGCTCACATTCTTGTACTGAGAACTTCTGTCTACAGAGGCAACCAGCTGATGTAAGTGATAAATTCAAATAAGATGGGTGATGGATGAATTGTGCTTGCATATTACTGTTCTGAGTAAATGAGTCAGTGGGGGGCACAGGTTAGTTGTGTTTTTTCTAATTGTCACATAGCAGTCAGTAGAGTTAATTTCTGCATAATCCTACAGTCATACAGCCAAAAATTCAGCAGAGTGGACTTTTTTCCCAGTAGAATTCAGTGTACACAAAATTCAGCAAAGCACACCTTGGAGCATCACCTCTTTTCCTGTGGCAAACTAAAACACTAATGGAGTGTCATATTTTAAGATCCTTACTGCCTTTATGTAAAAAAAAAGGAAAATCAGATTTATTTTTTTTATCTGATGATCTGCAGCTGAAGATCTGTAGTGAAAAACTTCTAATTGGGTGCACTGAAATTGAGTTGAGAGGGAAGAGGTGATGGGGTGGAACAGAAATCGCTTTTAAAGTGGTAGATGAGTCCTTTCTACTTAAGGTTAGTAATGATAGAAACTCTTTGTCTGAGCTGTTTCAGTCAATCATGTGAAATACATAAATCAATTTTCTGAGACATCTATTGAGAGCCCTGGCTGGAAATTACAGTTGGAAGGAGGTGATTGATGAAAAAAACAGAAAGCAAGAAATATGAGGGAGTGAAGAAATATTGAAAGCCTCAAGGACAGATGCCTGCAAGTGTCATGTTTGTAAATTCTGTATTTTCTAAATGGACAGCTTTGCCTGCTCTTCATCCTCCATGTATTTGTGAGACATGGTCAAGGTTTGGGGTTGTTTTTGTTTTTGCTCGTTGAATGTTATGGAGTTGGAGACAGTCTGGCTTTTGTAACCTTTAGCGGACGGGATGGTGAGTTCTTCAAATGAATATTCAGTGTATGCTTGAGAAATGAACTGAAAAAAGAAAGGCAAAGTGTGCAATGCGTGGAGGCAGTTACCACTTTTCAGCTGATCTGTAGTTCAGGTGCTGGCAGGCACTGGGCCAGCTTGCAGGCAGCCCCAGTTACTGTGCAGAAGGGAAGTGTGGCAGTTTCCCAGTGGGTAGGATCTCGGCGTGTCCTCCGTTTTGTTTAATGTTTAATCATTATTTTCTAGTTAGTTATACTGTGTTTTCTTCTGGGTAATTTTTACCTGTGAAAAATGAACGCTATTTTTATCCTGTTGCTTGGATTGAGAAGCTAATAAAGATGAAATTCCTTTGTTGAAGGAGATCTAAGTTTGTCAGAATTTTTCTCCAGTCTCATGACTTTTCCAACAGAAAATGGTGATTGGAATGGGAGTTAGATGAAGGTTAGATGCCTTCATATTAAGGTGAAGGTCATATTATAAATGGACTGATGAGAATATAGAAGTTTTGCTTTTGCTGTACTGCTGGGGAGAGGAGGAGTCAGGAGGCTCAGCAACACAGGAAACAGGAGTTCTCTTAACCAAATTGGAAGGGGGTGAATAAAATCACATGCTCTGTTGTTATTCATACATGAATCCAGAATTGTTTGGCTGGAGATGTTCTGCCTCAGCAAGGCCAGTTTGCTTCAGCTCCTTTAGTGCCCTGATCCCAAACCTGAAAATACCACTGCATTTGAACTTTATGGTCTAAACTAAACCTCTAAACAACCTACAGGAATACTTTAAAACTTCCTTATTGAGAAGCAACATAGAAACAGCACATATTGCATGAGAGTCCATTCACCTGAAAGGAAAAGCCCTGGAACTAGCAAAGTTGGGTTTCCTACTGGCTTTTGTTACCATTCTGATCACCACGTGCCTGGTTCACAGTGTTCCAGCGTTTCTTTTTCCATTTTTTTTTTCGTTTTCCTCCTCCAATAAATTCCCTATCCACCTCCCCTTCCTCTTTGACAGGGAAGATAGCAGCGTGTCTTGGGCTTCATTGTTCCTACAAATGGAAGAAGCTTGAGTTTTCTTTCATTTGTAGAGACACTAAACTTTGCTTTTTCAAGACCACTTCTCACAAATAGATTGAAATTAGCCAGTAGGTTACTTAGGGGTTTTATTTGCAGCTCAGTCTCTAAAATCTCATTCCTATGTGAAACAAGGCTTCTGTTGAAAAAAAAAACCCACCAACAATCAAGCAGTTGCAGCTATTTAACTGCAAGAGCAATCATGAGTTGCAATTAAATTTATATTTAGTCAAACAAGCTAGACTAAGCACAGTATCTAGACTACAAAGAAGATTCAAAGTAGGTGTAATTCATTCTCCTTTAACTTTCATGTCAGTTTTTAACATTACAGCCGATTTCTGTTCCCCCTGTTTTATCATAAAGATTTGCACTGATAAACATGGAAGGTGACTTTTATCAGAGAAATATCAACCTGTAATATACAGAAAACAGTGAAAATGGCACAAAACAAAATGATCAGTTGCATTGTCTTTTTTTTTTAAGAAAAAGTAAATCAAACTAATTGTTTGCAGCCATGTTCTGTGAATCATTCAAAGCAGTATGTGGACACTTGAGTTTGCCTTTGAAATGTTTCTAATATTTGATGATGGGAATGCCCCAGTGCCCTGAACTGCTTTTAACAGCAACACCTGATGAAATCCAGTAGATGCACACGCTCCCAGCCTGCTGGGACTGGCTGTGGTGTTCTTCTGCCTTGCCCAAATAATGCCACCTTTCACATTACGTATGGATACTATGCACTGTTGGCCTTCTGCCATGCATAAGTTCCTCTCATGTTTCCCGAGCATTGATAAGTTGCATGCCTGGGTGCAGCGTGGCAGACAGAAATGGTAAATTATAATGCTTTGGGATCAGAACTAGCTGCAAATGACAAGTGACAGGTTAGTTCAGTGCTAATTAGTTTCCTTTGGAAACAGCACCGGGGAAACTGGTACCTTCCCTCTGCCCGTGTGTTTATGTCTCTTCATAGGCTGGCTGCCTCGCTGCTGCTGCTGCTGCTTCAAGGGCAATACTAGGAGTAGAAGGTAGGAGAGGGATAAAAATAAGCAAGAAGGAAAGGATTCAGGCACACAAAGGAGGGAGAACTGGAAGACTTTGAAAGAGCGAAGACAATAGGGAGAATGGGACAGAAGTAAGGTGACTAATATTGGTGCTTCTTCTGCCCTGGGAGAGGGAAGACTGGCCTTCATGGAAGAGCAAACACAGCCTGGATTGCTGCTTCACAGGGCAGGCAGCTGATGCTGGCCAGTCGGGGCCGTTGGAGGCTCTGAAAGTCTGCATAGTGCTCCCTCGCCGCATTTACAAGTGCTTCTTGGAATGGTGGTCTCTGTGTGATCCACACTCTCCCTTCCTGACGTTTCAAAACTTGTGGAGAGAACAGTCAGTTCCTCTTTCATTAAAAATAAACTCCAACACCCGCAGCACACCAGGTTCCATGTTTTGCATACATACGCCTGCATTCTCCCAGAATTGGTGCTCTGGGCCACTTCTGATCTCTCATCCAGCACAGATGATGCTATGTTAATATACCATGGGAAGGAGTTCCTTTTAATTCTTTGCACAAATAGCAGCTTTTGCATGGCAAATCCATTAAATTGGGCTTTAATTCAGGAGGACAAAAACATACAAGAGCTGGGAAAAAGTCTTATGTCTTTAATTGCTTTTGCATTGAATTTCTGTTTAAAAGCGGTTTTTATTTAACAGGTATTTTGAAAAACAATTTGAGCTGTCAGAACAGACACAACTGCCCATGTTTCTCCACTGTAGGAACTCACACGCTGAATTTTTAGGTGAGTTTTGCTGGAGAATTTCATATTCCAAGCAAATGCTGAATATGAAAAATCTGGAAACCTGAATCTTTCACCTTTGTCTGTTATAAATCTGTCTTACATTTTGATTTATTTCATTTCACAGACATAATGAGAAGAAACCGTGATAGATGTGTAGGAGGGGTGGTAAGTATGGAATTCAGCGTAGCATTCATTTTTACATGCTTATGTGTGAATATTGTTGCTTAATAATGCAACTTCATGTTTGTCATGGAATCTGGGTGAGCTTCCTGTTACAGGATTTAAGTTGTTATTAATTAATAAGTATTTTCCAGTCCTTTCTAGTATTTTTACTTTAGCTGCTTATTCAACACATTTTTTGCAAGGTAAGAAGATAGGCTGAGAAAAAGCTCTCCTGCTGACATGAGCAGATTTTCTTGGCCTGTCAGAAGGACAGTTTAAGCACCTTATAATTGACGTTGGCCTTTTCCCAATTCTTCAGTGTCTGTAACTGCAGCACATTCACACCACAGATAATTTAGATGCGTGTTCCCAGTGGAAGCCACAACCTCAAACGCTTGCTTCTGACGTCAGACATCCTTTTCAGATCAGATCCAGATGTAACCTCTGATTGCTTTATGTCTTTAGATATTCAGATTGTGTATTTTAATTCAAAAGCGAAACAGGAAAAACTTTGTATGAAATGAGTAAGAAAGTCCAGCAAACACTCTTTCAGGTTTCCATTATGGCAGGGTTTTGCCAAAGTAATAAATGCTTGGATTATTCTATTCTATTCTACTAACATCAGACCACACCTCCTACAAAAAATTAGTGTAGGTTTTGCTTTTGTTAGTGCAAAACCCTTCCCTGAGGTCGGTGCTTTGCCTGCTGTGCTCTTAGGTAATTCTGTACAGTCTCTCCTTCCTTTCTCTTTTCTGCCAAACCAGTACCCAGCAGAGCAGTGACGAGCAGGCACCCTCTGCAGCCGACTGTCCCCTGCCCAGCGTGGGGAAGCAGCCCCTTTGCTCCACACAGGCTGGGACGCTGTGGTTCCCAGATACGTGATGCTGTTTGTGACCTGGCACTTGCCCCTTTAGACCCTGGATGAGCACAGACTGTCTCTCTCTAGTTCCTGTGGACTAAAATCCATGGAGAATGTAACACTGCTCATGCCCTCTCCCTGACAGCACCCCATAGGGAATACCGAGGAGAGACTGTAAAAATTCAGCATGCACAGGATTAGTTCCTCTGTGTGGGCTCCCAGCTCTCAGCTACAGGAGTTCCTGGGCCAAAAGCAGCATCACTGGATGGGCCTTTTCTACACATACGTATCACTAATAAAACGTGGTCACCTCTTCAGGCTTCAGCCTGAACTTTGCCCACGTTCAGAATCAGCTGAGCCATGTTCCATCTTTAGGTGTGTATTGATGTGTAACGCATACTGCCAAAGGTTATTTATGACACAAATAAAACCTAGTATGTATTTTAAATGATTGGAGTTTTAAATTAAGTACAGATACATTTGTATATATGTGTGCATCTGTATTTGTGTATGTTCTAGGTACATTCGTTTGATGGCACAAAGGAAGAAGCAGCAGCTATATTAGATTTGGATCTTTATATTGGCATAAATGGCTGGTAAGTTCTTTACAGAAAATACAGCTATTTTTAAATGTCAGCTGTAGTGAACTCATTGCTTTATTTTAAACAGCTTTCAAAGCTCACTAGACTCTTAATCATCTGACAGATTTAGAATTGCACTCATTAATCTCTTAGCCATAAAAAGTTCTTAACTCAGAGCTCAGCGAGTTAATCTTGTCTTAGATCCATTCTACTACCCTCAGGTCAATCCTTGTTTGTAAATAACTAAGGTTGTTGAACGTGGAAGCAGTCCTGCAGAGAAGCATTTAAAAAATAGTGTAATTTTAAGCTGCTGTGTCGAATCCAGGAGTAACGCCCGTGGAGGCTGAGAGCCTCCGCTGCTGGTGAGGCCGTCTGGGGGCTCAGCGGTCGCCTGGCCGAGAGCCAGCCAGCACCACTGATAAACTGCATGTAGGGAAGGCTGGGCAGGGGTCTGAGCCTGCTTCACTGAGCAACTCCCCTCGTTTACCCTTTGCTGCAAAGTTGGAATTCACAGGCAGTGCTTTTTAAAAATGAAGCAAATTTTATTCACTAACAAAATTATTTAGGAAGCTGCCTCTGCTGCAAAACATTTAAACGGGCGAAGTAATTACTTTTATACCCTTTTCATTTATTTTTAACCAAACTCTTGATTTTCTAGCTCATTGAAAACAGAAGCCAACTTGGAAACACTGAAATCAATTCCTAGTGAACGATTAATGATAGAGACAGGTAAGATTTTGTATCTTGGTCAGTTTGTGACTATTAGGCAAGGAGATCTGCTTGCACAGCAGTGATAACATAGAAGGAGTTCAGAGTAGAAGACGACCTAGCTGTTTCTCCACTTTGGAAAGCAGTTTACAGGCTCCAGAAATATTCCTTTTCAGTTTCTGCTGGAAGGAATACGATGCCGTGTCAGTTCCTGACATTGCAGGGGAAGCTGAGAAGGACAAATTGATGAGCCCAGATTTTTCAGTTGTACCTCGGTACACAATTGTGCTTCAGTTTCTTTTAAAATGCAAATCAGAGATGTGCCAGACACCAGGCAATGGCTATAGCTTCCCACTGGCAGCAGTAATAGCATTTGGCAACAGCAGCTCTTGAAATGGAGTAAAAGGTGGAACTTCCTTAATGGGATAACGCTTGAACTCCCCTCTTGGCCTAATGAGCAGTGATTTTAAGTGACTGACTAGGGATGCTTTTTTTTTTTTTTAATATCCATTTCAATTATCAGTAACTGGCAGTTATAAATACAGTATTTGTTTTAGTTTCTGAACCTGAGAAAGGAAAAGAACAAACTGCCTAAATGCTTAGATTTATTTGCACATGAAGTACAGAGCTGGTAAAGTACACAGAAAGTTTCTATGGGATACATGGAGTGTATCTGACTATTGTTATGTCAGAGGAAATAAGTGTTATGTACTATTATTGCTGATCTTTTAAAATGTACAACCTTGAAGGTAATAGTATAAAAAATTCAAAGACTGTGAAGATGTTAAATTGCCCAATTCTCCTAAATTCCATTTTAAATTCGAAGTCACTCTTAGAAGTAGACTGCAATAACTTGTCTGTGGAAGTAGTTGATTAACCTATCTCATGCTGTTTTCAAATGGTTGCATAGTCTTAATTCTTTTCTTTTTTTTTTTTTCAAATGAAATTAGACGCGCCTTGGTGTGGAGTGAAAAATACTCATGCCGGATCAAAGTACATTAAAACTACATTTCCTACAAAAAAGAAATGGGAAATAGGGCACTGCTTGAAGGACAGAAATGAACCCTGCCATATAATGTAAGTGTACTACTCTAGTATTATTTTAAATCTTTCAAATCTCATCCAAAAAAAGGAGAAAAAAATCAGTTCACTAGAAATGTGTATAAAATACAGTAGTATATAGGGCTTGTGGACAGTTAAAGTATAGAAACCATTTTCTGCCACCCTTTCACTTGCTTCCTTGCAGAGGCGTGAAATGCAGGGAAATATATCGTTTTAGTTCAAATGTTTAGTTGTGTCCATTAAATAGCACTGATGGATGAAATACCTTAATTTTCCCAACTGTTGCTGAAGTTTGGTCAGTGAGTTTTCTGGGTCATCTTCTCGTTACCAACTCCCTGAAAAGGAAAAAGGAATTCAGGAAAGTTTCTTCTTGCCGTGTGGTACGTGAATGATAAAGCTCAGAGCTGTACCCATCCAGATGCAAAGCCCGCTTACTTCATCAGAAGTCGTTTGGTTTTGTGTTGTGTTGTTTGTTTTTTTTGCTGAGAAGTCTGTATTACTGTGAAAAGCTGTGGAAATGACCTGTTTGGAACTAGCTTTTGAAATACTGCTCGGGATAATACTAAGGAATCTGGGTATTCAGCAAGGTGTCTAAAGAGTTAATACTTGAGAACTGAAAGGAATTCTGCTTTTTTGGGAGACCTGAACTCTTAGAGAGAGCAGACCACCGATCATGTTGAAAGCACAGTTTAAGCTCCCATGGTGACATCTCCTAGTGCTCAGATAGGTTGGGGTTTTTTTGCAGTTACATTGATTTGTAATACTTTCCGATTTTGTGTTTTAATGTGTTTGTGATTTTGGCACCTCCCAGGCCTTGGTTTGCTGCCTCAGTTGTAGTTTAGCCAAGTGTTTGAGAAGCCCCAGAACTGGAGATGCAGGCAGTCTCTCCTACAGCCATGCAAAAATGCTTTGCTTTGGCTTTTGCTTTCTTTTATAAAACAAAAATCTTGTTCAATTCAACCTTATTTCAAAATTACTGTCCCTTTAAAACATTAATTATAACCTGTACTAATTGTAGATTAGTAATCTGACAACCTCTTAAACCTCAGGAAAAATCATTTCTGGTAACCGAAAATTGATATTTTGTGACTTCTCAGGTAGCAAGATCCAGCGTGAGGGGAAAGTTATCCCCAGGCCACAAAGCGTATTTCGTTTTTAGGGTATAGATGTATATACTGCTTAATGTAGCTCAATGGGCAGGAGGAATTTTCCACTTGTCTTCTTCTGGTGGTGCTGGGCACTTCTCAATTTTGATGGTGATATTTCTACTTTACATAATATATCTTCAGAACTGCATTACTCCCCTTCAAAGCGATTTAAAAAAAAAAAATCTTGCCACAAGAGGCTGTTTTTTTCTCCCTCTTTGTGATTTCATACAGTGTTACACACAGCATCCTACCGCACCCAGGCAGGGATAGATGTCTCAGCCCTACCAAGACTCTCCAAGGGTGAAATTCTTTGGTGTTTGTTACTTACTTCTGTGTAGGCCTGATCTCACCCCATCTCATCTTGAACATCCCCTTAAATCAAGAAGCTGTTTGGCTGCAAAGCACAGGACCGGTCATGAAAAGGGCTAATTCTGCATCTAGGAAAATATTTGCATTCCAGTAATTGTTAAGACTTAACTCTTTTGCTCGAAAAGAAGTTTAGCGATTGCATAAATTAAGAGGCAAGATCCAAAATGACCAAACCCTACCATGAAGCTTGAAGTTCTTACTCTTCACCATGAAGTGTCTTTTCCTACTGTTAAAGGAAATTTAAAAAATTTAAAGAAAAAATTAAAGTATGATTTGTCTTAGGAACTCTACAGAATATTCAATTTTTTAGAACAAATGATAGAAGAATCAAGAAAATAAGTACGGAGAAAAGATTGTGGCTTGGTTTTCTGTTACTTAGTGTTAGTATTAATCACATTTCTTTTGCCTCCTTTTCCTGGCTTGTATCAAGGCTATGAGCCTTTTTAAATGCTCACTTCATATTTGCTGCAAATATCTGAATGTGTTAATCACAACTGATGTAGAGAACAGCGAAGCAGGAGTAAGTTCTTTTTGCAGCTCTATTCTCAGACAAGGCTGCATCCGGAATCTAAGCTGTGCCACAGACCAGTTTATTGACAGTGCAGCTTTAGCCTTGGAAGACTAAATTAATTTCAGCCTGAAAAATGAAGACCATCGATAAAGACACCCACAAAGTGACACTTTCTTTGAAACAGAAAGGTGTTTAATTACCTCCAAACAAGAGTCAAAAGACCAAAGATAAATCTGTACCAATGAGCAACCAGTGTTCAACGTAAAGGGAATGGCAGTCAGAGACTTAAAAGTGAAGCGATTTGCATATCTGAGCACCTTGCCCTGTTGCTCTCAGCAGATTTTTATTCCAGGTTAATCTAATGACTTGTACGTACACATGCAGCTGTCTCAAGTATATTCAGTGCTGAGTTTCCGAGTCCTCTAACATCAAATCTTTCTTTTTTAGTCAAATACTGGAAATAATGGCGGCAGTAAGAGAAGATGACCCACTTGAGTTGGCCAATACTCTATATAACAACACTATTAAAGTCTTCTTTCCAAATATATAAAGTTGTTCTTCTTAAATTTATTCAGCATAACTTCTGTAAATATATTGCAAAAAACTTAAAAATTATCCTATCTGCAAGTTCTTATCCATGGAAGCCAATATGTAGTGCACGCTTTTTTTTTTTATGGTACAAGATTAAAGCTGCTTTTGAAAAGGTGGTCTGCATTTGTACAGTTTCTCAGCCCTGTTTCCCTTGCATCAAGATTCAGGATCAATTTCAAGGAGAGCCCAAGCCAGCAGCTCTCCTTAATACCTGTAATGCCTTAAAAAGTGAGTCCCAGGCTGCCAGGTTCACAGGTGGAGCACTTCAAGCTCCTACTGGTAATTCCGCAGCGTTTAACGCATCAATGGCATGCTCTGCTGTACCAGAAAGCTTAGCAGTTTCATCTTTTGTTCCATATATGCAAATGCTATAATATTAAGTCTACCAACCTAAATTTTTATTTATTTTTATTTTTTAGAAACACACCTCACTAGTTTTTAGCAATAAAGCTCTGCTAATACTGAATTTGTAAGTAAAGCTGCTTTGGTTCAGGCTTTTCATTTCTGATTTGACCCGCTGAACAGTTTGTTTTCACCAGTATTTTTCATTTGCATCCAGCCCTCATTTGATCAGGGGTTACTGGTATACAGTCTTTGGCACAGCATTATCACTACATCAATTAAAGAGTGTTTTTCCAACCATCTTAAAAACATGTGAAAACATTTTATTCCATGTACAATAATGTACATAATTTTAAGGTGGTCATGAAAGAGACCAGCAAAAATTAGAGGTATATTTACAGTAGCACACACCACAGTAAACAACCACCATTCACAGACTCAACACTGAGATACTGCTGTTGTGCTTAAGTACAATTAACTACAAAGTGATACTTTTCATTCTGTTGTCAATTTTCAACAAATACCTCACGGCTTGGTAAAGGGCATCTTAATCACCCAGAGAGTTAGAGTCAACATTAAGAGTCTCATTCAAGTGCTGTGCCACACAGTCACTGTCTTCCTCGTCGCTATCGGAACTGTCATTATCTTCATTTAATTCATTTTCAGCATCAGCAGCTTCTTCTGCAACTTGTACAGGATTTTCATTTGGTGCCACAAACCCATTGTTGTTAGAGATATTGGCATTTTCCTTGTCCTCGATATACACTTTCTGATGGCACATGGGGCAAGTGTCCTGAATGTACAACCACTTCCGAAGACAAAGTGCATGAAAGTAATGGTTGCAGGGAGTGATGCGAGCAGAGGTGGTGAACTCATGGTAGCAGATGGCGCAGACATCGTCTATTTCCTGTAACCGGCTTCCTTTTACCTCTGGAAGGGAGTTTATTTTCTTAACGGCAGTCCGGCGGTTTATAAAAGTCTTCCAGCCGTTCTTTGCTTGCAAGTAGATGTTGAAGTAGGCGTGCAGACACATCATGCAAGCGCGAATCTTGCTTCCCGACTCAAAAACCATCGTGTAAGCTCCATTTCCAAACATGATTACTCCAAATATAAACTCAATAATATTGCCGGTTGAACGAACGTAATAGACATAATCATCAAGTTTTTCCCATAGCACATTATAGTAGCCATCAATCATAAACAATATATAAACAGTGATAGAAACTATTACTTTCAGGCAAAGCTCTACACAGAAAGCCGTAACTGCAAACAGCCAGGTATTTAGTGCATAGTGGTGCCAGAGGATGTAACTGAGCAGAACTGGCAGGATGAAAAGGCAAGCGGAAACAAAGAGTACAGGGAAGTGTCTGCGGAAGGATGACACGTGGGAGGCACTGAGAGACATCAGCACGGGGTCTGTCATTCCGTGGATAAAATGCAGGACTGCGGTCAACAAAAGGCACATGTTTCGACTCAGGCGAACCAGTCGTTCCTCTGGTTTCAGTCCACTCAAACCAGTCTGCAGAGCCAGGATGAAAAACAAGACGGGTGCTACGAAACCCAGCCTTTTGTCGTCCTCATCAGTGGATCCGATGAAGGCCAAGATACCGAGTCCCAAATAATGCGCGATGGAGGAAATGACGGCACTCATGCCTAACACAGTTAAAGTAGAGTCACACCCACTTATGATCAAGCTGCAAATCAGCTCCCAACAGTTATCCCACGAGATCAAGAAGAATTTATCTTCTGTGTTCGTTTCAGCCATCTTTACAACATATGTTAATACCACAGCTTGTGCCGTGAGTCTCGTTAGCCAGAAGACACGCAGAACAGCCGGAAACCGAATCCTTTTCCACGTATCTTCCATCAATAGCTGTAATCCATAAATGCGATACATGTGTCTCACCAGCAGATAAACGTATCGCACCGAATAATAGAACCATTTCATTTTCGTAACTAAAATGGCTGTGGTATTTAATGTCAGAACTAGGCCAGAAATAAAAACTAGTATCTGCCGGACGTTTAAAGGTAATTCAATAACCAAGCCAATTACAGGAATCAGTATATCCAGGATGATGAGTTGAGAGTATATGGACTGCACGTTCAGCAACGTGACATATCCGATGCCGAAGGTGAGCTGAAGGATGGAAAGCGCCATCCATAGCGAAGGTCCTTTATGAGGGAAGATCTGAATTCCGAACGCAGCTGTGTAGTAGGCACTGTGGAAGTTTATGTGCAAAGCAGCATAGTAATTCACCAACACTGAAGTCGCAGCCAGCAGAAACGCCGAGGCGATCATATAAAACTTGAAAAGTGCTCGCTGTTGTAAGACCAGAACAACACTGGATACAAAGACACCTAAAAACAGATTGAAATCATTTAGTTCTCAGCAGAAATTCAACAATAGATATTAACTTACTAGCTTTGGAGCTACGTTTTTTAATGTATCACTTCCCAATTAGTCACTCCTAACTTTACATTACCAATGGTGCCCTTGTCAGACTTAATCTCTGCATGGAATACACGCGTGCGCTGCAGCTGCAAGGCAAAGCCAAGGCAAGCATTAAGTCACAATTACTGTTCGGTTCACCTGCAGCTCCAGACTAGAGCAGGGACAACTCCCAGCCTTTCAGCCTTAGTCTTGAAATCTAAGGGTAGACAAGTTCTAAAAGCAGAAAAGAATCATCAGATGTAGCATCATCTTTATAGGCCAAGTTAATAAGGAATAAATGAGTAAAATTTACTGAGTCCCTTAATTCACTTGAGCAAAGCCCTCAACTACAGATGTCTAAGCTGGAGCACTAAAGGTAACACTTGCCAAAACAGTTTAGCTAAACCTTTAATGGGATAACAGTAAAAAATTGCTGTAGTTTACTGGGGAGAGAGCATTCTTCTTCCAATTCCCCTCAGTTTGCTCTTATTTCTGGTAAGGCATTCTGAAACAGAAGTCTGGTGGAGAAGACCTTCCGCCACGTAAAGCTTTTGTACACAGAATCTAAACCCACACCAATCCCCTCTTTGCCAACGCCGCTGCGAACCGGCATCTGTTTTGTTAGACATGGGATTTAGATCTTGAAATTCCTGTTTGCTAACCTTTCCCTCACACTGACCATCAACACAGCTTGACCACGACTGGAAAGCCTGCACATTCCTGTGAGAAATCCTATCACAGCATCTGTCAGACCTTGGCATTACATTTATGACCTTGTAGTAAACTCCTCTAGTAGTTTAGCTTATGCATTTCATCACTCTATAATACGTAAGGGCTCTGTCCTAACAGATTTTAAATTAAATGGCACTTACCACGAGATTCACCTCCTTAAACATTTTTTTCTTCAGGAAACACACTGCCTTTGTTTTGGGCTTCTCAATCAGCTTCCTGTCTATGCAACCGCTTTCTCATCCAAACCAGTTTGGAGAGATTTCCATCTCTACAACTTGTATTTGATCATAAGTTGCTTTCAATCTCTGTACTAAATCTAATGAAATCACAAGTAATCCTCTTTCGACTGGAGGATAGCATCGGTCTTTTCTGACGATTGTATTTTAGATTGTTCCAAATCCCCCATAATAGCGTTTACAAAAATAAATATTTTAAGCCATGGTATCTTGATCATGGGAATAAAAAAAGAACTTTGCTAAGAGCTAGCATTTGATTCCACCAGGAGTGTTGCCAGCTGCTTGTATCAGAAAAAAAACCACCAACCACCCAAACCAAAAACCCACAAAAAACCCCACCCCAGAGGACTGAGTAAGAAGGTAGAGGGTCAACATGAATCAATAGCAAAAGGCAGACTAGAAAAAATAAAGTTATTAATACACCTTAACAGTGTTCCTTGCCAGCAGCACTGGCTGATATAAAAACATTCTTAACTAATCATTAACTCAGTAACCTTGTGAAGTGCTCTGAGGAAAAGCCTCCATCAGTTTTCAGGAAGTGCCTTATATCACAGCTCAGTTCTTCCATGAAAAGCATTTTTTTTTTTAACATAAGCATGACAATTTATTTGCCATTTCATACCTACCACCATGAACGCCTGTGGGAAAGCCAACATTGTGGATAAGTTTGTACCCTTTGTCCTTTCTCACAAGTCACAGAAATGGCTCAAATGCCCGTAACAAGCTCATTCTTTACATAATTCTGATCACTTGAGCCAAATGAGATGCACTTTGCAATACGCAGGCTGCTCTAAAACATGCCTGTTAACAAAACCTATTTTCCTTCCTTGCAGTTGCAGTAACAGGCCTGTATTTAGATACTCCAGGTCATCCTAAACCACTGATGTTTCATATCAAGACACATCCCTAAAAGCAGCCCTACAATGAGTCAATAGAGAAGCCAGAACTACTGGTTCCTCTAAAGAGGGACTAACAACAGGTACAGCATTTCTTTGTCAGCACAAGTGTGGAAAAGTCAAGATCCCCCAACAGGAACCTCCAACTACTACAGGAGGTAACTCAGATCTTGAAAGGGGAGGTGAGCGCTCCTCTGCATTGACATTCTTCAGTCCATCTTGCCACAAGGAGACTTCCTGTTGCCCTACAAAGCGTTCACTGACCAGTAAATCTTCTCACATTTTCCCTCTGACAGGAAATGCAGCAGTTCTTCCTTTGAGAAGATGTATCTCACATGTCTGTATATATTGCTGCTCACCTTTACTGTTCCTGCCTATGCCACCCCACCACCAACTGTCTCCAGTGTGGCCTCCAAACACAGCATTTAATCAAACCATACACATTCACTTGTAAAATAATTTCTTGTGGTACAATGAATCCCTCCCTCTCATTTTTTCCTTTAATTCCTGGAATTTGTCAGTATCTATAGTAGCACACTACCTAGAATTTGCCTTTCAGTCAGCTGCAGGGTTCAATCACCTTTACACGTTAAGTATTTTAATCACATAGAATTGCCAAACTACTTTTTTACCCTAGCACCAGCCATTCTACTTGGTTCCACATCTTTCTACAAACTACAGTATTTAAAATAACCCTCTCAAAAATCAGGGTCCCTGCCGAGGAGGGACTGGTGTCTGAAGTAACAGTTTCACACTCCTGGGGGTGGTGGTTCTGCTTGAACCCTGACACTTTAAAAAAATAAACATGCAACGAAACGAAAGGTGTTGGACACGAAGGCTAATTAAAAAGATTAAAGAAAATTTGCGCTCCAGTTGTAGAACTGGGTTCCGTGCTGCGTGTAACGCTATGTACTTGTACAGAAAATAAGTGATGGAAGAACCAGATGGAGGAATCCTGCAGTAAAACTTTTTAAAAATCATACAGCTCTTTATTAGCATTCTTGAGGAACTGTACTTGCAAAATATTTCAGAACAGTTCAACATGACCCCGAAAGCTATCAAATCTCTCCAGAGCAGCAGTCTTTCTATCTAGAGGATAAGTTGTGTGTTTATCCTATGCTAAACAGTATTGCGCTACAGGAAAAATTAGGATCAGTCTTTCAAAGCCTGCAAATGGTAACTAAAACTTCTTCACCATTTAAATAGAGAATGATCCAAACAAAATATTTCAGTTTATCCTAACAACAGCAAACACCCAACCCTGTAATCCTTAAATTCAGATGAGGAAAAAATAGATACAAAAGCACTCTGTTGTCTGAACCATGCGGAAGGTCTTAAACATAATCTTTGACTGGTTACATTTTAATTTTTCTTTGATTTTGTAAAGCCAAGAACCACAGACCACTTGTCTCAAAGTACATGATAACTCTCTTGGCATAAACTGTTCCCAAAGCTCTTTTGCAGGAGGCAGGAGAGGGATTACCCATTTCTTCCCCCAGACTCTTCCAGAAAAGTGATCATATAAATGTAATTCTGAAAAGTGCCTTAATCTGTTAATTCCATGCTTAAGAGAGATCATCGAATAACAAACACATGGACCATTCTTGTTTATGTGGGATTAACTTCAAGGCACTTCCTACAGCGTCTGGATCACATAATGAAGGACTCCTAAAATTAAGCTGGTGAGGCACTACAATTATCACTTTTTTTAAAAAAAGAATTAGCAGAAAGCACTCTTAGCAACTCCATAGTATGGAACAGAGGGTCAAGAAAATGGGAAATATGGAGGAGAACGCCTGCACCCTGTGCCAGAGCTGTTGGTACCAGCTGCAAGACCAGGACCTCCTCAGCCTCCCTTCTCCCAGGAGCTGCGACTTCCCCAAAGGAGAAGCAGCCCACACAAAGTACCTGCTTTATCTCTTCTCTCCCCTCTCAGCTGCTGTCTTGCTACAGCTTCACCTTTACTTTTCTGTAAAGAAGTTCCTCAACTTCTTCAGTGGCATCCCCACCATGTACCTTTCATTTGAACTGCTCTTCTCAGCTTCCTACCTCAACAGCCATACCACCTATTTCCTTCCTATTTTTTCCTACTATAAACATCAAAGAAAACACAAAATCAACATGTCACAGGCCTGCAGAAAACTCTTGCTGTATTTTTAGGTTCTCCTTTCCTTCCTGCCTGAGCATTTCCAGCTCCAAGATGGGAATATCCCCTGTACAGCAGTTAGCAGAACAGGGCTACGTAAGAACCCACGATTACAAGCAATGCTGAAAATAGTATCACCTAGTTATACCAGCGATTTTCAACCTTCATCCCAGCGAAGAAAAAAAAGCTTAAAAATAACCAACGGCAAGTTTCAAGAGACTTCTCTTTCATTTGGGAATCCAATTCCCAGCCTTTTTAAACTGCTGTAACCTCAAGTAAGGCTTTAACAGGCAGACATCACACTATCCAAAGTGCTTTTGAAAAAAAAAAAAAAAAAAAAAAACCAAAAATAACAAAAAGAAATATTAGTTGTGGCACCCCCTCACTTTAAAGATTTTCCCTATGCTGGAAAATAAGTTTCTGCACCATTTCATTGGGCTGGAATTTATGGCCCACAAAAAAAAAAAAAAAAACAAACAACCAAAATATACAAAAACCCCCACAACATAAAACGATCTACAGCCGCTAAGTCACATGCTTTCCGCCGAGGAGGGGGCTCAGCCCCGAGTCCCGGCGCACATGGCGAGCGGCGTCCGCCCCGCCACCGCCAGGCCCCGCTCTGCCGGCTCCCCCCGGGTCACACCGCCACGGCCGGCAACCGCAGGCAGCCGGGGTTGGAAGCGGTGCGGGGGGACGGGGACACCGAGCGCCGCGGCTGGCGGGAGGGGAGGGAGGTGACCCACCCCAGGGCGGCACACAGCAGGAAAGGACCGAGAGGAGGGAAGAGGGGGAGCAGAGAGGCAGGCCGCGACAGCAGCCGGCGGGCTGAGGGGACGAGGGAGAGAAGCGGCGGCCCGGCCCCGCCTGCGGCTGTAAACAAGGCCCGAGGAGGGGCGGGGGTGCCGGGGGCCGGGGAAGGGAGGGCGGCGGGGGAAGGTGTCTCACCCAGCAGCCGCAGCAGCACGCCCAGCAGCGCGGCGCTCAGGGAACCCCCCGGCAGCGGGGACGAGTTGAAGATGGCGTCGATGAGGAACAGGCTGGGCACCCGCAGCGCGACCTCCAGCCCGGCCCGCAGCCGCGGG
>NW_015094509.1:20114667-20147762 GCF_001431845.1 Calidris pugnax | reverse complement strand
TACGAGCCCACCTGGGGCTCGCTGGACGCCCGGCCGCTGCCCGCTTGGTTTGACGAGGCGAAGTTTGGCGTTTTCATCCACTGGGGCGTGTTCTCGGTGCCCAGCTTCGGCAGCGAGTGGTTCTGGTGAGCTCCGCGGCCTGGCCCTGACCCCGGCCCGGCCCGGCCCGGCCCGGCCCGCTCCCGGAGCCCCTACGGTCCCGTCGCGGCCGGCGGGCAGCCTGTGGGCGAGCCGGGCTTCGGAGGAGACGGCGGCTGTGTGAGGGACATCCCGCCCCGCTGGTTCCCCCCGGTCTGGGTAGCGCTGCTGAGGCAGCGCCGGGGCTCAGCCCGCCAGGCCCTGCTCCCGGGAGGCTTCACCTTTCCCCTCTGGCATCTCCACAGGAGCAAAGCTGAAAAAGCTGTGGTAACCTTTCCCCAGCCCGGCATTCTCGCCGCCCCGCTGCCTGTGGATGGCGGGAGCGCTGAGGTAATCGTTCCCTGGCTGTGCAGTGAGCAGTTCACCTTGAAGAGGTAATGAGCTTTTAATTAGGGGAGGGTTATGCAGAATTTCCTGTTCTTTCCTGTGTGATGCAAAAGCCCTGTCTCACTCGATGCGTAACCCTAGATCAGGATGATATGAAAAAAAAAAAGGCATTTTCCTTTGAAATCATGTTTCCTGCCTTGTGCATCCTCACAGAAGCCACAGTTACGGGTACTAGCTTTTGGAAACTTCGAGTTGACTCGACTGAAAACAAACAAAAAAAAATTAAAAATAAATTAAATGCAAATGTATAATCAGTGTTAGTCCATCCAAAGGAGGGGCATTTCCCACTCCACCACTTGAGGTAATTCAAAGCAGGTTTGAGGCCACAGCTGCAATCAGCTTGTGCCCTCTTGGCATCTGCCAGGCTGCGATTTCCTGCCTCCAGCTTCACCTGCCACAGCTCTGCCTTTCCATGTGCCTGACTTGTTCATGGCTTTAAGCCCTTGGAAGTCTTTCCATTGTTTTCAGAGGATTTTGGGTCAGGCAACAACAGTATTGCATAGGAACTTTCCCTAGCGATGCCCCACGCTAACAAAGCCAGAAATGTTGCCAGATTGCTAAAGGATTGTATTACAAAATCCACGGACATGAACAAAGTGCATGTTTTAATCACATGCTGGAAGGCATAACTCTGACCTAGTAAGCATCCCCATGCCAAATAATAGAGGTTAGGGTTTAAAATGTGAAAAGTGTTTATTTTCCTTACATTTGAAGATGGCTGAATCACTCTGGTTCAGACTTGCTTGCATAATTTTACTCCTCAACTAAGTATAAAGTTGCTGAATATAAATAAAAGTATCTGATTTGAAATGAAATGTATATCAAGCAGATCTGAGAGAGAATTGATAATTCTCAATAATCCACATGAAAATATTTATTTATATGAGGTGTGATGTCAAGAAATCAACAACCTAAACCACCATTTATGGAAATGGAATTCCCTGCTCTCCCAAGGTCCTTCCCACTTCATTTAATACCCTCAGAAGTAAGGGGGATCTAAAATCTATTTTTGCAATACAGGCTTCAGGATCAGAAGCAATGCTGTAGTACATATTTACATTGCTTTAAGGAAATGTGGGTTAAATGGAATCCATTAAATGGATTTTCAGGTTTAAATACACGCATCTACGGAAATATTTTACAGATATTATTTAGGCATGTAAGTACAGTCATGGATATCTGCAAATTATTTTGTGCATAAAGAGTTCCAGTTTGCAAATGTTCCAGAAATCCTAGTGTTAGTAAAGCATATCAGATCAAATTAATGCAAGTTTTACGCATGTTCTTCAGAAAACTTGTGGTGGTGCTTGAGATTCCTACTTTGCATTGAAGTTCAATTAAAAAAAAAATCTAACCTTGATTATTATGCATACAATGCATAGGAAGATGACACCGGCTGGATATTTTGCAGTTTGCAGTACGTAGTTTCAAATGTAGAATAATAAATCAAATTCTCAACAGTAAATTTGCAGTTTAAATCCTATTCTAAGTAAATTTGTATTAATACATCTATAAAAGCTTTTTCTTAATTTGGGACTTCTGCAATTTGTTGTTCATAAGCTAACATATAAATTAAGCAGAAAGCTCCTTTATTTCTCTAGCTACATTAATTGTTATGGGCAAATAGTCCTGAACTCCAAGGTCAAGGTTGTTCCACCTATTGTCATGGCTGTGTGTACCTGACTTGGTAAACGTGTCAAGTGTCAAGACAACACCCCAAGACAAGGCAGTGCAGAACATGTTCTAGGGAGTTGTTTCATAATAAATAAGAACACTCAAAAACTGCTTTCCAAATAATTTAATACACCTCCTATATCAGGCTATGGGTCAGAAAGTCACAGATATATTTATTTCAATAACAAATATAAGTCACTGGAATTCTTTAATGTTTTATATGGCCAAAGGTTGGGATTTTACTCTCAGTCATGAAAATTATTTTGGGGGGTTTTTTTTGATGACTCAGAGTGGTCAAAATTCATATATTTTTTTCAAAAGCTATTAATGTTTTTCAATATGAGTTTTTTATAACAAGAGGAACCCCATAAATACTAATTACCGAGGTCAGCATCCGATGATTTCCATGAACTACAGCTGTGTATGTAGCATGTGCTGAAATTACTGGACATAAATCAATCTTTAGTACCTGATGGAATGGTAGAATGCATACTTTCTGTACCACTCTGCTGAGGCCCTGTTTAGGGTCCATATATGATGGCCACATCTAAAACCACTTTTTGGCAAAACAACTTTTGGTTTTTTTTAAAACTCCTCCTTTTACTTATGTGCTCTCCGGAGTCCTTCAAGCCAAAGGCTTTATTGGATTAATGCCAATGCTTACATCAGACGTTACAAAATCACGTGGTCTTGCAAAAATCACATTTTTATAAGTAAAAAGAATAAAAATGCAGGGAGGGTTTTAGAGTACTGGGTTTTTTTCTGACTACAAGATCATGAAAATGATTGTGAATGCACACGATACTTTTGCCTTGAAGTACCACAAGTAAATTTAGCCTGATACAATAACAATAAATTTTGTGAGAATGAAAACAGTTGGCTGTTAAGAAAAACAGTGAAAAATGTGCACGTCAAAAATTCCGTTTAGTTTGCAATGAATGTAGCAATCCATTAACTATTAACCCAAATTTCATTTTTCCTTCCCAGATACCTTTTGTGGTGAATTACCCGATATAATTGTGCATTCCTTATACAAGAATACAGCTCAGACAGTATATCTTTCATTTTGTCAAAACAGCTTTTCCATGACAATCAGTAAAGACGTCTAGATTTTGGAGCGAAACAAAACCCAAGAATCATGAAAGGAACCTAAAGTGGATTTTCTTCTCTTAGGATGATATTCTAGCATAAAAGAGATCAATGTATCTGCATTATTATAGAGGCCAAATATCAATGTTTTATTAATGTAGGCTTTGTTGGATTCAGCTTGTGGGTGACACCCAGCTGTGCGGTGCTGAGCTGCTCATTCCCTCCTGCGGAGAACAGCTTGTGTCATCGTTCCGCCTGCCTGCGCGCGGTGTTCGTGGCTTTGTCAGTGTGTGCACTAATAACGAGTTGCCAGCTAATGCAGATAGGTGCCTGGACTTTCCTACATCTAACTCATTCTGCAGTTCAGAACAGATAGACTTCTGTAGGCACTTCCAGTGTGGTACTTGCAAAATATTTAAAGACTAGCATGTTACTACTTAAGGTTCAAACAAAATTATTTATTTACTCTTACATGACTATTTTTAATATTATAATTAAAGACACTGGTAGTCTTTACCCAAGAATAATTTATATCTGTGTCTTCTGAAGAGAAAAACAGCAAATCAAGGTAACATTTGAAAAGCTACGGCAAAACCTGTAAATATTGTTATTGATGTAGGGACCTTTTCAATATATTAAGCATTTCCCTATAAAAATTAATGTGTTTAAAATTAGTTATTGTATTAAGTTTGGGGTTTGTTCCTTCTCTGCAGCAAAATGCCACGGACTTAGATAGCATTTCTTAAAGGAAGCTCAGAAAGCAGAAAGCAATTTATTCATAGTAAACATTTGACAAAATAAATTGTAATAACTTGTTTGTGTGAAAGATATTGATTTTGATTTCACATCTGCGTGAAGTGACAATGTCCGTAACATACATGGGCTCATTCTGTTTCCTGCAGCGGAGCATGGCATTTTTACGCTTGTTATTTGAAGAGAATGCTCACTTGGACAGTTCAAAATGCCTGAAAGAGTCTTCTGTCTTGACAAAGTAAGGCATGCACCTGGGAGTCAAAACACAGGGACGAGTCCTGGGTCATCTCTGACAGGAGACAAGACACATATATGCATCATCTGTGTGAGGAAAATCACTTAGTTCTATAATTTTTCCCATATTCCTTTAATGCCAAACTTTCTCCTTCTCTTTAAAGTGATTGCAAAGAAATGGGTTGGACCTTGCTGTTTATGGATTTAGAATTTTCTATGAAATTGTCAGAGAGAGAGCCTTTAAGTTTTGCCTCCTGTGAAAAAAGTGCGTAAAGAGAACAGATTCTATTAATGGTAGGATATTTATCTCATTTCCTAACTATGACCAGCATACTTAGCAAGGAGACAAGTAACAGAAAGAGACACAGAATATGTCTAAGGACTGCAGCCCCCTTCCTGGTGTCTCTCTGGCTACTGAGAGATGTCCCCCCTGCCGCGGCACTGCCTCTGCGAGGACGGCAGAGTGGACACCACCACCCCTTTCCCAGGCAGAGCTCTGCTGCCCAGCTCCTGCCGGAGGTACCGTGCTGAGGGCAGCCATCACTTTTGGCTTTCTTGGCTTCAGTTCTCCCCTGTGCTGGGGCCTTTGGGAAATGCACCACTTTACGATCGCTCCTCCCTGATCCTTCACCTACACTGGTTTTGTTGTTGTTTTGTTTTCCAAGCGCTACATGGAGCAATGTCTCTCTTTCATAATTTGCCACACACACAAACATTGCAGCTTCTACTGCAGTGGTTTGCCTTCTTCTCCAGAGCTGCGAACTCTGTATTCCAGACCTCATTTAAAGACTTCGCTAAGCAAGCAAAAAGAAAGAATTATTAAAGATTCCTTTTTTTCATTACTGCCAAGTGTGACTTTTTCTCCTGCCATGATGTTTGATTTTTCAAGTGCATCTTGCTAGAGAAAGGCAATATATTGTGCTTCCCTGTTAGGTATCATAGCTTTTCTTAATGGTTTCACCGCCCCCCCAGTCCTGTTATTAGTCCACGGCCAAAAAGGCAATATGCTTTATTACAAAGTACAAGCTCAGTAAAAATAACTCTAGATTGTTAAAGTAGTAAAATATATTTGAAGTATCTCAGAGCAGATGCTAGAAATTTGTCCTAGGAATTGATATTCACTATTTTTTTCTGGATTTTAATATTAGTTTCTGTTCTGTAGATGTTCTTGGCTATTACTTCTTGTGAGCTCAATATCTGTTCACAGAAAAATGTGTCTTTGCTTGAACAGGTGGAAAGCTGGAGAAGCCTGACAGCCGGTGCAGCTCATTTTTTCAAATGCCAGACAACGATTTGGAAATGGTATGCCTGATTGAGAGGGAGAAATCAAAATGATTGTGATATTTTGTGTGGAACAGATGGAAGAGCAAATGCTGCCGTCATAGCAGTTTCTCTGACCTTAGCCATGCTTTGTGTTAAACAGCTGTAAATGTAATAAATAAAATGCAGATCCACTGTTAATTTTTAACCTCATTAATGAAAATTTTCCCTTTGAAAACACAAATTAAATAGCAGCTGTACTTATAGAACCTTGCTCTATATGTTGCTTTTTATAGCTAACAAAAATAATTATATGTTGCACACAACCTTTTTTCCCCTTAAGAGGTGATGCATGGCTGCATGCGGTGAGTTGTACAACTGAAAGGCAAGATCTGGCTATTCTAATTCAATATACACAAAGCAGAGGCCTTGGAGAGCTGTTTCACTCAGATATGTAGCAGCATCTGGGATATAATTGTAGATGGCCCAAGTTATAAAATGAAATAAGAAGGCATAAGGCACGTTCCTTCAACTCTGGAGTGCAGCACTCATTTTGCCATTTGTACTACTTGTTTTGTGAAAGACAAAAGTGGAAAGAATCAGAATCGTACTGGCAAGTAGACATACCACAGCAGAAAATGTGGTGTTCCCAAAAAATCCTGCCTTGTAGAGGGAATCCCAGCTGGGAAAACATTCATCTTCCTGTCCTGACTGGGAGGAAGTCAAACGGGGACCCTTGTTTGCCAGAGCTGTCCTCTGCTTCTCAGGAGCATTGGAACTACGTTCAGTGTTACCAAACAGTCTTGGGGTTCACACTGTGACTGCCGGTCTCACTGAACTCCACCACCAGCACAAAGCCTCAGCAGAAAAAATCAGAGTGGAAAAGCTGGGTTTTCTGAAGTCACATGAGAACAGCCCTGCCTCTGGCTCCCCTGCCCTTTGCATATGCAGTCCCAAAGGAGAGCCGGTGGCTAATCTGTGGGCTACCACATTGAGCTAGTTCCTGATAACTCGAAATGGCTCACAGCCTCAAATTGTACTGCTGGTCACCAGTGAGAACACTTCAAGCTAGTTAACACCAGTTAGCTAATAGAAAACTAGTTAAAAGCAATTGAAAGTGTCAGTTGCTCTGTACTGTATGTATTGTAGCTTTTTTTTTCTTTTCTTTTATTAATGAAGCATATTGGAAAGAATAATTTTCTGGTTTTAGCTAAAATGACACAGCTCTCAGGATGATTTCGGTCTTCAGAAGAGCTGATCTGGGAGATGAGATGTTTGTTCACAGACAACACGTGAGAGACAAAAGTAGAGAGTATCTGAAATTATACTGGAAACTACAGCTGCCATGGCAGAAGATGTGGTCTTCTTGGAAGATCCTCCCTGGTAGAAGACGATCCTAACACTTCTCCCATGAAAAGTCTTCAGCAACATGTTTGTAAGTCATTGAATTTGGTCTGCAAAGGCAGTTCATTAACCGTGACAAAAGTTCATTAACCATGCTTGAGGCTGGGTAAAAAGGGATCAGTGTAATTCAGACTGCATGTACCTGCTGTCTTGATGAGGGGGTGGTAGCACAGTTTTGTCACCCATGAAGCAGAGCATAAGTGATTTGTTGTATAGTGCAAAAGAAGGTTTGGAGCGATGACCAGTCCAGCCTTTCTTAGTACAAATGGTGATAAGCTTCATGGGGCTGATGCAGAAATCTGGAGTAACGTCCAGCAAACTTTTGCCTGATGTTGAAGAGTTGGAGCTGGACATCCAGTCAGCCTCACTTCCTCTCTTAATGGAGAGAAATAAGCTCATTCAAAGGCATTTCAGCTCTTTGGTTTTATCACCATCTGGAGATGCCTGGGGTGGGATTCCTCTCAGCTGTCTGCTGTCTAAGAGCCTACTCTATGTTAGCTGTCCAGGCTTCCTGAGAAATCAGTGAAGAGAGACAGACACCCACTGTCTCAGATGCTTGTCTTTGGAGAGGTGGAATCCTTCTCCATAGATTCCAGAGGAGACACCTTCTCATGGCCTATCTAGGGAAGCTGGGTGGCTCCCAACCCTTCATTTGACTTCAGATGGGTGAGAGGAAGAGTACTGCTAGGGGCTGAATGGCACAGGCTCCATCAATGACCTAAGAAATGGCCTTGTACATTTTTGGAGAGTGCTAAAACTGACCTGACTGATTCTTACATTCTCATAAAGGTGGTTCCAGTTCCCACTCTGTCCTTCTTAACTGCTAGCGATAAGGAGCACAGTTTTTTTGTTTTATGAACCAGTTTTATATTTTAAAATCAAGGAACTGAAAATATAAAAATTCCAAGCAATTTATTTATTTTTAAGATTTAAGATAATTTGCATTGATACGTATAATATGTATAACAAGCATATAAGATGTAAATTCTATGTATATATTATAAAGATATAGTATGCACTACATTTGATATGCAGATCAATGTCCTGTTTTGAAAACATCATCATAGCCTGTTCTCACTTTTCTCTCAAGTTCATTACTGCGATGCAGTTTGTGAAGTGTTTTCATTTCCCTACAGGATGGCTTTAACCTGGAAAAAATATCCTCATAATTCTGCTCTTGTGGGTCAGTCAGAGACCGTAAAGGGAGTGTTTATGAGCATGCAGGCTCATGTGCAACACAAGAGGCTGTGAAATACCAACCAGTAGTTCTTGTACCTAAAATTACTCATGTTCTTCAGAAAGAGATTCAGCTTTGTTTTGAAGATCACGAGGAGCAAAGAATTGTTTTCAGAATTTAATGCTTGACTTCTAAACAAGGGTTGACTCCTAGTTAGCAAATTCCTTGAAGCTTCCTCAGGTGATACCAAACTCTAGCATTGGCTTCGATTACAGCCACATCAAATATTTGCGTTGGAACCTGACACCACATGAACTTTGCTCAGCCTCAGGTTCCACTCTAATGTTGGTGTTTAATAAATATTCATGAAAACCATAATTCCAGTTTTGATCAACATTGGTTTCCTATAAAAGCCACTGAAACTTGTGATTTAAACGTAAAAGCAGCATAATAAGGACTCTTTTGACTGAATGCCTCCTTTGGACTTGGAATAAATGAAACTCAGGATATTTGTGGGTATGAAGTTAAGAGGAAAAACGCATGCAAATCCTTATGAATCAAGAGAGAGGGAGTTTTGCACAGCTTGAGAGCTAAATTCTTCTATGATAGGGGAGTGTCGCATCCCAAAGCAAAATTGAATTTCAACCTGCTTGCTTGGAGGGTTGCGTTAACAACTGCGGAAGCCCATTCAGTGCAGACACTTCCACGTGCCTTTCCAGCCAGCTGGATGCTTGGTGGCCTGGCCAGAAGATGGCAGGCGTGTTTTGTGGGAGGACGGAAAGTGTGCCAAGCAGACAGGTGTTCTGGCTGTAAGAATAAAATAATTCACAGTCAAGACTGAAAACCTTAATATTATTTTCCTTATCCTGGTAATGGTTGCACTGTAAGATAACACAAGATAATAAAACCCGCAATAGTTTACAGCTGCATGTGTACAGGGGGAGGGAAGAAGGACTCGGGGAGACAAGCCCCTCTGATCCCATTGATGTGGGACGTGCTCCCGAGTGACACAGCACAGTGCCAGCCCTGCGGTTAGTGCCTGGCAGTCTGAAAAAGCCACAGGAGAACCCCACAGAATTAGGTTACAAATATTAACGCAGCATCTCCTCCCAGCTCCAGGCTTTCTGACCCACTCTCACAACCGGCAAGAGATGTCTTTTCTTGCCTTATGAAAGTCTGGTGAATCTGCTGTTAATTCTTCGCTTGGCTCCGTTACTATTTCCTTCTTTCCCTCCCTAACTTCTGCATGACGACGCAATTAATTTAGCTCCTGCCTTACAGTCTGACACATTCCCCTCTCAGCTGGCAGTCTGCCAATTTCCGCATCCTTTCCAGAACTGCAAGCACTCCTTTCACTTAGACGCAGAATAGTTCGGCCTGGTGTTCCAGCCATTGGTAACTGGATAAAGGTCTCAGCTTATCAGCCCATTTTTGACTTGGCCAGAAGTGCAAATTTAGGAAAGCAAAGTACTTAATTCCCAGCGGGGGCTGAACATTCAGTTTCTATAAACTGAACATTCAGTTTCTATAAAGCTCCTGTTTACTGACCTGGCATTCCCCAGTGTGGAAATACTCTTGTGTTTGCAGAGAAGGCATACAAATTGAAGAAATACATGGACCACTTGGAGCAGAATGCCAGGATGCTCATAGTGACTCTGAACTTCTGGGACATCATCCATAGTTTTGGACCAGGAGTGCAAGAAGTCTAAGGAGCTGTACTGTGATTGCAAGATACTCCACTTTAGTAGAGAGCAGTGATTTTCATTTGTAGGCTTCAGCTGATCTTTCAGATATCCTGGGCACAGGTCACTGGTCCCCCAGACATCAGGACAGAGGTCTTGAACGTAATTACATTTTGTAATGGACACTGGCACAGGGAGCAAAGCACAAGGTTGTGAAGAGATGGGGTAGTTTTACAAAGATGTTTGTCAAAGGTTTCAAAGCCAGACATGTTGTACTGCTGTAATCCGGCTATGTCACAGATGTATGAATAACTGAAGCCAAGTCATTGTCCTCCAGGACAGAATGAGCCTCCTGTGTCACAGGAGCTGGGAACAACAATGCTGAGGTAGATATGTGAGAAGTTGCTACTTGTGAGGAATCCAAGCATCTTAAATTAAGAATTTGATGGATTGTGGATGTGCATTTTCAACAGGAGAGTCGAAGGAACAAAATGTTTCCCATTGCTGTGGATGTTTTTGGGGGGTGGTGCTGTGGGCTCCAATGTACATTTCAGTTGTGACCTGCGCACACCCAGCCACAGCAATGACTGTACGCGATGGCACAGAGGTGCTCTCCGAGTCTGAGTGCTGTTTGAGCTGTTTGAGTACTGCCAACGCTTGCATTGGCATCATCCGACCAGGTCACCCAGGGGCTCGCTCACTTACGGACCAGAGGGGGAACCCATCCCCTGTAGAAAGTTTCATCATTGCTCAGGGTGGGCAGAGTCACTGCTGCTGCCCAGTCACTTTGCTAACAGTAGAGCTAAAGAGCAGGGAAGGATTTTTGGGAAAGAGGGCTGATAAAACCAAAATGGAACATATCACAAAGAGGGAAAAGGTGTGGGGATTTTTTAAACCATGTATTTTCATTATGGCTAAGACTTTTGTTAACCTGATTTCCATATGCATATCCTGAGCAGCTAGGATTCTTGTGAACAAGGAAGGAAATAAAAGCTTTGGATTTTTCAGTACTCGAAAGTGTATGTGAAAAGGGTACAAGAATGACAGATTTCTTCCACTTATTTGAAAATACTGCAGCCTTACAAGAAGTTTCAAATATTCCTGCAAAGGATGGTGTTATACATGAGGCTGAAGAATAAGGTATAACCCCCTCGTTCCTATTGCTTCATGTAAGATAAGATTTATTTCTTTTAGTTAAAAGCACTACAGCCTTCAACCCAAAAGACATCCATGCACCAGTTGATTTTTTGAGGAAAAAATGTCCAGTGGTGATCACATTTTCTGCATTATCTCTGAGGGCAGTAAAAACAGAAGATGACATAATGTGCATATATATAATATAAAGAATTACTCAATTAGTTATAACAGAAAGCTTTCTATCTACAAAGGCAGCTCAGCATGAAGACGAGTTTCCTAGTGAGTTGTGGAAATTCTGCCAGTGATGTTTTTTATAACAGCAGGGTAGAGAAATAGCTAAAAAGAATACTCTTGGTGCTTTTAACCCTAGTATAGCAAGAGTATGGATAGGCATTATTAATTTCAAACTAATAATAAACTTTGGGTATTGATATTTCTGGTACTAGCAGAAGGTGATGAACTGAATCAAAATTACTGAGAATACTTATTTTAATAACTTGCATCAGTGTATTGACTGAACATTCATAATTAACATCTACACAGAAAATGTTGGTGTGTTTCTAACATTTGTATTATGCCACTATGATCTATTCTATTCTATTCTATTCTATTCTATTCTATTCTATTCTATTCTATTCTATTCTGCTACACAGCATCATTTCATGGTGCACTGGACTGGAAAAGGCATCCTGCTGGAAAAAACATCTGGAAGAAAAAAATGTTTGCCTTTTGCTGGCTATGCAGTTCTTCAGTCCAGCTCAGTGTATCCACCCAAGCCATGTGCCAGTACTGCTCTTGAAGAAACGTTCCTGGAACTGCAGTCTCAGTTTTCTCCAGATAAAAAAAGTCTGCAGATACCAACTAGGGAAAATATATTTGTCTGGCATGACAATTCTTACAAAAGGATCTTTAATTGCACTCTCAGCAAAAAATATGGCGTATTCTCCTCTCCGAGAGCCAAATCCTTGGTCCCTACCCAGAGCCTGATTAAACAGGATTCACTCCCTATTGCCGAGTGCTCCAAGAAACCTCTTCAAAGTTGCAATGGATGACTCCAGGAGCAGCTCTGGCTCCTGAAGGACTTTCTACTGTTCCCAGGTGTGCTGGCCAGGGTTTCTGAAGCCTGGTCACCCATCTCTGAAATCCTTCCGAACAGGTGATATGGAGAGTGCACTTTCTCAATCAGTTTGAACTGATGGAGTTCTGTGGTGCTGGTGAAATGAGTGGTCCCTTCTTTTAGCTCCTGGCAACAGGGTCCAGTGGCCTCCCTTTATCCCAGCATGGAGCTCACGTGGCTGTACACTGAGCCAGACTATGGACTGAGGATCGTTTTTTTTCCCTAGATTAGTTCCCTGATTTGGATTATCACTTGAACACATGATTGCAGCTGCTGTCCTGAGGAAGAGGATGGGTTCATGCACAAGAAGCAGGGGTAAGGAGACAGATCCACCTCATCAAGCTGTAATGGACATCCTTTGAAAACTTGATTACACTGTTTTTCATCATCTAAGTCCCAAAAACCTGCAGTTCACGTATGATAAAAATTGTTACTATCAATGCTAATAGCTTCAATAAATTCCTCATTATCTTTTTGTTGTTGTTGCTGGCAACATATATATAGTGTGAATTGAAAAAAAAACCATGGAATAGTCATAAAAGGAAGCAGAATCTCTGCGGCTGTAGTTTAATTATTTATAATAAACAAAGCAAACTCCATCAGCAGCTGAAACAGTAAAAGCTAAAGCGCTTCCACAAAAAAATTAAGTGGAAGTGATTTTTTTTGAGTCAGAATTGGACTTTTTAAAAAAAGCACAATGTTGAAATAAAACCCCCCAACTCTGTAAACCCCTGTAATCCCGTTTGGTTAGGCTCTTCATAGGAAAAAAAACAGTGTTATAAGCTCTGATGGGCTCATACTCTTAACCATGCAGGTGATTGTGGGAGGAGGGGAAGAAAGCCATGGAAAGAGCTTGGATACATTAAACCTCAGAGTAATGCATTTATCAAGGACTGAGTGGCCCATCCCACTATTATTGTCTCTCTTTGCTGCCGATTTTTGTAGTACTTTGCTTGTTTGCCTTTTTTTTTTTTTTTTTTTTCAATAGATCGATACAGGCTGTCGGTGGGGAATTACAGAGGCAATGCTGGTGAGGAGTGCCTTATACTTGTGCTATCTCTGCTTTGCACAGGGAAGCAAATGCTGGGACCTGTGTATTTTTTTTTTTTTTTTTTTTTTTCCAGAAGCCAGTTTAAAAATAGAAAATGTTATGACTGGAATGTTTTTTCTTCTTGTGTTAGAAGAAAACATCTGTAAGAATTACAAATGTGCCAGTGAAAAATGATTCATAGGTATGTGTGTGTGAACTTTGCATATTCCAAAGTCAAATTAATCTCCAGAAATTACAAATAATTGTAGCCATTTCCCAAAGCCTGTTGTACAAGGACCACCTATAGTGTTGGTGTTTCGTCCTTGTTCAGGATTCTTAGAGCCATTTAGAACCACCCATTCTTGTTCCTGCCAAGTTATATTGCCAAATTTAATCAATATTCCACTTCTGTCAAGACTCAGCAACTGGCATAATACACTGTTTTTATCTTTTCCTCTTTCAGTTTTTGTGTATTGGAATAACATCCAGATTTTATCTAATGGAATAACATTTGTCCATAAAGCTAAATTATCAGTTGACTTCATATTGTTGAGCTCAGTGGAATTAAGGTAACTTGCTGAGTCCATGGCAAATGGGGAAAGTTTCTACCGAGTTGGCACTGTTTCTGTTTAATGACACAAAATCAAGAAGAGGTGTCTAAATCTAAATGTTTTTCTTCAACTTTCAAGAGAAAATGAGAACTGTAAGTAGTTTTCTTCTACTGTAACAGCAAGCATTTCAGTAATTTCTCTCTGTTCTAGTAATACTGGGGCCTGTACCTGCAGGGTCTGCAAACACTGCTTGTTCCCTTCATTTCAGACAGACGCTACCCCAGGCTCATTTCACCTGAGTCATGGGAGTTTAGCCATTAACTGAACCGAGGGATAGGATTTACAGCTCTTGTATTTGAAATGAAGTCTGAAAGGACTTTATGTCTCTGATCAGTGTCTTCCACATTATAGTGGCAGGTGCCAAGCCTTACTTAAGCAAGACATAACTATTTGCCTAAGAGAGGCTGATTTTCTTACCTGTGGTAGTCCTGAGCCGCCAGTGCTCATGCTGTCAGATGGAAACATCAGAGTTTTCAAGAGATTCCTTAGTGTTCTGGTAAATCTCCCACTACAAGCCCTCCTTCTCCTGTTGTGTTCTTCAGTTGGTCATCCACCACTGACGTCCTTTGTGGTCGTAGCTCCAGTCACTATCAAATCTTAGCAGCTTTTTTAAAAGAAGGAATCAAAATATAAGTGTATGATACCTTTATAAAATAATCAGATTTGAAAGCATTTTCTTTTGTAACTCCCATATTGTTCTGTGCTCTCCTTCCTCCATTATACTTAATATAACTATACTTCTTTAAAGAGATATAATATGTAGTGCATCTTTCTGTAGAATCCAGGATGCATACTGTGAGCTATCCAATAGTTGTAACAGTCAGCGGAATAGGGAAATCACAGATCATATAAACCTGTCCTGGATAAAAGTGTTAACCAATGACAAATAGAGAATGTTCTTGGGTTGGACTAGGAGGATTAAACAACATGAGCTGATTATGCTAATTTTCTTCATCTCTTAATGTCTTTGGATTGCTTCATTGAAGTTGAAAGAAAAATATCCCAGTGATTTACATGGAGAGATATTTCACCCTCCTAGAAAATTGTCTGCTTTATATGATAAGTACAGCAAGTACCTGCACATGGTATGACCACTGAATTTGTTCGCTTCAGCCAAACACCTTGCAGGACAGAATTCAGAATGTAACAGTAAATAGAGCTGGTTTTGGCTCTAACCAACCACTGCTACAAAGTTTATTACACTAACTATTACTTTCTAGCACCAAATACCTGGCAGCTTTTCACTATTACGTTAGAGAAACAAAGTGAGTCATTTGCTCTCCTTGCCTCTGCACGATTTCTTATTCAGGCTGTTTTCAAACTCATCTTGTTTTCAAATTATTTAAGCAATTAGCCATATGAAACCTCTTGTTCTCGCTTCTCTGTCCCTGTAAAGTAATATTCCATCAGGTAAGTCCATTAAGTTCCCATTCTGGGATACATTATCACCTCTGCTGCTATGTACACAGAAAGGTGGTTGGAACAAGGACCAATTTGCTGTTTCCTAAATGTCCCCCACCTCCATGTGTGCTTAGACATCATTAGAGATGATAAATAAGGTAATGAAATAAGATGAACTGTAACCAGAGAAAGAAAACCTCTTTCCTTAGCTATTAGGTGCTTTTTACCATCCTCTTTAATCTTCACTTGTGTGAAGCAGGAAGATAAGCTTAAGCAAGCAGTAACAGCAAGAAGCGGGAGCCAGCAGTTTTCTAGGATTCATTTGTGTCATAATGGGCTATTGAAAGTGATTGCTGAGCCTCAAACGATCACTTTAAGAAGCCACGCTCCCATGGCTGAGTGCAAGGAGTAACATCTCGGTCCCTTGAAGTAATGAGGATTTTGCAACTGAACTCACTGGGGCAGGATTTTGTGCTAATGTCTCCTTCCAGCCCTACCACTTGTTTTGTCTGCTGGAGCCAGGTCCAGGCTGGCATGTGCTTCTCGGCAAGGTGGTTCTCCTGGGGGAGGATGAGAGAGTTGCAGCAGCAGCTTTGATACTTCTTGGTGTGGTTTCCATGTCACTTGATGGATGTGAGCCTTCGCAGCCCTTTCCCATCTCCAGGCCAGCCTAATGGCTGCACACAGATCTGAATGATGCCTCTCACCCATCGCCTTCGTTAACTCGTCAGGTGTTGCAAAAACTGTGATGGCTGTGGATTGTGGCTCACCTTAACTTACCATGGATAACTTTATTACAGAGCATCACCTGGCAGTTCCACCCATGCCACAAAGAGTCTCCTCTCTAATGTAACATATTCAAGTTCCTCTGTTGCTTTCCCAGAAGTAGAAAACCACTTTAAGGAGAAAGAATAAATTATTTAGATTGTTTTTAAACCGTTTGAGCTGCTAATACTGTATCACTGACATGGACACTGGAGCTTCATGGCAGATAATAGAAGAGATTTGGAGTGAACTCATTTAGCATGGGATATTTCTGTCAGTATACAAGAAGGAGCACATTCTACCAACTTAGAATCTGTAAAACTGAGTGTCCACAGCAAAGGCTGAGAAAGCTGCTTTCTTCTTTCGCCACAGGGATGTCCTAAAAACAAATGGGAACTAAGGTAGAACTTAAAAGTCTCATTTCCACATATAACCAAAATTCCTCTTTTGAGTTTGAATTCAGCTGACGTGCTAATGAATCCTGTAACATCACAAACTAAGTTTGAACAAATGCATTTTAATGAGATCTTTCTGGTTCTGATGAAAGCCCAAAAAATTTTTGGCAGCAACAGTCCGATTTTTGAACAGATTCCAGTGCAAGGAAATTTAGAGAACAGCAAGTTTGAATCCACCACACAGTACAAAAAATAAGCTTGTGAATTTCATAACTGACCAAAGCTGCATAAAGGTGTACTATTCCTTTCAGCACACTATGCCCAGTCAAGTGATTATCTCAAAATTAAGAGTGTTTGAAGACAGTTAATGCTAAAGATGTCATGAACCTTCACAGGAAAAATATTGGCAGTAGGTTTCACTCCCTCTCACCATCTTCCCTCCTCCAGAAGTAACAAAAATAACATGAAATGTCAAGCACAACATCAAAATAATTCAAGGGTGATCTGCTCTTCCTGAGATATTTGTAGCCACAGAAAACATCAATTTATATATTATTGCCTGCACACGTGTCTGGCTGACCATGCCTGCAAGCCCAAAGGTATTTCTAAATCCAGCTGTTCCTCTTGATGCTGCAGGACAGAAGCCTGAGGGGAGCCTCAGAGAAAGGCCCTGCTGTGCTGGTGGAGTTTCTTCTTTAAGATTCAATACTGAGACTTGAATTGTGAGAATGAAACCACAAAAATAATTGGGATGGTTAGTGAATGTGGGAAGAAGGGGAAAAGGAAGCTATTGGGCATCCTGCAGGGCTGTGAAGTCGAGAATAAGAAATTTGGTATTAATGAAGATGATGGTGAAAAGGAAGTGTTCCAAAAAAGGAACAAACAAATGACACCCAGTTTAGAAAGTGTGGGTGGCAGGAAGAACAGTGACACCATTAGTCACAGATGAAAGAAGTGAGGGGACAGGTATGTTAGGAGAGATGCTGAGTTCAATCACTACTGCACCACAGCTGAGCAGTTGCATAAAGCCAGTCAGTGAAAGAATCTGATTATATGCCATGGAGAGAAAATTGTCTTCATTCATAGACTTCAGAGGCTTTCAAAAAAAGAGTTTTGCCATTGTTTACACATGCACAATAGAGTTATACAGCAGGAAGAGATTAGATTGGGATAAGGTCAAAGAAAAATGGATATCAGTAAATATTACATTATAGCATGATGTTATTACATTTATGTGTGTGTTATTACATTACTATATATAAACAGTATATTAGAGCATGGTACATTAATATATTTTTGCTGCTAGATGACAATGAATGAAAGAACTCAGCTGGAAAGAGCTAAATATGTGGACGAGGATTCAGACATGGATATGAATACAGAAAATGGATATGAGCCTTTATGTTTCAAGAGACGAGGAAACTATTAACGGCACATGGTTAAGAAGACATCTGTCCTTTTCATGTTGTTGTCTAACGTCTCTCTCACTGATGACAATCAGGTACCAGGCAAGATAATCAAGCATCTAACTGGCATACCCTGATTTGGTATGATAATTCTCTTGTGATCTAGAAACAAGTTTTTAAAATCATGTAACTGCTTTTTTATTTAAATGACTTATTTTTGCAAGTTTATCAAGTAGTACAAACTTTCAAGTTTGCTATTTTGAATGATTGCATGAAGAGCTACATGTTTTGGTGGTCAAATGGAGCTTTAATTTGAAATAAAAGAGGAACACTGACATCAGCCAGTTTGGAAACAAAATTTTACAGACAGTTCATTGTATCTGAGCTTGTGATTCTTTAGCTGTAGTGAAATGCCAATATCAGTATGCAGAAGCATTTGCTCCCTCTGAAATAATGTAGATTTCTCCAACATCTGTGGAGGAAATGATCTTCAGAGCTTTGTGGTCTACAAATCACCATCACATGACTATGCAAAAATAACCGAGTGGAAAATCTGTATTAAGAGTAAAGAGCACATGTTCTTTCTCTCCAAAATCTCCCTCATTTTTATCACAGACAAATTAAATGTCAGATAAAGAAGAGATCTTTAAAGTAAATGGGGAAAAGGGGAAGAGGAGAATTTCCAAACTTTCTTTCAGCAAAAAAGTCTGGCTGTGAATGTCACTGTATGGTATGCTCTAGACCTTTATTTGTGTTGTCTCTAAATAAGTATTTTCTGTGGGGAGGGCTCAGTTTTTAGCATTGTAATTTTCTTGTATTAAAGAACACTTACAGGAGCTGCTCCTCCTTTGCCTGTATCTGTCCTAAGCTCGGATGGGATTGACTTTGTGTACTCCACAATGGAGACCATAACAAGCCAAAAACTGAATGAAATGATTAAAATGCATTCCTCTTTGTCATCCTTTCCCCCAAAGCTCTGCTTTTTCTTGCTAGGCTCTGCTTGTGAGAGCTACCCTTAATCTGCCTCCGGAAGGAGCTGTGCTTTAACCTTGCCACAGTTTTGAGGAAAGCCCTGCTGAGTTTAGTTGGATGGCTGCCTGGAGATGGGCTTTGGATCTAAATTTGCTACAGGATTCTGAGTGACCAGCTGAGAGGGGCTATTTCAGCAAAGAGGTAGAGTTCACATTGCTAATGAGACCATATTTAGAGTGCACAGACAACTCCTGCATGGCTGGAACAAATCTGGCCCTCTCAAAGGATGGTAGAGAAGATTTTATGGTACTTGATCATTTTAATTAATAAATATATAAATGGGTAGATAAAAGGAGATGTGTGTAGTGCATCAATATTTGTTATTAACATAAGTTGTTTATATTGAAACATCTCTTTTACTATGGAGAGGTGGTGGCCTCTAGCGGACTCTGTGTAGGACTATGGCAAAGCTGAGACTTCAGGGCAGACGCAATTGCTACTTATAGTGCTTAAAAACCTACTGCCCACTGGGGAGATGTTCTCTCAATGTTAAACTTGGTTGGAGCTATTGTGTAGACAAAGACAAACCTTTAGGTGGCTTGGATTTTTTTTACTGATTTTTTTAAGCCATTTTTAGACAGCTTTAAAGCTAATTTGCACTTTTGGAACATGCAGTGGGACTTCAATGGCTTTAAAAGCAGGATTAGCTGAAATACTTTTGAACCTGGCTTGAGTTTTTCATATTTTGGTAGAATTTCCAAGTATGGAATGTCTAACATTTCTTCTGATCATGTATGGGAATACCCTGTGTTTGATGATGGGATGGGATGCCCATGGCAGGACTGTCCATCTGTCCAGAGGGTCCGAGACTGGGCTGTAATGCCTGTGTGCCAGATCACACAAAGAGGTAAGCCCACAGCATTAATCATGATGCAAATTGACAGCTGAGGGCTTTGGCTTCTGGAAGGGCTCCCTGGCATGGGGCACGGCTGGGAAACGGCCCACAGCTGCAGGGCAGAGTGGGTCACTGGGCCCCACACAGAAGCTGCAGCTGGCAAAGAGATGTAAGATACAGCTGGCAAAGAGCTCACAGCACCCGGTGTGTGGGATCGGAAAACAGGAGGGAGTTGATGCAGCTGTAACAGAAGGCACCCGACCTAGAAGTGCCACAGCAGAGGATGATGAAGAAGGAATCAAATGAGTAAGTCTCACATGCGGTGGATGAGACTGGGCAGGTCATAAATCAGTGACTCACTATTAGTGTCTTCATTGCTTGTAAAATAAAGGGGAGGCACCTCCTTCTAGTGAGAATTAATTCACTGATGTTTATCTACCTCTTTAAAGTATATAGGGCTATATAAAGTGTTACCAGAGCGGCAAGAGGAAAATTTACCTGTGAATCCTTGGTTGCTGTGTATTCTTATCTCTAGCATTTCATAAAGGTTTCAGTACCAAGGTTATTGATAGGGTGGCCAATGCCAGGCTTCTCTGGCACACAGCTCTCTGAGCCAGGCCTTATTCCCTCACAACGTTTGCAGCAGCTGCAGCAATCACACTTCTGCGGATATTTTGAACCAGGAAGACAAATTAAAAAATAGTGCTGGTAATTTAATCCTTACAGATGATTATGCATTACATTCTCATGAATATGTATGTTCTCCCATACTTCTACCCATAGAATTTTACCTATTTGGCATTAATTTTGTAATTCTATGTAATTGGATCCTTATAGAATATCTTTCTATATACTAAGCCACTTTTTTTCCTTTAATTTTATGATTATAAAGGAATCCTACAAAGGCTGTAATTTGTCTTTGACTGTTACATCTGCTATTGAGCAATTCCCTTCCTCATGATTTGCTGAGAATGGGATGGAAAAAAGAGAAGTTTCAGCCAGATCTTCCAAGACAAGAGAGAACACGCCTAGAGGTAAAGTGTGTATGCAAGTAGAATTCAAAACAAGTTCTGTAACATATTTTATATATAATTTCATATTTTATGTGAGACTATGTAAATTTCTAGATGATCCTGGCTGATGGTGTTATAGTTGCATAGAGCTCATGAAGATTTGACTTTTTCTCAATTAGATTCTTGGCCCTTAAATTTTCTTTTACAATGAGATCCTTTTATTGGACAATAGGAGAGTAATAGGGGTTTTAAAGGGTGCAGATTTCATTTCCCTTAATTGTATAGATGTTTTACATTGTCAAGGTAGTTTAAAGGGGCCTTATCATAATAAAAAAATTAATCCTTTGATCTTGTTTTTGTCAAACACTAGCAGCATGTGTGGTAGAAGGTTAACTTCAGTGTTCAAGTCTTAGATCTGCATTTAAGATCAAATGCATTCAGAAATCCATTAAGACAGAAAGTTTTATTATCTAGACGGTTTGGCAATTTGGCATAGTTTGTTCAGAACACTTCTAGAAACCTTAATTTACTCATTTGATTACAAACAGTATTTACAACCAGAATTGTAAAGTCAAAATTTGCATGTGAACTATCAGGTAACTCTGTAAGTACCCCTGACCTTCGAATTAGAGTACACATAACCCTCACGTTCTGGTGTCTCAGTTGCTCTCAGATCTTCAGATGTGTTGAGGATCCCCCTTCTGTCATTTGAGGCTGATGAGACCAGTAGCACTTCGGTGTGCCTAACCTAAAAGTTGTGTGCAAGCAGTTTCAAGGTCTCCCTCCTATATAGTAAAACCCTTATCTTGGCAAACACTAATAGTTTTAATATGATTCTTATGACACAGTAGAGCAGGGATTTTGAGAGCTCAAGTCTAAAGTTTACACAATAGTGTCTATTTCTGGCTTTTTATGTAAATTTCTAGTCATTCTGATTATGGTAAAAGCCTTGAAAATATTAACAGAATGTACTTTACAAGCCCCAAACAATAATAAAAAAAGAACATAAACTAGAAAGTGTTTTGTAAAGAGGAAGCAGTACAACTTTCTGAGCAAATCTCTGATTTAGGTGCAGGCTGTAGGCTCATTTTAAAGTGTCCGGTGTCTTCCATATGTTGAACCTAAGCAAGAGTTGTAGGTAAGTGAGAAATGGCTAACAAAGATTGGATGAAAATAAAAAACAGAAATATTTTGATGCTGATTCTCTGAACCTATTCCCAGCTTACAGATGTGTTAACAATTTGCTCTTCTTGTATTCTACCCCCAAAATGCTTCACATGTGTTTATAGATCTCTTTGGCCAGCCATGCTTTGGGAATGAAATTACCCAGCCATGGAAGTAACAATTGCCACTAAGTGTGCTGTGGAAAACCAAAGGCAATTTCTATTGTTGGGAATCCAATATTCTCCTCTTCTGAAACTCTTCAGATGGACTCTGTGGGTCTGATATACACTGCCAATTTACTAAAAAATCCTTGTTCATTACTAGACTTCAGATTGCTCTTCTGAAAAATTTCATCTCATATCCTGATATTATGGGTTATGTACCACATGTTAAAAAATGAAGTCTCAAATCTCAAGTTCACTGGTATCTGTGCTTTGTCAAGTATTTTTTTAAAAGAGCGCATAGTAATCTTACAGAATTGCAAAAAGGAAGAGGTGATAAACACAATGAACACAAGTGAACAGCTAGTGAATTTTTTTTTTGTCATACATATGCAAGAATTGATTCTTTATATAATGAGATAGTTAGCTTGCATATGGGAGAGACAGAAATCTGGAAAAATTGTGTTGTGATGACTGACATTACCACCACTATGTTACTGATTGTTTATTTTGCTTATAGCCGCTCTGAGAGCAAAACTTCTGCTCATGATTCCACTTACATTTCTAAGTGGCACTGCAGCCTCCAGTTTGGAAGCTGCTTCTCTGGAGAACACCATCTCCATAATAAGTCTATAGATGAACATTTGCCTTGGGTCCTTAGCATTGTGTCTGCATTACCACCTATTTTTGTCAAGCACAATGTGCTCTCAAACCCTTCACAGGAATAATTTTGTAAACCACTTAAAAATCGCATTTGTTAGTGGCAATACAGGAGAAAATAACAATGCTTGCTATCAACAAATAGCTCCTGTGGTGCATCATGACTAGCAACTTCTAGAGTAGTAGTTGTTTCTCCCTCAGTTATAGCTCATATTCAAAGGTTTATTAATATGTTTTCTGGCTAAAATACGCAGTATTCAGAAAAAATATTTGTTGTTCTTCTCAAAGCAATTTGTACTGACAAGTGAAGTTTGCACTCTGGATTAATTTGAGAGTGAAGAGCATAAAAGAACAGGATAAAAATGAATGAAGTTAGTCTGGATTGTGGAACTTTACTTATGCCTTGTGCCTGGTACAAGATGCAGGTTCTCTCTTTCTGCACAAATGAGTAGACCGACTGAAATCCATGCACTGAGCCCACGTCCTGTTGTCCTGTGGATTTATTTCCTGCTGGAGAGCAAGTGCTCTGCTGACCAGGTTTAAAATCCTACCCAGGGATTGCAGTGGAAAAAGCAGAGTAAGTACAAGCAGAATCTGAGAAAAAGTGTGTCTGTGCTTTAAAGATGGTTTTGAGTAGTACTCATCTGCTGAAGTGTATGCATCTGGAAATTAAGCATTGAAGCCACAGTCACTCCCAGTTCCCTTTCCAGTCTATGCTGATAACCAGGCATGAGTGGAGGGTGGTTAAGCTCATCGTCAGACAGGCCTCCAAGGTAAGTCAGGTGAGTTGCCCTCCGGAGGTGTCTGCATCCCTTCCTGGCTATGCCAGGAGCACAGACACCTACACACAGACACCTACACTGTAGATGCAAACAAAGATATTTAAAAAGTTAGATGTCTAAATCCGAACTGGTACCTCTCATCTCCATAGTCCATGGAAATCTGCAGCTGAGGCAGTAAAGCCCAGGAGGGGAGCTACAGCTCAGCCAGGCTAAGGAGGCTGACAACAAGTTGACAAGGGCAAGTCAGAGTCAAAACTGTAAAAGTTCATGTTTTTGATCCAGGTCACGTAGGCTTCAGGGAGTAAGAGGCAAATGTCCAAGAGGCAGCACAAAGCTGAAATGCAAGAAAGAGATGACCTAGCATGCCCGGCAGAGATCGTTGAGGTCTGAGCAATACTGAAGCACCGTAATAAAACAAAATCGATAGCTTCTTGGATTACAAAGTTGTAAAGAAATCAGGCAGGACAGACTGGCTGTCCTTGCTACGGGCAAGCAGTCTTAAATGCTGAGGAGCGTTGCTGGGGGCAAAGTTTTTTGAACATAAGATCTTTATCTCTTGTAATTGTGCAAGCATATAAAAAGACTGGAATAAAACAAACAAAGAAACAAAAATAGAAATATAAACTCATGGTTCATTTTCCTGTTAAAGCAATACTATAAACTGAATTGTTATGGGGTGTTACATTGGGTGATAGAAGTGTCATAGCTCCACTGAGCCTTTTTACCTTCAGGCACTTAAAAGTTTGGCTCAAACCCTCTGTTTGTTGACCAAATACAAATATCTGTGTGACACATACATTCCCACAAAGGCATTTTATTCCCTCCCCATCTGTTATTTCTTTTAACAGAAAAATCTTGGAAAGAATTTCTGTATGGTATTAAAGTACCTGAGGAAAACAAGTCAATAAATCAATAAATGTGTTTTCAGATGTTGTAGCACCTTTATGCCTACATGCATATTCTGTATATTTATTCAACCCATATTTGAAAATAAATTAATTCAAAGAGTCTTTGCTGTAGACTCAGAGCAAAAGAGAAAAAAATCATGGCCTATTGCTCTGGAAATAAATAGACTCAAGGATGATCTGCCATTTTTTTTCCTTTAAAAAATCAAAGCAATGAACAATTCAGCCACTGCAAACAGTGGCAATTCTCTGTCTGAGAAAACATGGGTCACCTGTTCTATCACAGGTTATCAAGGTGTTGAAAAATTCAAAAGAAATATAAGCAGTTTTGAAGAAAGGTTAATCCTTGGGATTCACGGGTTCAGACAACTTGCAGCAAGCACCCTCCTTTATTACACAGTGTAATTTGCTTGTGTGTCCACTCTAACATCTTCCAAACAAACAGCTTAGGACCCGTGAGAGAGCAAAAACACTGGGTTTGACTGTTCAAGCAGCCTCTTGTCCCTTTACTTCCCAAATCTCATCTTTGACAGTGATCGATATTTGACCTTTGTCTGCATACAAGAAACCCCACAACTCCATATAAAGTGGCTTGTGACTTGTTTGGCTTCAGTCCTGACTCAGAATGTTCATTCTCCTTTCCAACTTTTTCATGTGTAATTTTGACAACCATTCTGCTAAATGTCTTAATTTGTTCTGACTCTTCTTTAGCCCACAGCGTTTTCTTCAATAGCCTGCAGAAGACGGGTTCCATACTCTGCATATTGGTTTATAGCAGTGCTCTCAGCAGCAGCGCAGGGCAGAAATAAAGGGCGAGAGTGGGCCTCAAGAGAACACAGGGAGTGGAGCCAAGATACGCTGCCCAAACCCTCACGTTTGGCTACAGTGAGTATTGCCAGTTTTCTGCCCCGCCTGTGAGTTTAGGAGGAGATTTCCATCTGTCAACAGCTTGTCCAGGTCTCCTGGATAAGGCTGGTCTATGCAAATTTTGGGAATGGAACCAGGTTCTTCCTTCTGTTCATTTAGAAAATATATTAATAAGCATCACAATTATCACCTAAAATACTAAAACACAATGGATACTAACTTTTGCAGAACACATGCTAGTATTATAAAATAAGGGCAACAGTCACACCTTCCCAGTAACAGCTGGGTCATTTTGAATCTAGTGCCAAGGCAAGACTTCAGAGCTTGCCCTGGTAACCCGGCTTTATTCACACCACTGGTGGAGCAAGAGCTCTCTCAGGGATTGCCGACAGTGAACCCTTACCAACAGTGAACATCAGTCTCTGCCTCTGTATCCACACAGCTACTTCTGACAATTAAGATTATTTCTATTTCGATACAAAATGATGTTGTTCAGGAATGAGCTCAGGCTGTGGTACTGGTCCAGTCACCCCAAAGCAGTGACTTCTGGTCATTACCCATTTATTTGGTATTTGCATCTATTTTTCTGGAGGTGAAGAAGTTTCTCTTTGCAAAGAATCTCTAGTTGCCTCCTCTCACAGTCCGATTGTTAGTAGGTCGAATACAACACTAAACCAGTTGGCTGGAGTTACTCATCACTATTTTATCTGCACAGGAGACAGTCACGCAGGCATAACATGTATATTCCATTCTTTTCTGTAAGTGGTAAGTTTACTAAAAAAGCTCTCAACCTTGAAACTCTTAGCAAGTTTATTTTCTTATTGCTAGGGGAAAAAGGAATCAAGACTTTAAAATTTTTGATCTTTATTCCTCTGTATAGAAATTAAGTGGTTAATTAGAAACAAAACCACCATAACGTAAAAACACCATTTAGTGTGATGGTGGATTTAGCATTTGACAGTCACTTGTACACTCGGGACATGACTATATCCATAGACTTAATTATGAACTGCCTGTAGCCTTTTCTTTCCATTGGTGAATGAAATATTAGTGTAAACTATCATCAGGATTATGCAATGCTGAAGATCTCACTGGACCAATGCAAGTATAAGTGAAATTTAAATAGATAGTAGTTAAAAATTCATTGCCACTCTCCTAATGAATTAATCAAGCGGTTAAATCTGCACAACAGCTATTCATCAGGAAAGTTCTAAATGTGGATTCAAATCTATTCTGATTATTGATTTTTTTTTAATTTAATACACATGTGACCCTGCTGAGAAATGAGTTCGTTCACTGGTTTAGAAGACTCTCAAGCTTCCAGACAATAAGGATACAAATAATTTTACAATAAGACATTGAATTCTTTTGGCAGTTCACACCTGCTTTGTTCCTTATTCTATCTATGTGATAGAATCAGTTAATTGATTGGCATTCTAATTTGTATTCACAGAACTCAATATATCATGTGACTTCTAAAATGGAAATTTAAAATTATTCAAGGCTACGAAATCTTACAATTACAGAGTCGGCCCATGACATTATCATGGTTTATAATCATATTTGCTTTTGTATAACAAGGCAGCTTTAAATAACAACTTATTTATCAATAAATGAGTAAATGGAGATTGAAGATCTGGCACTGGGGACCTCAGTAGAAGGTATTTAGCCTGCCATCATTACTGAAGGAAACTACGGGAAGATGAAGTCACAACATGCTTTCCTGACAAACACAAGGAATGGGGGAGAAGGATTTTCAAATACATACCCATCCCCATGAGAAGAAAATTAATTATCATATCCACTATGATTTCAGAGGTGAAAAGTGGTAAAGAGGAGTTAAAAGAAAGGCAAGGAATTAAAGGAAAGTAGAAAGGAAAATGTGACAGCATTTTTTCCTAAAGATTTACTGGAGAGAAAGCTGTTGTATTACACTGTTGCACTTCTTCAAGGAGCTAAGGAGGTTTACCAGCTTCTACAAGAATCTATCTGTGCTAGGCATTGGTAGAATAACTTTTCTGGATATTATTTCATTTTAGTCTTTCTTTTACTCTGCCTTTTTGCAGTTGCTGCTATGACACTCAAACAGCCATTTCACAAAGCCAAGCAAGGAAATATGGGAGTTTGTGGTGCGGCTTAAAGGAACCCGTCTGTCTTCATTCCTGTCCAGCTGAAGAGTGAGTACTATTAGCCCAAAAAGAAGTGTTATCTAAAGAGGGACTAACCAGCGCTGAAATCCTGGGGAAGGATTTGGATACTACATGGTTAGGGACTTGAATATAACATATGTACCTCAGACCTGTGCATAGAATCTCCAGAGGCCTAAATCTAAAACATATATATGTTGAGGGAAGGTAGGACTGAGCTAACAATTTGCATGCTCAAGTGGAAGACAGGCTGCTTGAGGATGTGCTTGGTTCTTGTTGGAGAAAGGCAAAAGGGTTGAGTTTTGGAGCTGGGGGACTTTAGCAGGGTTGGCAAGAATGATTTAAACTGGAAAAAGAGGGAACCAGCAAGAAGTGAGAGTGGACTGGTGAAAACCTCCAAAAAGCAGCCATGGGCTCATTTAAAGTAATAGATTGGGAAAAGCCAGGCTGAGTAACTTAACGGGATAAGGTGGGTGGAAGACTCATAGAGTAGAAAGTGAGAAAGAAAGCAACCAATGAAGAGGAAAAAGAAGGAAGACAGAGAAAACTGTGATTCAAAACTACCTGAAAACTTCTGGTGAGGAGTAACAAAGCTCTTGTTCATCACCCTTTTCACTGAATGTGTAAATAGGCTGAACGACTGCTTGGGCTGCCCTTTTGGTAGTATTTAACGCTTATCTCGTGTCACTAATTAGCTCTGTTCAACAGAGGTAAACAGGATCAAGGGGCAACACAGTTAATGCTGATGGAAATGTTTTATACAGCATAAGGGAACAGCTGCTTCAGCCACAGCAAAAAATTATCAAGATGGGGTCACTATAGGTGATTTCACCCATTTTATGCCGCAAAGTGGTGAATGTGTCCAAGGTCCTAATCCAAGTGCTTTGTAATGCTTTGAAGGCTTTATCTGTTTTCCATGCTTCAAAGGCAAGGTAATGGTACAACCTCCTCTGCGTGATACACTACCCCAGCGCTCAGGGGCCAGATGGAGGTTCTGGGCAAAGGTGCTTTACAGCGTCTGTTCGTTCACCTGACTCCAGACAGAGCTGTGCAGGAGCTGCTCGGTCCTCACTGCAGGGCAGCCACTCCTGTTCATGCTCCACATTTTTATATACCCCAAAACGAATGTTACAAACCTGAAAGTATGTTCAGGTGCCCTCTGATGACAGTCCCAGCTTTACACTGATGTGGGAGACCCTCTGTACAGTGGGAATTCCCTAAGACAATTTGAGACCACCTAGATCATTTTTTTGAACTCGGATGATGGTCTTTTCTCTTTTCCAAGTGGAACACAAATACTGCAGCACAAAGGGCAAAGTTTTCCATCATGTTTAGTGTGAAAAACTCCAGGACTCATTTGTAGAAGTGCCATGCACCCATTTATTATATTTATTATACATTTATTATTTATTATTTATTTATTATAAATGTCGGAGGAACACCTACTTTCAGCTCTTCTAAGTTAAAGGAAGAGCTAAGACCTTGTCTAAGCTGACTTCACTTAATTATTATATGAAGCAGATCCCATCTTTTAGAAAAAAAAACTTCAAAAGTTGTTCTAGTTGTTAATTATTTTCACAACTAAAATTTCAATCAGCAGTCTGATTCTGCCTAGTTTCAGCTTCGAGACTTGCCATACATCAATATACATTAATGGATGTGACTCATATATAATTTTATTGTGTGCTGAAAATGTTATTTTATAAAGTGAGTTACTTAGAGACTATGTTTATGTTTAACCCTCCAACTTCCAGTTAATAATGGAAATAAATCAATCTTTGGAATCTCTTACTAAGAAGCATTTTTCCAAACCTTTAATAATTCTCTCTCCCAACAGTTTTTTGGGCTTTGTGCAATTTATCTTTGACTGAGGAAATTGTAACTGAATACAATATTCTGAAAGCATTTACCCTGAAAGAAAGAAAGAAAAAGTGTAACGTCTCATCTGGTATTTGATAACCCCATGTTTATAAATCTTAAAACATACTATCCCTTTCAGGCATAGTGTTCAGGAGGAACTGACTTCAGTGACTGCCTGCCATGATCCTCAGCTTTGTTTAAACCCCACAGGTGCCTCTCTGCTTCCTGAACGTTAAAAACACGAAATAATTCAGATGAACAAGATGAGAAGCAGAAAAGCCCTTGCAATAATTAAAACTGCCCAGCAATAATTAAAACACCAGCATGTTATCAACACTGTTTTCAACAAAAATCCAAACCAAAGCCCCATATGAGCTACTATGAAGAAATGTAACACTATCTCAGCCAAAACCAGTAGACTCCTATGCTAAAAAATTGTCTTGAAGTAATTTGTGTTTATCAATACAGTAATGCATATACTTTTACAAAGCTATACAATGAGGGAAATGGTGATGGTCAGAAAGATCTTGTTTGCACTTGATCTCTTACAACTTTCCATGGTTATTTTAACTTCTTTACTTGCTAAATGACAGATTTCTGCACTATTTCAGTAAATGATAATATTTTAAGCTTCCAATCTTGTCTTGCATTCCAATTTTAGACTCTAGATAGGATTTCCCACTTGAGCAAGTGGCAAGTGGCCAATATATTTCAGGGGCCCTTTTGGTGGTGGAGTTGGTAGTGAATGGAGTTAAATCCAGTTGGCAGCTGGTCACAAGTGGTGTTCCCAAGGGCTCTGTACTGCAGCCAGTTCTGTTTAGTATCTTCATCAATGATCTTGAGAAGGGGATTGAGTGCACCCTCAGTAAGGGTGCAGTAAGGGTGCAAGTGCCCAACCAAGTTGGGCAGGGTCTCGATCTGCATGAGGGTAGATCCCTCTACAGAGGGATCTAGAGGGGCTGGATGGATGGGCCCAGGCCAATGGGATGAGGTTCAGCAAGGCCAGGTCCTGCACTTGGGTCACAACAACCCCATGGAGCACTACAGGCTTGGGAAAGGGTGGCTGGAGAGCTGCCCAGCAGAAAAGAACTGAGGGTGTTGGTCAACAGCCAGCTGAATATGAGCCAGCAGAGTGCCCAGGTGGCCAAGAAGGCCAACAGCATCCTGGCCTGTATCAGAACTAGTGTGGCCAGCAGGAGTACGGAAGTGATTGTCCCCCTGTACTCAGAACTGCACCTTGAATACTGTGTTCAGTTTTGGGCCCCTCATTACAAAAAGGACATTGAGGTGATGGAGAGTGTCCAGAGAAGGGCAACGAAGCTGGTGAAGGGTCTGGAGAACAAGCATTATGAGAAGCAGTTGAGGGAACTGGGGGTGTTCAGCCTGGAGAAGAGGAGGCTGAGGGGAGGCCTTATTGTTCTCTACAACTACCTGAAAGGAGGTTGTAGCCAGGTGGGGGTCGGTCTCTTCTCCCGAGTAACAAACGATAGGACAAGAGGAAACTGCCTCATGTTGCACAAGAGGTTTCGATTGGATATTAGGAAAAATTTCTTTACTGAAAGTGTTGTCAAGCATTGGAACAGACTGCCCAGGAAAGTGGTAGAGTCACCATCCCTGGAGATATTTAGAAGATAGGTAGATGTGGTGCTGAGGGACATGGTTTAGTCGTGGACTTGGAGGTGTTAACAGATGGACTTGATGATTTTAAAGGTTTTTTTCAACCTAAACAATGCTATGATTTGATGGTTTGTAAGTGAGGATCGTGTTGTGTTCTCTATGGGTTCCTCTGCCAGCACAAACGCTGCAGGATCAGATCCTGCTGGCCACACCTTTTCGAGGTATGTGAGGCAAAAGAAGGGTAGCGTCCCGTGCCTCTCTGGAGCTATTTATCTGTACGTTTCCTAGAAATGTGGACCTGCCTATATGTAGTGCTTCACTGGTAAAACACAAACTACACATAGTTCAATTTTATGGTATCAAAAATTTCCCAACCTCTAAATCTTGGTCTCACCTTAGCTAAAAATACTTACCTTTACACTGGGCAGGGAAATCATATTACTCCTTTTATAGAAAGTTCCTTCATGACTAATACTCTCTTACTTCACCACGTAAAACTGTAATTATTAATGTTCACCCAATATTTATATAGGATGACAGCCGCCTAACATTTCTTGCCAATCTCCACAAAAAGACTTGTCTCTCACCGCTGCAGCCCGTAGGAAGCCTTGCAGAAATTCTGTTAATGGTTGGCATTTTTTTGCTGATTCCTTCATAAACAATTTTTTTCTAGTTTTTAGGGCAAAACATTGCCAAATTTTCCATGTAGTATTTTAAACAATTTCCTCCTACTTCTGTCAGTTGGTGTAGAAACCAGCTTTATTAGTTTGGTCACTCATAAAATAAATCATGTTAGGAGAAAATTAACCTACCAGCAAGAAAACAAGAAAATAAAGGGAAACTTCTGCATTTTTCAGAACATTGTGAAAAATGTGCATTTCAGCGGGTTCACAAGCTCTGCTGGAGTGTCAGGGACTAATGAAAGTTACTCTACACCACCTGCTGAATTGAGTTAAATAGACAGTCTGATTAATTAAAGTGTCAGTTTAGCCAATGGCTTCAATTTCACTTTTTCACAAAATAAAAGTTCCAACAAAGAATTATGGAAAAAAACCTATTAGGCTATCTAGTTCATTTCCTGGCGCTGCAGAATAGTCCCTCTGAAGACATCCTTATTCCAATTTGTTCAATGCAGTTTTAAAGGCTTGGAAAGGCATAAGCCACAGCTGCCACCCACGGAAGAATTCACAGTCTGCTAAACCCTCATCTCTATCTTGACATACAACTAACAACTTTATTTTTGTAATAGTATTGTATTATGTCGTCTTAAATAAGGCCCTTGCATCTCTCTGGGCAGCTGATATTCCTATAGAGCAAATACCTAAAAAGCCTGTGTTAGAAACTCCCCGTTCGTTGTCAATATAGTACAGATACTATATGTAAATATCCATAGTATCAAATGCATAATCTATTTAAGATACCTCTGTTGATCATGAGATCTTTGCCTTTATACCATGTGTTAACCCTGCAGCAGTGGAACTGAAGACAAAACATGTGAGCTGTCACACACCGTTCATGGTGTCGCGCACACACATGCTCTTGGGCAGTTCCTCAGTCTTTGGGCTCAACCTTGGGTTTCCCACAGCAGAGTCTCAGGCATCGGATTTCATAAAATAATTAGTTTGATTAGAAGGTACAGCAGCGAGGGCAGCGCAGGCTGGGTGCCTCTGAAGGGAGGGACCCCGAAAAAAGAAATCCCTGGACAATTATACGCTTGTGATCAACACACCTGCCCCTCAAACTGACCGTGCACCTTTTAGTCCAATGGTGATTTTTGGTCTGGGGTCTTCTAACATCCAACTGGATTCTTTTCTTGTGTCCAGGCAGGTTGTTATCTTTTAAATTTGCACTTTCAGCTGAGGGTTGGAGCCTCCCAATCCTCTGGTTTATGTCCCTTGTGTACCTGGTGGAACATGGGAGAACGGCAGAGTCCCAGCGAAAAAAGCTACCAAAACACCAGTGTGATATCAACATCCTTCCCAAACTAGAAAACTAAACATGGGGCTGTCCATGTTGGGAAAACCACTATGAAAAATAATTTTCATCGCGGCCTGGAGGCTTCAGCAAATCTCACTACTCCTGCTAACTGGAGTATTATAACCACACCGTATTATACCCCTGAGTAATTTATTCTAATTAATAGTTATTTATGCCAAACGACTGATGTCCCTCAACACGGGACGCTAAAGAGCTTGGGGGACTTCACCAGGTGCCGGGGTTTGGAGGGCACCCCAAAAACCCCCATTTACGCCCCTCACAGGCTGAGGCCCGTCGGCCCCGGGGCCGGTTCTTGGCACTGAGGCGGTGGCGGGTGGTGGCTCCATCCCTGAGGGCGGTGGCGGGCGGCGGCGCGGCCTCCGTCGCCCCCTCAGGGGGCGCCCTGAGGGGGCGA
>NW_015094509.1:19845293-20114494 GCF_001431845.1 Calidris pugnax | reverse complement strand
GCGGCCGCCCCTTCCTCCTGCCTGGGCTCGCTGCGGGGCCCGCCGCGCTGCTGCTGCCGCCGCCGCCTGGGCAGCCTGCGGGGAGGCGCCGCGGGGTTGCTCCTCCCGCGGGGGTCGTCGCCGCCGCCGGTGGCCGGGCGGTCGCTGGGCACCCACCCCAGGAAGGAGCCGATGGAGGCGTTGAACACGGCGCAGGGGGCCCGCGACTTCATCTACAGCCTGCACTCCACCGAGCGGAGCTGCCTGCTGCGGGAGCTGCACCGCTTCGAGTCCATCGCCATCGCCCAAGGTGAGCGGGGAGATCCCTCAGACCCCGGCCCGCCTTCATCCCTCCCTCCCGGGGCCGCGCTGAGGCGGGGGGCGGGGGGAAGGGGCCGGGCCGGTTGCGGGGACGGAGCCCCTGGAAGTTTGGGCAGCGGCGGGGTCCTCCCGACTTCGCCCAAGCGGCTCCTCGGGGCGGCCGGGCGAGGGGGAAACTCCGGCCGGAGAAAGCATCGAGAGAGGCGTGTGCCCCCTCCCGTGTTTAGCGTAACCGGGTGCAGTTCGGACACACGGCCTCAGTTTTCCTTTCCAGAAGCATCTGCAGCATCTTCAGAAACTTAAAACGACCCACCCGCGCCAAATCCCCGGCGTGTGTGTCGCCTCCCGAGGAGTTTCAGAGAGCCCGGGTGGCCATTTTTCGGAGGGGGAGTAGAAAAGCGTGTCCCTCCTCAAATCCTCCTGAGGCTGTCGCAGCCGCACAGTGATTTCAGACCCCTTAAGAGACCCCGGGCTGTTACTCGGGGAACTCATTCATGAATTACCCTTCCCTGCTTGCCGGCACTGCTGCTTGGAAGTGTTGATGTATTGCGGGAAGGTGTGTATGTGCTGGGGAGATTTATAGGTGTATCTCTGGAGATAGTGCTGTGCAACACCAATTAAAATAATTTGCGGTGATTTGGGGGATTTTGTTGTTTGTTGTTGTCTGATCCAACTGTTCTTGCCAACTTGACTATTTTTCTTAAATCAAAATCTGATCAAACCAAATCCTCTTAATTACAACCTCTGTACTTGTGATGCTTAGCTCTAATTTGTGATCCTTATTGCAAGGAAGATGATAGCGGGTACTTAAGAGATCAGTGTGCCTTTGATCTAGGCCTCTTTGTGACTTTGATAGTAGCGTGCCCTTGGAAAGGGCATTTCTGTGCCTTCTGGCTCTTCTGTACGGGTCTGGAAGAAACCTTGTGGTGGGCAGAGAGCAGGTCCAGGGGTCAGCTATGGGAATGCTGCTTCCATGAAGAGACAGAACCTTTTCAGGTACCTCCTTGGTTTTGTGTACAGCCCGCTTGGATATAAGCACTAGTGTTTCTAGTCGAAGTCAGAGTAGTTTGCTTAAACAGTTCATTTTAGGAGCAGCACCGCTGTTTTGTGGAGTGTGAATCAGTTTTGTTTTCCAATATAGTGGGAAGTATGCTTTGAGCTGTAAGTTGACACTAACTTTTGAATACTAACAACTAATACTCTTCCTAAATAAATCCTTCTCAGCTTCTGAAGGGTTCTTGCCATGAGGTTTTTGTCTGAATGCTTCTCTTGGCAGTTATTGCTCAGGTGAAAGTGGGCTGCTTGCAGTGCTGCTGTGTACCTGGAGGATTATGTTGTGGATATCAAAAAAATCTTTAAAATGCATTTCAGTCTAATGTCTCAAGGTTTATACGAGGATTCAGCAGATGGTCCTATTTAATATCTTGTTGCTAGCTATAGTGGGAAGGTCAGTTTCTATGAAATACTGTGACATCCAAGACTTAGAGTAACAAAAGCATTAGTTTGAGTTCAAAGGTTTTACTGCTTATTCGTAAATTGCAAATTTATTTCAGTAGTGAAATTGCAAGTCGCTTGTGCCCGAAGCTGTGAGCATTAATCTCACCAGAAAGATCGTTTCAACAAAACCTCACTTCTGAGCTTTGTAGTCTCAGATAAAAGGGCTGTGCAGTGTTGTAATGCCATCAGACCTTGGGTCTTTGGAGTCAGAATCTTGATCTGCTCAACCAGTAGCTTGATAAGACTTTTTCAAAAATAACCTTTAGCCAGCTCCATTCATGTTTTTTTAACAGACTGCAGCATAACAGCTGTTAGCTTTTAACTCTAAGAATTTATATTTCTTCATGTGTTGTGGAAAAAGAAAAACCATAACCAAGAAGGGCTTCTAGTAAGCCTGTTGAATAAAAATTAGAGGAAAAAAAATATCTTAGAAATACAGTGTACATTCACTGATATTCTAGAGAACTAAAATCTTGTGAACAAGAGGGGAAACATGGCACAGAAATCATTCAGTGCTGGTAGAATGGGTCGTCTGCTTTTGTTAGATGCACCCACTGTAGTACTGGATCTTCTTTGGTGTGCCTTTGTGGAGCTGCCTTGGGCTGAGGGAGGGAATGGTGATGCCAGAAGCCCTGGGGGAGGGGGTGCATTGCCCGTAGCTGTTTTCTGTAGAGGGCTGGCACTGACAGAATTCAGATTTTATGTGAAGAAAGGCAGCGAATGTAGAGCCAGGCTCTTGAGGTGTCAGGTGTGCATCATCTCTCTCAATGTCACAGAGTGCCAGAATAAGGCAAACTGAATAGAAGGGCTGCGCGGGAAATAAAACTATATTTCTGGGGTAGATGTTGATATTATGTACTTCACATGCTTTATTATGGTCAGATAATGTTTTGCATGTTTGCTCTTCACTGCTGTTGAAATGGTGGCAGTGTGGGAATGATCTAACCAGCTACATGGGTTTTGATTGTGAGTAGCAGGTGGGAGGGGTGAGAGGTATTTGTGCCCTGCTTTTCCAAGTACTTTCTCCAATCTACTAGTGTCACTTTTGATCCTTTACAGCTGATAAGTGCAATCAGGACAAAATGGTTTTAAAGATGTTGGGTTTCTTCTCGTCCTCGTTTGGTGGCAGCATGCTGTAGGTCCCAGCGGCTGATTCTTTAGATGAGGTTGCTAGTTTTACTCTTGTGTTGATTTCCAATGAAAGTGATCCAAATGCAACCTTCAAATTCACTTGTCTGCCTGCTGAGTAAATTCCTGTGTCCTGTTTGAATCTGGAAAAATCAGTCAATCTTCAATCATGAAATGCCCGTGTGGTTTTGCCACTGGCCTTAAGCTTGTTTCGTACCTGTGATCTTTTCATACTTCTATATGGAAAGGGAGGTCCTAGTCCATACCCTTCTTAATGCGGTCCTTATTGGGTTAAGTTTTGACCTTCTTCCTTCACTACCTCTTCTGTGCCCTAACAGACCCCATATCAGCTAGGGGAAGCTGTCAGCAATATGGGGAGACCTGGGCACATCAAGAACCAAATGGGGCCTGTTCCTCAGCCCATTCCCAGGCCTACCACCAGAAGGATGCAGTTCCATCAACTAATTGCCCTAGCGCGAAATATGACAGGACACACTATCTGTGGCCTCCGCTAATGGCAGAGGCCCCAGGGAAACCCATCCTTTGCTGCGGCTGCTACGCTGAAGGACGGTCCTCAGGTAGGTGAGTCGTAGCTGTAAGTCACCTCTAAGTTAGGCGAGTCGCTGAAGCGGTTTTAAACCTTAACGCATCTGTTTGCGCTGTCCTCACAAAAGCTGTAGGTGGGGAGAGGTTTGTGATGGGGTGGCTTGGAGAGCGTCCTGCCATCACCTTGTCACCTGTCTTACCTGGGTGTTTATGGCTGAACTCTTAGTGCTTCCAGATGCCGAGCACTAGCAGTCGGTTTAAACAGTTTAGCTTTTCCGTAAACACTGGGATTCTTCCGTTTGTTTTAGTGCATCAGTCAGAAGACAGAGCTCTGTCTGTGGGCTTGTGATAAAGGATGGCTGTGGAGCTGGGAGCCTGAGTTCAAATTACAAGATGGGTTTAGCACAGGAGAGGCTGGGGGGAAAGCTGTGAAACTGAATCTTGATGGAATTGTTGTTAGATATTTTGATAACTGTCCTGATTGTAGACTATAATCTATCTCTTGCTAACTATCTTAAAATTTAGTCAAAATATCACTAAGTTGCTCTCTTTGAAGACAGCTGCAAGACCTTCTCACCTGGATTTAGTTTTCCTTCTTCATTAAAGTATTTTAGGTATTTTTCATGTTGGTTTTTTTTTTTCTTCCCTTTCCAAGATTGGAAAGGTAAGATATTGTGTTTTCCCAGAGGGAGCTTTGAAACGAAGTTTTTAGATTTCAGCTTGTGTTTCTTGTAAGCACGTCAGCCACTGAAGTGGCAAGTAGGCCAATTCATTTTAAGTTAAATAGTTCTGCTTTTCTGTTTCAAGGTTTAGTTTTGTTGGCAAGAGACAGTCAAATCCCCCTTCATGTTATTCATTTCTTGCATGGGGGAGATGAAAGTGCAAAAATCTTACTGGCAATGTGGAGAATAATTTAATATAGCAATTCCATAGCAATTTTACATTATAAAAGACTGCTACTAGAAAGAAGATGTAACTTCTTTCTTAAGGCTCTTATATTCAGGTTTTCTACCTGTACTGTCCAGTGTATGATGTGAAATGATTCATGAAAGCACTTCTAAGCAGTGCAGCGAGCCCAGTAACAAGGAGGAAAAAGACTAAAGGCTTTGACTTGCTTAGATAAGAAAAATTAAACTTAGCGTGTTTGCTGCGTTTTTATTTCTTCTAAGGGTACTGTTCTCATCTGTGCTTGGTTAAAGTATTCTTGAATTCAGATGTAACCATTTTCCATTAATAATACTAACACAATGGCTATCCAGGGCTTCTAAAAAATCTCGGATCTTGGTAGTGAGAGAATCTATTACTTTCCCGTATTTTGTTGCAAAGATGGGAAAACAATTCCTATTTTCCCATCTTTGTGTACGTATGCATATATATTGTATAGATATGTGTATATATATAATATATATTTGTGTATATATTATATATTTTTAAAATACACAATATATGTACATTGAACACAATTCCTTGAAATCACCGAATTGCATTTTATATTTTAAATGGAAGCCTTTTGTGATGCGATCACTGAATAAAAGGCATTCTGAAGTGTAATTGCTTGTTCCTCTGCCTGTTGAGGTTGCATATTAACTGTAAACTGGCAGCTGATTTTGTGGGTTTAATTTGCAGGTCTTGCAGAGTCTAGCCTCTAGCTAGGTACTCTCGGAAAGCACTGGGATGTCACACTATACATAGTTTAATAAAGAATCTGCCCATTCTGATAGAAGAGTGCTCATATCTTGAAGTTACTGCGTCATGTCTTTGTTTAAAAAAAAAAAGTTAGTGCTGCAGGTAAAAGGCACCACATCCCTGTGTTCAACGGGGCTGGCAGCTGTGGCAAGATCTTCTTGTGGGAATTTGCAAGCTGGTGTCAGAGGAAATATCTCTGGTTTATGATCTGGTGTTAAACGTATGAACTCTTCAGTTTACTGGAATATCTTAGGGAGCGTTAGAGCCTTAGATGCCCCTGCTTCCACCACTTTAGAAAGAAAAGTTAGTTTGGAGGACTGTAACGTCATCAAAGACAAACAGATTGCACTGAGGTTTTTAGGCACTTCAAACACCATCTCCTATGAAAAAGCCTCCTTTTGTTGCATGAGTCAGACACTTCTTGCTAATACAAACAAACCGGTTCACCTGCTGTGATGGTTAAGATAGCACTTAGGTTTTAGTACCTCTTTTTGGTAGAGCTTAATCTCTGTTAACACAACAAAGCATGATTCTGTCCCTCTGGAATTATTTGTCTTGTTTAAAGAGTGATTTCACAGTGGAAGTAGGGAGTTTCCTGGGAGGATGTCCAGGCGGCTGAGCGGGGAGGAGGAGGAGCTGGTGTGCTCTGGCAGGTACAATGGCACCTGGTGGGGATGGTCCTCTCTCCCTCTCTCCTCTACAGGCCACAGGTGAGCTCTGTGTGCAGAAAGATCACACACCTCTCCCTTGCTCTGAACTAAGTCAAGAAATTGTTGTGTCAACTCCAGTGTTTGCTACTCTAGGAAGAGGCCTTCAGGCAGACTGCTGGCAAGTGCCTGATTGCAAGCGTGAAGTGCCCCCTCAAGCTGGTAAAAAGACAAACTCTTCCCAGCCTGCCTCTGGTCTGTCCCTCTGTGACAGCGTACACCAGGGCCATCTCGCTGCTGAGTCAGAAATACTCAGCGTTGAAAGGAATATTATGTTTCTGAAGCATGTACTATTACCCTTTTTTGCATCTGAGGGGTTGGTTTTTTTTTTTTCCTTTCCAAAATCATTCGCCCCTCTCCTGAAGGCAGAGTGCAGAAGGAGGAATGCTATGCAGACTCTACCGATCATTTTCTTTAAAATCTGCAGATTAAACTGTTCTGTTTTCAAATGGTGGTCATCTGTGTAATGTAAAGTATTTTATTACCTTTGATAAAAATAAGCTATTATAAAAGACTTCTCACCCTACATGTCAGTTAACACTAATATTAAATCCTAGCAATTTACTTGAAATTGATGCCCTTTTGTCATGAAAAAAAAAAAAAATAAAAAGGAGTCTGGAATATGAGTTATATCTTTTTCCGGTTGCTCTGACACTATTTTTCTTAATCCTTAGCGAAGAGAGGGAGAAATCAATCCCTTAGCTGTCACGTGCTTCTGTATCTGGAATACTTGATGCATGAACCTGCTGCGGAAGAGCAGGAGCAGGGCTCTGCCTCCTGCCCTCTTCGGGGAGCTGGGATGGAGCCCGGCCAGTGAAAGCTGGGTTCTCGGGCTGCTGACAGCTCATGGTGGTTAGGGAGATGTTGTGACCAGGGATAAGGCTGGCTGATGGAGTGAACCCTGCAACTAACAGGTAGAGGTGGGACTTCCACCTCCTTTTTATCCCTAGATCGGCTTCTCACTTACTGTGAAATTTAGTTAATTATTATTATTTTTTAAGATTATCTTTTCTTACATGCTGTCTCAAGAATGTGGATGCCCCTTACGCTGACAAAATATGTGGGAAGGTCTAGACACTGCATGGGGATGCCTTAGTCAAGAGGTTTAATACTTCTGAAGCCCTGTTGAGAGGTATGCCCTCTTCCCCAAGAAAGCTTTCAAAAGTTAAAATATAGGTAAAAGCCCAACCAAATCCCAAAACTCCAAGGCAAAAAATGCACGACCAAAGCTTCACCTCCAAAATGTACTATTGGGCAGTAGAAAATCTCCATTTCCATTGTTCATTCTAGCACTTACAGTGTTGCATTAGTCAATCAGACACTGCATGTTTTTATTGCAATGCTCCTTCTTGTTTAAGCTCTATTTCAAATGGATGGGTGTGATTTATTTGGACTTCTTTTAGTCACAATAAAACCGCAAGCTTAGGTAGTTTGGGGAAGTTGAATTTTTCATCCTGTTGTCATCTCGGTACACACATAGTGCCTTATGGAAATGTTAACTATATAGGAAAAAAACCCAAAATTGTATTTGAATTTTGAATTTGAATTATTATTGAATAAATTTGGTAATACTGCTTCTGCTTTAAACTCCATTTGTGAAGCTTATTCTATTCCTGCTAATATAGATGGTACTTTGGGACAGGGTCATGCATATAAGTGCTTAATTATTAGAAGATTTTTACTCTTGTGGTTTGGTTTTCTTAAATATTCTGGAATTTTACTTGCTCGTAAAACTTGGACCGGGTTCTAGTCTGACTTCTCTGCTTAAATGCAGAAACTTTTCCATATGTTTTTGCAGAGAAGAGCCTGCAAACACTCCAGTGGAATTGGTACAAGACTAGAGAAAACCAGTCATCTTAGTGTTTGTAAAGGTTTTTTCCTTGCTGGTGGATACGCCAGTGTTGATTGGAAGATGCTAAATACTGACTTACTGCTGTCTTGCTTTTGAAAACTTGTTGTAGCATCCAGATATCCTAAACCACTGATACCACTTGAGCAGCCAGCGAAGGAGGTAGTATCACCAGAGACGACCAGTACTTTTGGTACAGTAAAAAAACCCAAATACCAAACACAACAAAACAGAGAAAAAAGTGTGCTTGCTGAGACGTGGCATTGCATAAGGCCAGCAGGCTGCTGGTTTGACAGACTTTCCGCTTGCTTGTTTTGATGCAGTTGGCATGTACTGCTACAAAAAATAAAAGTATGTGGGTTTTTTTGTTTATTTATATTAATATAAAGCCTTCAGTTTCAAGAAATTCAGTGATCCCTATACTACTTGGTGGACTTACTGTTAATGTGACCGAAGATTGTGTTTCAAGTCCTGGTCTTGTGGAAACTTCTGAGCTAATTCTCAACCGGAGATTTCAGACTGTGAAACAGCTTCATTTAATTGAAAAAGCTCAGTGTCATCTGCCTTATGCCTTTTCCTTGTAAGGTGATGTGCATTAAATTACATGGTCCAAGCATAATGCAGAAATATTACTGTTTAAAAATATCATTATTTAGTTAGCTATCTTTGCCCTTCCCTACAACTAATGTTTTAGAAAAGATAAAATAGAAGGTTACTCCAATTCAAATTTATTTTTCGTCTTTTGCATGTGTTTAAGCATGTGATGTGTGCAAAACAGTGGCTATGCAGAAAGGTTTTTTAAATAATGAGTTTAAAAAAAAAAGTCTAAACCTTGAACCCATTGTTCTTTAACTGTGTGTGTCTTATGTAAAAATAATACAGTTCATAAGAGACAGATTTTCCTTTTAGTTATCTTATCTGGTATGAGGGTTGCTTTTGATTTAGGTCTTGTTAGGAAAGATCACTCAAAATGCAACTTTTCCTTATAATGCAACTTAAACCTTTCAGAGTGATAGATTAGAAGCACTTAGAGCTCCGTGTAATAGGCGTGAATGAAATGAATTGTGTTTATTCCGTGAACACAGAGGTACTGTTTCAGTGTGTAATCGAAATCAAAAGAAAATGAAGTCTACCAGTTTCTCTAAGAAAGAAATTATTTAACGCTTACTCATTCAACTGAAAGCTCCTAGCTTTAGTCAGCCTTATTTATTATTTAATAAATCCAAATATGGAGCTACAGAGGCAGCTGGGATCTCCAAGAGAAAAATCTTTCTAAAAACAAGAAATGGAAAAATGAGATAAATATATCACGTGAACAGAGTTCTTAAAGGAAGCTGTCTTGGATCTCTCCGGTGCTGGTTTTGTTTGGTTTTTTTGTTTTGTTGTTTTGTTTTTTTCTGCTGGTAAAGTGTCTCCTATTGGAGAAAGCAGGACTTGAGCATGTGAGCTGTCTTGTGCCCCCTCCCCTTTCTTTTTCCTTAAATTAGCACAGCATTATTTCAAAAACCTGAAAGCACATGTTCTTGTTTCTGTTTTGTTGCTGTGTTTGAGAACATCCTTTAACATTGAACCTGCCCCTTGGAATTCTTGGGATGTGACTAACCCATGCCTGAAATGAATCCCTTGCTTCCTCTGAATCATTGGGAGCGTTTTTTTTTAAGGTAAAGCCCATGAAATACTGTTTGTAACCCAGCAGAGTGCATATTTCATTCAAAACTACAGGATGTGAAATCATAGTTGGTTTTTCCAATGTCATTTACTTTGGTTTCTTAGATATTTGAGTGTTAGTAAAATACCCATCCTAGCAGCCATAATACATACTGATACTTGCTACTTGCTGTAGTTTTTGCTGTATCATTTGCTAGTTTCCATTTGTATGTGATGGGCTCATCACATTCATTGCTTTTTGGCTATTCTTTGTGAGTTTTTTTAATTTAATTTTGACGAACTGACACACTTTAGCTGTTGGCGAATTCCAACAAGTCATTTATTGTAACTTACATGTTTCTCTCTAGATAATAAAAAGAGCAAATAGGAATATATTTGAAGACGGCAATATTATGTGTTTGGAGATTGGGCACGTTCTCTATCGACTCTCCTGTGACCTTAAAGCAGATATAAGGAGCAGGTGGTCTGTTTTATTCTCTCCCGCTGCTTGTGTGCAGGGATAAAACCTTTACTCAACACACTTTCTAAATACTTTTTAGGTTTTAGGATGTCAGATAGGAGCACAGGCATTTCCAGAATTACAACTTGCCTTACTCTTTGGCAGTGGTCCTGGTGAAAGGCTCCTGCATGACCTGGGGGAAGGATGAAGCCTTGAAAAATCTTTTTCATTTCAAAAAGAATGGAAAAGTTTGAGAGAAAAAGGCTTCTATGGTGAGTCCAACTTGGACTGATTGGATCCAGAGACATGGGTCTCAGCGGTGGCCCAGGCTTTTGTTCCCAAAGCCCACTTCTCAGAGGTATTCGGGGACCTGTCAGCTGGAGACCAGCAATTCTTCCTAAAATTTCTGGGAAGCCTTCAGGCAGGTTTAGGAGCAGTCAGAGGACACTGTATGTGATTCTTGTCATGGTTGGAGGTCTGGCCCCTTCGCGGTGCGTTGCTGTATGTAAAGTTGTATTGCCACAAAGCTCTGGTATTTTCTTCAGGTCCAAGTGCTTGTCGTGAACCAACAGATAATCGTTGAGTTTTGACCTGCTGCATTTTTCTTTTTGACATCATCAGTTTCTGGTTATTTTAGTGTTAAAATAACCGAAAGCCATAAACAAAAGTTATTTGCTGTTGACAGCTTTTGCTGCTATGCAGTGATCCATCCTGTATTGCTGGCCAGTTTGCTATAACTTACACCGAGTGTGAATCATCAGTCTCCATTAGGACATTATCCCATCTCTCATGGCAGTCAGAATGGGCAGAAATTGTGGTTTATTGGCTCTATTCGGTTTCATGGGAAGATGGGAGAGAAATGTGCATGGAACAAACTGGTTTCTTCAGTCCGTTGCACTTTTGAATACCATCAGCTTGTATTTTTGGATTGCAAATAGCTTTTCAATCCAGCTGTTTCTTTGCTTCATTAAGACCTGGCAGCGGCTTGATTTTTACAAAGCACAAGTAAAGATGTGATGTTTTGAATGTAAAATTAACTATTTTGTTCAAGATGAAGAGATGTAAGAATTGCCAGCTGGATCCACAGTCATTTTGCCTAATAAATAAAGATTTTTGCCAGAGAGAAGAGATGGGAGAGCAGCTTGAAATTCTTCCCCCACATTTAATTTTCTTATTACCTATTTTATGTTATATCATGAAGTAAAGTAAACAAAGTAAAATAGGTAGCTGCAAAAGTGGCAGTGGTGTTATAAATAACCAGCCTGGTGACCTTTTTCTCTTGAAAATGGCAGACAGACTTCTTGAGATTCTGTGTCCCTGTCCCTGAACAGAAGGAACATAAAGGTGCATTTGTGGTTCTGATACAGCACAAATGGCCCAAGTGAAAGATGGCTGGTTCTAGTGGGAAATAGATGTGACTTCTTGTTTACCCAGTTACTGGATCTAGTTTATCAGAAAGGGAAGAAAAAAAAAGTCTTTGGATTTGTAATGTTTTTGCTGTTGGTTTACTTCCCAGGGTTGGCTGTTGGAACCTTGTTTCCAAATGCTGCTTATTTTGGTTTTTGCAGTTGCACACTTATATGGCTGAATTCTGCTGTGAATTATGTTTGACCTTGTGTAAAAGCTCAGTTTAAAAAAAGAAAAGCTCACTTTAATTATCCTTTCCCAGCTGGGGGAGTGGAAATTCAGATAGCATCCCCGCTGTGGGATAAGATCGTGCACAGATGAGCTGTGGATGAGCTGATGTGTAGTAGAGGTGACTTGTCCGTGTAGGTGTGGCTTTCCTGTTGTCCTCACCCAGGTCTTCCACAAAGGGAGTGTCCTGTTCTGTCCCCCTGCCCCAAACACCTCTGGGTGCACAGCCCCGTTCCTGCTTTCTGTGCCAGCACTGCTGTTCTTCTCTGTACCCCTGGCTGAGCACCAGTGCTAGAATAAAGAAAAAGTCCCAAATAAAGGAGCAGGAGAGAATTTAGGAATGAGGGGAAAAGCATCGAATTACCCCTTGCAGCAGGACCATGACTTTAGGTCACTTCAAGATATGCTATTGTATTTGACCTGAAGTTCTGCCTTTCCTGTTATGAGGGGTTTTGTGCCTCAGGCAGGAATCTGTTCTGGCATCCCTCTGTGTCACTAACAACACATATGGCTACTTGCACAGGCAATACTGGTTTGATCTCCCAGGTTACACTTTCAGTACTGTCAAGTACTTGCAATTATCTTTGGGAGCATTTTTGACCTCAAAATTCCTTGTCTCCTGTGACTAGGTAGGGAGCCATCCCCTTTCTCTGTCCCTCTGGCTGTATCCAGGGTTATTCCTCCTGGGATCAGTGGCTGCCCCTCTGTATCACACAGCACTTTGTTTCAGCACTGCAAAAGACATCCTCAGCCTGAATCCATCCCCTTCCTCACTGCTGGAGAAGAGACTGTAAACATTGCCCAGATTTTGGAGAAGCAGATGAGAATGGGGGAGGGAAGGACTCTGGAGCCACACTGAGATCAGCCTCCATTGAACAGCATGAAAAAAAATGTAGGAGTGCAAATTTGATTAAGGTCTCCAGTAAACACTGGCATTACAGGTATGTCACTGATGCAGGCAATCCCACTGCCAAGGGGAAAAGTGTTAAATAGATTAGATTCCGTATTTCCTCCCTTGTAGGATAAAAAACAGACTTCTGTGTGCAGAAAAGCTTGCGTTCAGCTCTGGGCTTGTGTTTGTAATTTAATAATTCCTAAAGTGATTAGCACACCTGGAGTCAGAGCATGTAATTTCAGTGCTCACAGGAGTCTGCTGTGCACTCGCAGTTGAAATTGTGACAAAGGAATGGGTAAAAAAAACAGCAGTGGAAAAGTCGAAAAACAAAGACTGCTGAGTGGCAGAACCCAGTCTTTCATGAACTGGCATTGAGTAGTTTCCCAGGAATATTAAGCAACACTGGGATTAAGTAAATGGAGCAGATGTGTAGTACTTCATAGAGCAGAGGTCCCGAAGCAGCTTTAGAGGGAGTGTCTGCACAGCTGTGAGTTGCAGTGGGGTGACGTGGGCTCAAGCTTGTATTACTCTGCGGTTGGAAGCTGCAGAGATGCACTTGCAACTGAGCTAGTTAATCCTCCTGAGGGAGGGCTTGCACTCACCAAGGGCTGCGGAAACACTGATGGGAGAAGAATTTTCCTTTTTTTTTTTTTTTTTTTTTTTTTTTTTTTTTTTTTTTTTTTTTTTTTTTTTTTTTTTTTTTTTTTTTTTTTTACTTTGCAGAATAAAGGCTTGAAAGAATAAAGGTTGAAAGAGTTAAAAGTGAATTTAGAACTGTTGACTCATAGGAAGAGTAGAGCCCAGTAGTCAGTAGTCTTTGTTGCCCTCTGCTTCTCCTTATTTATATTTACAAAATCAACAAGCTCAGTAATACCAGATCGTTTTAATGAACAGTGAAGTTTTTTAGTAGAACTTAGAATTCTTGTGCAGAATAAGTTAGTGAACAATGCAGCTGCATGACAACCCAGCAGATATTCCATATTCTTATAACATAAAAGCCAAAAGAAAACATTTTGAGGTCAAGTACCATGTAAAGTGTATTTTATCTATTTTTACATTATATCAGATAACATTTATTCCTTCAGCCATTTGCCAAAGGTAGCTGACTCTGCACAGTCAAAGCCAAGCTGCAACGAGTCAGATGTTGAAGTCCAATGAGTTTCACAAATGCAGGCAGGGGCTTTGTGGTTACGTGGGGAAGGGAGGAAGAAAGGTACCCAGTTGACGAATCTACTGCATGGCTCCAGCAGTAGGTTAAGAGTTAAGAATAGCTTCATTGCTCCTGCGTTCTGTATTCATTAGGCATTTATAGAGAGTGGTACAAATTATCCTGAGTGTAATTTATGTCTGGAACTTAAATTCTCAGTGGTTCCTTACGGTGTTCTTTTTTGCTGACAGATATGAATAGTTTCTTAAAGACTTCGGGGGAGCTTATGCTTTTTTCTTTATTGTCCCACTGCAGTGAAAAATAAGGAGGAGTGTAATTGCACTTAATGCGAGTCTGTAACGAAATGTTTGAACATCATTCAGTTTATCTGTCTGCTCTGTCTCTCATTCTGGGTAGCTGTCTTAATTCTGAGACAGATGAAAAGCAATAAACTCTATCTGCATCTAAAATTATTTCAGAAGAGCTTATTTCTGCATCCTTACTTGCTTCCAAGGTCATCCTCAGGCAGGGAATGAAACTTTCTGCTTGAGAAAAGGCTGATGCTTAGTGCTATGTGATTCAGTAGCAGTTTGTCTTCAGCTCTCTGTAAAGCTCATAGTAGACTTCTCTTAAGGGGAGGTGGTGGGGGAAGAATCCCACCAAACCCATCAAATTTATCAGTTGTCCTCCTGGTGTTACAGCACTGCTGTAACTGCCTGTGTGTGGTGTTCTATCTGAATACAGGTGCTGGTGCTGCTGGTACTGGGGACTGTGGGAAGCACTGGTGTCACCAGCCTTGGATTTGCTCTTACTTTAAGCATCTCTCTTCACGTTAACCGAATCACTTTTTCTCATTTCAAGACTCTTGGGTATTGCAAAAGGCGAAATCTCACATTCTGTACCTGGGAATGACAGTATTAAACAGCAAGTGTGTTGAAAAAAAGCCAGTGAGTCTATGAAGCATGGACTTGGTCCACTACATCTTCTATAAGGTGTAAGCCTCCTTGTGTTAATAAAATGCTCTGTTTTGTGCTAGGGCAGCAGAGGAGGGAGCGTCCCCGTTCCCCACGATGCGGCACAGGCTGTCATCAGTCAGCTTTGACCTCCAAGGGGATGCACTGCTGGCCACGAGCATGGGATTGTGTGCCTGGGCTTGAAACCCTGTTCTTCATAAATTACCTTTTTCTCCACCTCCATTCTTTCCTGGGGAAGGTGGTTTTGGGCAGGGAAGAGAATAAATAAACTTATCTCGCCACTTTCTTGGGTTCCTTCTTAAGAACAGAGCCTGGGGGGGGAGAGCATCATTAAATAAAGGATATTATAACTGTGTATATAACTCCCTAGACGTTTCATGAGCACTCCTAGGTAGGCAGCAGCAGTGCCTAACACTGCTCTATTTAAAGGTGATGAAAGCTCTCTCTTAGATCAGATCTCTGGTTGTATCCAGGGCTCTGACAATTCATGTTAACAAATCTTTTGTGGTGTCCCACGGAATTGCTTTGCTTATCCTCTTACATGAACCTGCTATAGAGGACAGCCAAAAACCTCATCTCACAGCCTGATTACACATAGATATTGTGGTCTTAGTGTTTCCAGTGCAACGCTGTCCCTGAGCTGCTGCTCTGCCCAGCTGCAAACTGGTGAAAGGATTGATGGATACTTGCCTCAAACCAGAGAGGCCTGAGAAGTATTAGTCTTGACAGAGAAGTGCCAACACCTCATCTTACTGAAACAGCTAGATAAGTATATTTGGTTGAGATTAATTCCATTCTAATGTTAATCTGAAGTATTTATCAGTTTTTTCCATAGCTAGCGCAGAGGGTGATAATAATCCCAGGGGAAGATTTGTTGATCTGAAGATGATAGAATGATTTAGGTTGGAAAAGATCTTATAAGATCATCAAGTCCACTGCTAAACCATGTCCCTCAGCACCACATCTACACATCTCTTAAATATCTTCAGGGATGGTGGCTCCACCACTTCCTTGGGGAACCTGTTCCAATGCTTGACAACACTTTCAGTAAAAAAATTTTTCCTAATATCCAGTCTAAACCTCCCCTTTTGCAACCTGAGGTTGTTTCCTCTTGTCCTGTCACTTGTTACTTGGGAGAAGAGACCAACCTCCACCTGGCTACAACCTTCTTTCAGGTAGTTGTAGAGAGCCTTAAGGCCTCCCCTCAGCCGCCTGTTCTCCAGGCTGAACAACCCCAGTTTCCTCATAAGACTTGTTCTCCAGACCCCTCACCAGCTTCCTTGCCCTTCTCTGGACATGCTCCGGAATCTCCATGTCTTTTTTGTAATGAGGGGCCCGAAACTGAACATGATACTTGAGGTGTGGCCTCACCAGTGCTGAGTATGGGGGTTGGTCACTTGCCTAGTCCTGCTGGCCACACTAGTCCTGATACAGGCCAGGATGCTGTTGGCTGCCTTGGCCACCTGGGCACTCTGCTGGCTCATATTCAGTCGGCTGTTGAGCAACACCCCCAGGTCCTTTTCTGTGGGGCAGCTTTCCAGCCACTCTTCCCCAAGCCTGTAGTGCTCCATGGCGTTGTTCAGACTCTAGTACAGGACCTGGCATTTCACCTTGTTGAACCTCATCCCATTGGCCTGGGCCCATCCATCCAGCCTCTCTAGATCCCTCTGCAGAGCGTTCCTGCCCTCAAGCAGATTGATGCTTCTGCCCAACTTGGGGTCATCTGCAAACTTACTGAGGGTGCACTTGATCCCCTTGTCCAGGTCATTGGTAAAGATATTAAACAAAACTGGCCCCCATACTGAGCCCTGGGGAACACCACTTGTGGCTGACCACCAACTGGATTTAACTCCTTTCACCACAAGACAGAAGAGTTTGCTCTGCCTTTAATATGTAAACATTTACTTTTGGAATGCATAAATCGGAATTCCACCTTATCGTTCCTGTTCACTCTCCTATCAACGTTACCATGTTTCTGGCATTCTTACAGAAAGACATCGGCTGTTTTTCTGACATTTTCTGTTTCTCTCTGAAGAACTCAAGACTCCATATTTCTATGCTTACCCTGCATGTCTATTGCAAACTGCAAGTCCTTTCTACATTGTCATCATTTTAGCTGATTAACCCCTTTGAATCTTGAGGTAAGCATTTTATTTCTAATTTTTTTCAGCTGTGGTTTGAGATACTGTTAAGCAAATCACTGCAAATCCCACTGCTGACCTTTAAGTTTATAAGGCGCTGACAGGATTTTATTAGATCAGGAAAAAAACCCCAACATCTTAATAATAAAGACAGTGATTTAAGTCTCTGGGTACCTGATTGCATTTTATGCTTTCTCCTAGATTTCCGATCAGGTTTTCCACCTTAGGTCTCTTTTTTTTGTTACACATCTTTAAAAGGATATGAAGCATGTTTTTGGAAGGGCTAATAGGATAAGCATATCATAAACTCACAATATTTGATGATGATCATCCAGTAAGCACTGCAGATAAAGTTGAAATTAAGTTCTGTATTTAAACCTAGACTATCCTGCATCTGGTGAGAAATAATGTACTTTTCTGTTGCTAAATGTGTCTGTTCTAGGGAGTAACTACTGAGCTCTAGGTGAGGTAGCACAGAGCAGTTGTATTCCCAATCATAGGGTTTCTTTTTCTTTTTTTTTCTTTTTCTTTTTTTTTTTTTTTTTCTTTTGGGTGTCTGCAAGTTGACCCATTCCCTAAGCATATATACATGTCACTTAAGGATTTAACAGTCAGAGACACTTAGAGACTGTCCAGATCTCTTTCTGACAGTTCAAGAGACAACTTCAAGAGGCTGAAATACTACTGGGATTTTAAATGTGTGTGCAAAGAGTCTGCACTTCTTTAGCTAGTTAAAGCGGTTTGTTTCTACAATTTCATATGCATTAAAAATAAATGTATAGCAAGGTTTTTTTTTTTTTTTTTTTTTTTTTTTTTTTTTTTTTTTTTTGACTTTGGAGCAGTCTGGCTGCATCCATTGTATGTGGCACTCAGCCCCGGATTTGTACTGGGGCCCATATGTCCGGGCTCCCCACCTGCCAGGATGGGATCCCAGGAGTGAACTGTCCCTGAAATCATTCCTGGATTTTGTTCTGAAGGGAATTGGCTGGTTGATGCCAGGGAGGAAACGGCACTCCTGCAGAGCTTGTTCAACACTTGGGCCAGTAGATCTAATGATAGTTTCAAATAAAGACGATGATCTCTTCTGATACTTCAGAGTTTTTCGGGGAGGGAGATGGAACATGATCACTGTATAGTTTTCTACAGTGTTACAGAGAATATTAAAAAAAAAAATCTTCAACGCTCATATAATGCTATTTGAATTTATGCTGAATATTTGTTTGGACATAGTTATCTTCTTAGGGGTAGTAGAAAAATTCTTCTATCATGTCCTCTGTCTATTCATCTCCTGCTAGTGCTTTGCTCAGCTTTCTCTTCTCACACAAGCATGTGACTGAAGGGGCTCACAGCCAAGATTATATTTAGCCCTGCACGAGTCAGCATCCTTTCACGCCTTAATTGCTGTAGTAACAGTGAAACCATTTGTGACAAATGATGCAGAATTTTTTCTTTGCTGTCAACTTGTGGATTGTTTTTTCACATCGGGGGTGTTAAGGGAACCCAATTGAGGATCAATAGACAAGGTTTTTCACCTTTGTGTTTTTGCTCTATGTACTGAGGTTTTTGCAGTTTCTGTTAAAACATTGAGGAAAACAGGGGAGGAACAAAGGGGGATAGGAAGCTTATTCCATAAATGAGCTCATACACCATAGAGTTTACTCTTAAGGTTCCACCTCTAGGTACTGAACAAAGCAGTAATACATAGCTCATTTCTAGGCTTCAATCCTGAATTTTGGGGATAAAGTTCCTCTAATGAACTCAGGTGTAAAGGAGTACCTGTTTCTAATAGAGACAAGAATTGGTCTGATTTCTTGTGCTGTGTAAGTGAAGCTCTTGAGGTCTCCATGATGTGTATCTGAATGATTTGCTGAAGTGACCTGGACGGGCTCTTTGGAGGAAACAGAATGATGGATTTGAGACAAAACTCTCCCTAACGCTGACCTTCAGAGCCTACAGTGAGGTTATAATGGATCTAGATAATATTTTTCATATTCTTCCTCCTTACCATCTTGATGTTAATTGTTAAATAGTGACCAAATCATTAAGATTAATGATTTAAAAATCTATAAAACACTGCTCATATCCTGGTCTTAAATTTAACAATACTCAGCTGTAGCATGTAGTTTCTCAGGGTGGCCCTGGCCATAGTACCTGTTATCACTGTTAGATGTTTTCTGCCCCTGGGTGACAGTAACAGATGTAGCTATAGAATTTTATGATAGTGTTCACTACAATTTGAATAAAACACAGTCATACATGCCTTTAGGCAAGTTCCCTTGTGTGCCAGTTCTTAAAAAAAAATTGATAATTCAGAAACCAGTGAGGACAACTTTCTGATTTTTGGTTGAGTTTTTTGTTGTGTTTTTTTTTTTTAACCATCTGAATAAATGCATCCCCCTTACCTGTTAGTCAGTTGGGGTTTTTTTGTCAGCTGAGAATAATAATCTTAAAACAAAATTGAAAGTAGTGTCCTGATTTAAATTGCCTACAATTGACAGTTATTTTAACTTGCTGGATTTGGGCCAACTTGTGGATAACGGTAACATTTATGTTGAGAGTTTTGTATTCCCTCCTGGGTTCTATCTATTAAAAAAAAAATAAATGTTTAGTTAATAAAAAAGTAATACTGTAAATTCAAGAAAGATCAAGACAGATTTAAGAAGCAGTTTAATATATTTTTTTCTGCTCCCCAACCCTTTGCTAATTCAGGGCTCATGACCTGTATTGCACTTGAACCTTGGTTTATAACTTCAGTTATGGTAATGAATGTTAGAAAATAGCAGCATTCCTTACTCTGCCATTTCATTTTATTCCTTCAGTGATTAGATGAATCCTCGTGTCTTATTCAGCACTATGGCGCAGGATGAGCTGGTGAATGGTTGTTATGAAATGCAGTACTGCAGTTCTTTAGGGTTTGTCCCCATACATTTAAACTCTAAACTGTTGGATTCTGACTGAATTCAGTTCTTGAAAGGGAGTTTTGTAATTTGGATTTTTGTTTTTCCCCCAAGGGAAACAAGGGAAGGGCATGTTTCCTTTGCTGTGCTTTCTGAAGATTTTTTTTTTTTGCTTGGTTTTTGCTGATCGTTGAAAATTCAAAGTCAAAACAGCTTCCTTTGAATAAATACCCTATTCGAAATACATTTTTGCCATCAAGAGTTTTAAAAACTTGCTTTAAAGAATTTTTTTGTCTCTCTAAGAGATGTATTCCCTTAGTGCCTTCATATCTTGCAGAGTTTTAAAGTATGTTATGCTTTAAAGAGGTAGTATTGGGAGTGATTCTGTAAAAAGGTTGCTTGCTTTCATGCCACAGTGGTTACTTAATTCTTTCTGCTTTATTGTTTTTCCTCCCAATGTTCCAACTTTAAACTAAGTCTTGGAATCTGTGAGTAGAGCTGAGCTGGTCCAGCCCCTTCCCCATAGCAGGCAGTGCTCTGTACCTCGCAGTGCCGGAGCGCGCTTCAGCTGTCACCGAGTGCTTCTTGGTGCTTAAAGGCTTGTTTTGGTGCTCCACAAGGGACAGCTTTTTGCTTGAGTCTGGTACCATGTGACAAGGTCCTGAGGAACCTGGTCTGATTTGGCCCTGCTGTGAGCAGAGTGGGAATAGGTACCTTCTCCAGGCTAGAGATGTGTCTCCTTGCTCAGGTGAGAGGGTGTCAGGGTTGGAACTTCTCTCTCCAGAGGGTGAGCAGGGTTGACCTGCACTAGTTACCTGAACTTCTATCAGTGTTCTTCTATCCCTGACTCGTTAATACATGGGATCCCATTTTTATTTCAATGATGAGGGGAGCTGTATGTCAGGCGTGCTTCCAGATGAATTTAGCAAGACTATTTTTTTTATAGCAGAAGTTGTTATTGGTGCTACAGGAAGACACTGTTACCTACACAAGAGTTCCCTGTGGCCATTCAAGAGCAGCCTGGTCTCCAGAGCATGGTGCCACCATGCTGTCCTTAGGAACCTCTCTTTCGGCATATGAATGCCCCAGTGTGGTTCAAGCACCTTAGGTGCCCCGTTTCATAAAATGGCTACTTAGCAGGAATTGCACACTACCAAAGCAGGTTATGTCAATGATAAAGTAATTTTCACTTACGTTTGATCCCTTGCTGTTTCCTCTCTCCTCTGGCCCCAAAGCAGTGTCCCCCAGCCTCCCTCTTAAAACCATCCCAAGATAGTCCCTGATTTATGCTCTGAAGGAGGCAGTTTGGTTTTTTTAGTTAATGTGACTTGAAACTCCCATTATTCATAGATGTAAAAGATTGGGGTTTTTTTGCTCCTACCAAAAGCTTATCGTTAGTTCCTTCTTTTGGTAATAAGTTTCTAAAATCAATTATGCACTGCTTTTTAGCTTTTTAATAGCTTTCTAGCTACGCTGACTAGAGTGTAATTATGTAGACTGCTGTATGCTATCAAACTCAAACATCAGTTGTAGTTAAATCTCAAGGTTGATGTTCTAGAGCTTTGTGGTGTTGAGTGACAAATTGAGTAGTCTTCTGTCTTCTGTGTTGGTAGGCAAAATGTTTCTTTTAAGAATTATCTAAACTAACTGGATATCATAATCAGGGCAAACTATGAAAAGATGTCTTTCTCAGAGGTGAATGGAGTGTTTCCTGTCGATGTATGCTGTTACAGCTTTTAATCATGAAATTCGTGTGTGTGGAGAACTAGACTTGAGGAATAGAAGGTGCTTTAGCAGGGGTGGTTTCAGTGGCAGTGTCACATGGAGCCAAGGAACCATGCTGGTCGGTGTGATAGCTTCTTGTTGGAGCAGAAAGCTGTGGAGGGCAGCTCTCTCTTAGCAACCTCCTGTGCTTGAGTTTGTGATTTGGGGTTTTCATTCTTTCTCTGGCATCCAGCGGGATGGAGCCAGAGGAGGTTAGGAAAGCTTCATGAGGAATATGATGGTGCTGGCTTAGGTTGGCTGCCCACCCCCAGGGCATCTAGAGCTTTTGGAAACAGTGGCCTTGATTAATCTCTTTGGTTCAAGGTGGCTCTGATTTTTTCCCCACTGTTGTACAAATTTCCTGTCTCTGAGAAACTGCTGGAAGGGCAGTGCTTGTGTACATGGATGCTCTCTCTCTTTCCATGCTCCTGTAAAAGCTTCGCTTAAACTGCGAGGATGGAGGGAGACCACATGCAGACCAAGTGCAGGAGAAGTTTGCGTTGGGAAAACGGGTCCCACCCTCAGTCCCGTTCTTCCTGAACACAAGCTGAAAATTTTGGTCTGGCATTTCTTGCCTGTCTGGCCCCAGTGATGCCTGCACCTGTGGAAGATTGGCTTTTGCAGGGCTCCTCTCAGTTTACCATGAGATGTCCTTTTATTCTTCATCCAGCCTGAGGTATAACTCAGATTTCCTTGCCATTTTCTAGGAGGGGGAAAAATCTTTATGTATTTCTGTAGTATTTGGGCTTTACTTCTCCTTCAATAAGTGCTAAAGCTCAAAAGTTGTTATACTTTAAGACCTTAAATTAATGAATTTATTTTGGAAGTCAGTGTCCTGGTTGGCTCAATACTGTTGTTATGGTCTAACTATTTTTGTTCAAAGTCAATTTAAGTGAATATTTTAGGTTCCCTTTACAGTAGCTTTGAATATAGGAGTGCCTTGGATGCAGGGATATTCACTCTAGTATACACAGCTCAGACATGCTCAAAGAAATCACAGCCTCTGTTTGCAGCATTGTCTTTTCGCATACTTGGCTGCCCCAAGTAAAATTTAAATCCTTGAGGTAGTGTTGTAGGCTCCTATGATGTTTTACCATTTTTTGCCTTTGCCTATAGACATTTCCCCACCAAAAGCATGGAAGCAACTTGTCAAAAGCTCAGGATTTGTCATACCAGAAGACATTGAGGCAACTTTTTTCGCTGCTTTAAAGAGGGCTCATGTGCTTAAAATCCACATTTAAAAAGACAAAACCAAAACCTAATCCTGAAAAGGTAGCTTGTTTTCTTTCCCTTGCCCCTATGACATGGGTAGCTGGGGCTGCTGTGTTCTGTGCATCGCCTTTAGTGTACAACCTTAGTTTCCTATGGAGTACTCTGCCAGGGTCAGGAGTGATGTCCTTGTCCTTCCAAGCTCTTAATAGTTTGATGCCAGGATACCTGAAACATGCACCAAATGACCAAACATGATGCACTGTTACTGAAATCAGCAGTCTCTAATGGCATTGTAGTATTTTTCTAGCTGTTAAAAGGTGCTTTCTGTTAGGACAGAAATGGTAGGGTGTTTTTTCAGACTGTCTCTGGAAGAAAGTTGTCTGCTGCATGCTTAGAGGACCTCTAAGAACAAATAATAAAATACAATTTTCTGTAGATGTCCTGATTTTTCTAATTTTATTGTGTTTTTCTAATTTTCAGTAATAAAGATGGCTATTGGGCTGTTTCTAATATATGCTGTTACTTTGCATAATCACTTATACTAGTTTAATCTTGTAATATCATTCTAAGACTTTTTGGCTTTTATTATCAAGTTATCTTTTGTAAAAATAATAAAAATGTAGTTTGAAGCATTTTTCTTTGCATTTTAAAGCTGTTAAATGACATAACTAGTTTTTTTGCCTGCTAGTAATTTTGTAAATATTTAATAATAAACTGAATTTATGATAAAGTAGCTAACTTCTCATTTCATTTTGACTTCTCTAGAAAAGTTGGAGGTTGCACCACCGTCTCCAGGACAACTGAGACATGGTAAAAGAGGAATGTTTGTTGAATGTGGCTCAGTACTTGTGCAGTCTGTCTTTGAATTGCTTCATCTTTCTCCTCCAAGTGCTGGTCTGTCCTCATCCCTGTCGTATGGAGTAACAAAACCAAAGCAAGCACCGACAGTCACCCTGCTGCCTTTATTTCATAACACCTCAGCTGGAGAATGTGCACCATTTAGTGAAAGTAGGACAGAAAGCCCAAATGAGAGCACGCTGTTCAAAGCCAGCAGCAAACATTGTGTTTCTAAGCCGAGCGGTGTTGATGCTGCAGTCCCTTGTGGGGGTTTTTGTGTTTAACCTTAAAACTATTGACTTGCTTCTTGTCACATATATTTTAAACGTAAATTGGAAATAGATTTGGTATTCCTTGTAATACCATGCTCATTCAAATTCTGATCTTATTTTCCAAATCAGTGTATTTTTGTGGCTTTATACTCTCTCAGTGAGCAAATGTATTGAACATTATCCTAATCTAGGTATCTACACTTATTTTTCTTTGTTGTTTTTCTTTTTTTTTTTCCTTGGTCCCTGGGGTTCTGTTTACTCCATGGATTCCAAAATTCTGTCGATTTCGGTAAGAATTTGAGCTCCCTTTGTAGCTCCAGAGTTTGTTACCCAGTTTTGAAAATACTGGGCATATCTGTGTGCTTTTTTTGTTATTTATTTATGTTTCTTGGGGTTTTTGTCCTGTGGTAGTTTAAAAGAAAAATAATAATCATTTTGAAAATGTCATACATCCTGTGCTTCAGTTTTTTACCTATGCGTTTAAGAAGGTATGTGTGTTCCTATAAAATAGTTACAGAAGTCAAAACATGTTCTAGTACCCTGACCATGAAAGATCTCTCGTGTGGCTTTGTTTTATATATGGTCATGGATTCATGTTGTCTGTGAGAAGTAAATCCAAAAGGGAGTCAGACCAATTTCTTTTCACATGACTGTCAGGTTCATGCACTCTTCTTTCTGTCCTCTTTGTATGTTTATATCTCTGTAAGATTATAAAATGTAGGAATTATTGTACTCATCTGGAGTGGGGGAAAAAAAGCCTAAATAGCTAGTGCATTTTAAGTGTTTAAAAAAGTGAAAAGAGCTATTTTTAGTCAAGTAGTCTGTCCTCAGTGCTGTATTTAGTCTTACGATGGTGTGCCTTGAGACTCAGCTGGAGGCAGTGCTCGCTCAGCTTCCAGTCTGACTTGTCCTCATCGCAGTGCCCAAACAACATCAAGCTACAGAAGTTTGAGTTGACTAGTGAGGTGATTAACACTGGATGACACTAGTGAAAACCACTTTAGCAGTTGCAGATTTAGCTGAAGGAATTTTGATAAGAATTGCCCAGCTCCAGGCTATACTCCTAAAATACGAATTTTTAGGAATGTGTGAAGAAGATGGAGGAGCTCATGCACAGGAATAGAGAGGGACTTGCAGAGCAAAGGGCTTTATTTTGGGCGAGAGAAGAATGCAGGGAATCTAGTGAGATGGTTTGGCAATCTTCAGTGATACTGCAACATTGGTTGGAAGGACACTAAATAGTATCAAAGTTTGTGTAGTTTTAAATATTTCTTTTATGCATCAGTAGGCATAAGTGACTTCCATGCAAAATTGTACAAGTATTTGCGAAGAGTAAGTTGGTTTAACTGGTTCTTCCCAAGCCATTAGTAAAAGTGATGTGTAGCAAAGGGTTTTGGCAAACCTGACAAATGAAAAGGTCTTTAATAGGAAAGGGATTTTGTGTATGTTGTCTTTGTTTCTCTTAAAGGCAGTATTAGACTGGCATTTCAATTCTTAGTGTGATCTAGTGAACTCTCTTAAAAAATATTTATTTTCTCTTTGTTACTTATTTCTTTTAGTGTTCTTCCACAATGCATTACCTTTTGTAGGGTTTGGATTTTTGGATAACGCAATTATGATTGCTGCGGTAAGTTCATTATTTAATTCCTTGATCAAGTCAGTGTGATTCATATTGCTCAAGTAGTAAATGAGAGCTTCAGGAAGACTCCATTCCCACTGTATCAACTCACTAATTTCTATTTTAATTTTTCTTTTTTAAAGAAAGTGCCCATACTCTATTGAGCCTTTGCAGAATGAGTGTTGTCAGTTCTGAAGGCCAGTAGTGTAAATACCGTTACTGAATTGAGAGGAGGCTTGCTTTTTTTTCCCTCTCTCCTAATTTGTGCTGCAAGACACATTTATGATCATGCAGTTTTCAATACATTATTTCTTTTTGTACCGACTGATGGTAATGTGATTATAATGTGTTGATGGATGGGTCTTCAGGGTTTTTACTAATGCGTTCCTTTGTTCTGAGTGATGCAGGCAGTGTTAGTGGGGATGCTGATTTGTGCTGATGTAGCCTGGCATTTCTGAGTAACACTCTTGAGAGATTTTCCCATTCCTTTGGAAGATGAAATGGGCGGGTGGAACAGGAAGATGGATAAAGGCCAAAGATACTGTTCCTTGTGTAGGACTGTCATTGACAGTGTGATTTTAATCATGGGATAATTCAGGTGGAAACGAATGCAGGACCCACTATGTCTCTAATCTCACTCCTGCTCAGGATCTTGCTTCTCAGGGTCTCTAGTCCAACCTCCAGCTCAAAGCAGGGTCATCTCTAAGGTCAGACCAAGTTGTTCATGATTTTATCCTGTGGCCCTCGAAAAGCTTCAAGAGCAGAGACTGCACAACCTGTTCCAATGCTCAACTGTCCTCACAGTGGAAAGCATTTTCTTATAACTGGAACATGTCTGTTTTGATTCATTCCCATTGTCTCTCATCCTTGGGCCACACACTGCTGTTTCATCATGCAGTTCAGTGTGATTTTGTGTTTCTCCAACTGGAAAAGTAAGGAGCTACGATACTGTGTCTTACTTGTTTGTTCAGTATTTGTAGAAGTCTGCATTCAGAGCTGTGCATTCAGCTAAGAATTACAGTGGGGAAAGTGGTTATGCAGAGGTAGGGACTAAGGTTTTGTCCATTAGGTGGCCATTATGAAACAATATAAAATATTAAAAAGAATATCAGAAGTAGGTCCTTGACCTAGGCAGAAATCCATATGCCAGGAGGGTAGGAGCTGTGCAGATCTAGTAAAAGTAGTGTTCATTTATGCTTTCAATTTTAAGAAAGCAAGCAGAAAACAATACTTTTGCCAGTTGAACCAATACCATCTATTTTAACTCCAAATCCCTCAAATAATGAGAAAACTCTTATTTTTCAGGGAACCCAAATAGAATTGTCAATTGGAGTTGTCCTAGGAATTTCAACTATGGCAGGCAAGTAATAAAAATGTAATATGTATAGACTAATATGGCACATGCCTATGTTTTAGGCTGAAAGTGGGCCACAGGGCTGGAAATGTATCTTCATTAGGAAAGGCAGCTGCAAGACTAAGGAAGAAACAGCCTAGGGTTGAAGCAAGGACATATTCCATTTGCAGAAGTGGAATTTCAGTGCAAATAGCTTTTGAAATGCTTTTTGTCGGCTTTAGTCTAAAAGTTCAAATCCTGGGTCACCTGGGAAAGTGTATTTGCATTTCTGTAATGGAACTGCTCTAAATTCCCTAGGGTCTGATATTTCTGTATGTGTCTGTATGGATTTGTAAGATGCTGTTGGCTTGCAGTGCGAAGTGAAGATCAGTGTTGGTGTCCTTTTACTGTGTTGGCCGATGTTCTTGATGGCTTCTCTGCCCCTGTGTGATAGCAGGGGAAGGCACAGCAGCAGCCCTGCTCCTGCACTGGGCTGGAGCTGATAAGCTCTGCTCGACAGCTTTGGTGCCTCTGCAATGTCAGAGGGGGAAAGAACTGCTCATGGATCCACCAACTGCAGGTTGCTCGAAGGCATGCAGATAGCTGAAATGGAAATGTATAGAGCAGAACAAGTCAATCATTTGGAAATTTGCTGCCCTCTTGCAATGCAAGACAGTTGCAAGCAAACTGTTCTCAAGAAGATCTGCTCTATTTTATTCAACCATACATAAAGTATTTATTCCTAAACTGACGCAGTTCAGGGATATGTTGAAATGTTTATCAAAGTTAAGAAAAGTTACTGATTTCCAGGTGTCAGTGTTGTCTTTTTGTATTTGTCAACTGCTTTTCATATGAGAAAAATAGCTGCACTTCCAGTATTGCTATTCCATGTATTGTTATTACATATTACAGTAACTGCTGTTATTGCAAATTGTAATAAGGTCAGAAGAAAAACCTAAAATAAACTTCTAGTCTTTTATGCTACATATACTGAGAAGAGTGAGGGTCACTGGGGGGTGAGGGAGGCAAGCTGGTTGGTCTTGTTTGTAATTAAAATAACACTTTTCTGCCTTTTCCCCTTCTCTTCCCTCTCCATCCCTGTAGCTGCTGCTTTGGGAAACCTTGTTTCAGATTTAGCTGGACTGGGGTATGTCTGAACTTGTATTAAGAATTATTTTTTTCCTCTCTTGCAAACACTACTGGTGCTATTGAACTAAAACGTATAAACTGCTGAAATTGCTTTAATTTTTTTCTTGGCTCTTGAATTTTGCTTCAGTAAACTACATGATTCTAGAAATGTATTCTGTCCTTGCTGAGAGAACACTGGAATACTAGATGGTTCTTGTCGAGGTTAAAACTGCAGTGCCATAGTTTTGGAACAGAATAACTCTCCTGCTATTACAGTATTAAATATTTAAGTAAGAACGTTGGGATCGGTGTTTAGCCTGATTCAATGTAGTCTATAGGTAATGCTTGCTGTTAAGGAACTAATAGATATTTTTTTTTCTACAAAAAGTGTGTTCATGGAAATAGAAAATACAAAAAACCCATTTTTTTGTGATGTTATATATTGCTGTGGTAGGATATACCTAACGTACCTCCTCAGGTTGTTATGCCTACATCTGAAGACACTTTTTTCTTCTGAGATAAAACAACTATATATCTGAAATATCTTCAGATCTAGGCATACCTACTTCTGATATAAACAGATGCATCTGACTTTTTTGGTTGTTTTTTTTAAAGGAAATCTGAGTAATTGCTGCAAGTAAAGCTGTCTGTTACGCCTCTCTTTTCCCCACTTTCCCTCTTTTATTGTTTTTCTGCAAGTAGTAAGGCTTATTACTAACTAGTGTGTGTGTGAGGCCTTTCCTCCAGTAAAGGCTATTTACAAGCTCTGCAAAAATACGTTAACATTCGCACCAGTTGTGTCTTGCTGCATAAAGTTTCTCTGGAAATATTGTATATCAAATCAGTAAAAAATAAGTTAACTTACATTGCAAAATGTGACCGTCAAACGTCTGAACGCTTTCCCGTATTTATCTCTTGATGGCTTTCTCAGTGTGCTGAAGGAAAAGCTTTTCATTTTAAGTTCAGTGCTTCAAATATTTGAAAATCGTTACTAGAAGATATTGTTGGATCCAAAATTGTTCTTGTTTTCTTGCTCTTCCAGTCTTGCAGGTTATGTAGAAGCTTTAGCTTCCCGGCTGGGTCTGTCAATCCCCGATCTGACCCCCAAACAAGCTGATATGTGGCAAACGCGTCTCAGTGCCCACTTGGTGAGTATCCCCTGGGTAGGCACTGCTTGCGTGGAGCTTTTTTTGTTTAAAGTAATACGTGATAAATCCTTTGTGTCACTTTTGCCATCAAATGCTTAACGGCCGCTGACATTTTGCACGTTTCCTGGAAGGTTTAGTTGTGAGCCTGTGTCAGGGAGCACTACGGGACTGGATTGTCTCAGGCTTGGGTGTTATCTGTCTGCAACAAGCCACGAGCCACTGGCAACGGGGATATTCTCTGCAGTGATCTCGTGTATGGGTTGCAGAGATCTGGGTTGAGTTCTGACTACTGGGATAAGATAGTTTATTTGAAAGTTATGACCACTTAGTAGTTTATTCCTATACATTCTTTGTCAAGTGCTTACTATTCATATACCTGTACTAGTATATATTCATTTCATTCATTTCTAATATTCTATAATTAGCTTGGACATCAAATTAGATTTCCCCTGGGTAAACTTTTAGCATTTGAGTAATATTCACTGCCTGGGTTTACAGTTACGGGACACTCTTCTTGCAGATTCATTTTCAGGCTGATGACTTAACATTTAAATATTTGAAGCAGTCCCACTTCAGCAATGAGAGCATTAGTTTATTTTGATGAAAGAAACAAATTATAAGAAACTGAGTAGAGAAACAGATGTTTCTTTCACTTTGCCAGAATGAACCTTCATGGGGAAAAATACCTTTGCAGATTTAAGGGAAGAGAAATACTGAGGAAAGGTTGGGGGGGGAAGTTGGCTTTCAGCAGTGACAGGTGAAAGCAGTGAGCAGAGAAGAGCTGGCACGTTGTCACTGGGCTGCCCTCTAGTCTGTCCAGCTTAAGAGGCTTCTCAGTGGAAGCTGAGTGTGGCTGAAGCCTGGCATTGCCCTGCAGTTCATTCACAGCACTTTTCTGTGAAAAGACTTCTGAGCATCTTCGCCTGTTCGCTGCCACCTTTTCTACCCACTGTCACAAGTTTCTCAACACCACCTACCTACTGCTGATGATGTTGTTGGGATGTTGCCTGTCTTACTTCTTTACTCTCTTGGCTTTTACATCTAGGTCAATTGGGAAATATTTTCCAAATATATTTTTTTTCCTTTCTGTCTTTGCCTTGTGCTTTTGCAAGCCATTATGTTTGTCCTGACTTTGATAATTTGCATCACCAGGTACACATTTTAGGTGTAATTATAAACATGTGTGGATTTTTTTCTTTTCCTTCCCTGTCTTCCTGCCCACCCTGCTAATCCTTTGAATCTCTGTCTCCTCCCTTACCACCTGTGCATCTCTTCATGGGTCATTCCCCTCCTCTTTATTCAGAATTGTCTTTTATCACAGCACACGCTGTTTCTAACCTTGTCATGTCTGTCTCTCTCTCATAGATTGTGTTTCTAGTCTGCATGCTAAGAAAAATGTGGCTCCCAACCGAAAACTAGAACCAAGGGTCTGTTTTCCTGGTTGTGTTGGTACTACACAGCAAATGAGTAACAACTCATTGAGCAGTGAGAAACTTAATTTTTTTCCCCCCTTTCTCCAGGGTAAAGCTATTGGAGTGACCATTGGCTGCATTTTAGGAATGTTTCCTTTGTTGTTCTTTGGCGATGAGGAAGAAAAACTGGAAGAAAAAAATTAACATTTTTACAAGACATATACAAATGTAAACTACTGTACCTCAATTATTCAATTACGCTGTCAATATTTAGGAATTAACAGACAGTAAAAAAAAATGTATAGACTTGGGAACAAAACCTTCAGCATGTCGTTTTATGGAAACACTAATTTATTGTGGCTTTGTTGTGTTCAGTACTTCTTTTTATAAGATATCATTTAACTTTTTATTTAATTGTAAATTTTTGAAGTGTTTTCACTTATGGCAACTGATGTTTACCACTTTCCCCTTCGACCTTATTCTTGAATGGATTATTACTTTAATAATCCACCATGGATGACAGTATCACTCTTGAGTTGCATATTAGCTGCCTAACAGTTGTAATTGCATGACAAAAATTTCACTGCTGTTCATCAGGTCCTTCAATGCAGATTATTAAGGAGATCGGTGATGGGTAATTTGAAGTCCCTCAATTTGCAAGATCACTGGTTGCCCCCTCACCAGCCATCATTTTGCACTGCCTTTAGATTAGGTATTTCAGTGATCTATGACCGTCTACTTTGCGTTTTTTCACAATTCTGACTAAGTGTCTTGGAATTGTCTTCCGAGATGATAATTTTAATGCTTGGACAAGGTAAGTGTTTCCAGTGTAGGCTCTTTACCAAGTCCATTTTTTTAGTGATGTTTTAGCACTTTTTGTACTTTCATATTCATACCTTTTTTTTCTCCTTGCTAAAAAATATTTTGAGAATTGACTTGAGAGATCCTTAAATTTGTCTTCCTGAGTTTTGAGTGTGGTATTAAAAAATTCAGACCAACTGCTTCAAAACAACAAACAACTTTTTTTATTGTTCTACTTAAAATAAGGTGTGAATAGTTGATGGGGTGGATGAGGCTGGGGAACACTTCAGGGTCTGAATGCGTGTTGGCATTGCAAGTTTAGAATGGGTGGTTCAACTGAAACAAAGGGTACCATCAGTCTGGATTAGAGGACCTGATTTGCAGATTATAACTTTGTATTTAAGATTAAGCCTTAGTTACTTTTTTTCTTGCTGTGAGAAAATTAGTAAAAAAAACAAACCCAAACAACAAAAAAAGGAGACTTGAGGCCTTTTTTCCTTTTTTGCCTTTTATTTTTGCAGTCTTACTTGGTGTATTATAGAGCTGACAGTGCAGTCACATGTAACTCTGCTTTTTTATGTGGTCATGAATAAATTGATTACAACCATTGAATAGTCATATTTCAGGTTCTGACTTGCCAATAACATAATGCTAAACTGGTAACTGTTGACTAGAGGAGAGGATTTCTTACCTGTTTCAATACCATTTGGAAAAGACACTAACAAGAGAGGCACAGCCAGGGCACTTTGAAAATTTTATGGCTGGAATTGTTAGCACTTCTGAAACCTAGAAAGAAATGTTGGTTTTTTTTTTTTTAAATTAAGTCACCTGATGACTTTTATTTGCTATAGGAAAAATCATGTGTATGTTCTACACAGCTTGTTGCTTATCTCTTGGTCATAAATCTGACTTCTCTGTTCTCATTTCTAGAAGCCTTTTAACAGCTGTACTGAAACTTTGACATCAGCCTTTAATGAAGGGGAGAGTGTTGTATCTGTTTTTTGAAAAGCAGACTTTGAAAACTTACAGTGAGTAGTCCTAGTAGGGTGTGCTGTACTTTGTACATGAAACCATGAGAATCTGGGCCAAACTGTAAAACTGAAGGAAGTCTCAGCCAGGCATAGAACGGAAATGCAGAGGAGTTTGGGCTTGCGTTTTCAAAGTTGAAAGCTTTATTTAAAAAAAAAACACTCCAACAACAAAAAAAAAACCCCTCCAACCACAAAAAAAACCCAAAACACCAAACCGCAAAAAACAATCCTGCTAGAAAATTATACACTTTCCCCAACAGATTGCTGCTCATTTATGGTACTTCAGTGATCAGGATTTTTTTAGTCATCCACACATTTGTCTTGCCTTAAACTCTAACTGTTCTTTCTCTGCATGTACTTCTGGTTTTGGTATGTTTCTATACAAAGCTGTAAAGCATTACCCATATGTTCTTTTTTTTTTTTTTTAATCTGAAGTACACATCAATACAATTTTGTGTAGCTTTTTTTTGTAGCTGTTTTTATGGTACTTCCAATGCTGTTTCCCATTATGATACTGGCATCTTCATTGGAATCTTCCAGCAGTGGCCAAACCTCTGTTCTTTGCTGTTGTATCAACTGGAAAACTGTTTTCATCACGTTTTTAGAGCTCATGAGAACAATCGGAAGGCTGTGTCAGCTGTCATAATAGCCTGCATTTTATAATGGCAATAGGAAGACCATGTACTATTGTTAAATAGCTTGTGCATGTAAACGGAGTATGTTTTGTTGCTGTATGTCAAACTATTGTACTGCAACCCAGTGCTTTTTTTTGAGAATCAATGAACTAAAATATCTTCAAAGAAATTAATCATGTGTCGTCTTGTTAAACTATTTACCTGGCCACAAAAATGTGGAGGGCAAGTGACACATGGTAAGAAATCTTGGGTGTTTTGGGCTGTTGTCTGATACTGTAATCAAGAAGGTAACTTCTGAGGTTTCACTATTTGACAGACATGAAGAAATAACTTCTGATTTGAGAGGAGCGGTGGCTCTGCTGGAGGCTGAGAGGAAGTGCTTGATGGGGGCCAAGCTGCCACCCTGAGCGCAGCGGGGGTGGCTTGCTTTGCCTGTGGGATCCACTCTTGTGTGGATGTGGTACTGCTTCGTGGGGAAGGGGAGGTCTGTGCCTGATCTGCACCCTGTCTCCTCGTAAGGAGGTGAGTTTTTCTGGGGTACATGGATGAAAGTGATCCCTGATGCTCTGATCACGCTTGTTAAAACACGTAACCGAGAAGATGGAGCACTAACAAAAGAATTCTCTGTTTTCTGGTGTCTTCTCCCTCCTTGATAAAAGGAAAAACAAACACTACAGGCTTATTCAGAGACTTCAGTTTGGCTCCATTTTTTTTTTTTTTTTTGTTCTATCAGGTTGTCCTGTGTTAACAGGATTTTTTTGCGTTAAAGGGCTGGTAGACCTGAAATTGTGTTTATTTTAAAATGCTGTCTTTTATTGTAACAAATGTATTTTTGACTGTATGTTATCTCTAGGGACAAAGAACATGCATCTGATAATATGGTTACCCAAATCTTCTCTCCAATATTTTCTCATTCATGTACTTTTACATAAATTATTTGAATTGAGACAACATATTTTGTATTGTCTTTAATTAAATTGTCAAACTTTCTGTAAACTTTTGTACTACAGCAAAGCTGTTCTGTGTTTCTTTATTAGACCAGATGCTGGAGGGGAAATGTTAATAATATCCTGTGGGTATTCAGCCTCAGTTATACAAAACAGGAATTTATTATTTAAGTTATAAGCAGGTGGTCCTTTGTCACTGTCATAGGAGATACCACCATGGAGTGGTACTTCTGTCTCTTCATGCTTGGAAGAGAGCAATTTAAACAATTAAAATGTTTGCATGGTAAATTCACGGTGTTTGTGATTTAATATTAGTCAGAAGTCCGCTTGCACTTGAACTGCTGGGATTACCTGAGGTTTTTATGCAGACTATGCCTTTTTGAACTTTCTTGGACTTAAGAGCTCTTCGCTTTTTTCACTCCTTGGTCAGTCCCTTTTGTTGGATGTCTGTGTATAAAGAAGGGCTGTGAGTAAAACATCTGTACTGGAAGGATGGTCTCACCTCACTTTGACAACCTGTGTAGGTTGGCTGTGACTTTATTCTGGTTGCACCATGTAGTAGAACTCTCCATTAATGTTGTTCAGAGAGTCTTGCACTTTTAGCTGACATGTTTCCCTCTTCTCTGATATTTTACATGGTCTAGTGACAAGCTGGCAGAGTGGGGGTATATAACCTAAAGACCTTAATAAAGTATTGAGCAATTATCGTTCTGCTCCAGGAGTCTTATGCCTCTGGGTATTTAAAATAAGAAGAAAATAGCTAGAGATACTCCAGATTGCACTTAATGTTCTTGTAACACAAATTCAAGCTCCTTTTTTAAAGTTTTTATTTAGCTTTTATAAAGGTGATTACCATTGTATCAGTGTTCAAGACCCTTGGCATCCAGAGTGTTGCTTCAAAATAGTATTGGGGTGGGGGAGACAGAGTTTTGGGCAAACTGGGAATTTAAAAAAAAAAAAAAAAGCCATGATAAATGCAGAAGGATTTCTTTGTTTTGTTTTGGAAGACTACCTCCACCAAGCAAAACAATCCCCACCTTTGAGAGAGACCTGTGAGCTTCCCTTTCCCTGCTCCCCCAAGAGACTGTGGTCACTAGGATTTGGGCAGGGCAGTCTTTGAGCCTCAGGTACGTAATTCAGAATAGTGACCTTAGCAAAAGGGAGTGTGGAATGCTGATGGAGGATCTCTCCTCTAAGTAGGTGGTGCCAAGATAAGCCTGGAGAGAACTGGCGGGAAACACTTTTGGTTTAACAGTCTTCGCCTTGGTGGTCCATAGGTATCAAAGCAGTTGGCTTCAATAATGATGCAGTGATGAATGCTGCTCCACGGGCTCATGGGTTGCTCCTCTCTATGTGTACAAAGACTAAGTTGCTGTGAAATACCAAAATTATTTGAAACTTTAAATCTGATGCATTTTGTGTCCATTTTGTGTTCTGTTCTTGATACTGTGCTTATCAGGGTGTCTTAGATACTGATTATGAAAAGGGCCTAGAGGGTTTAAGCCCTTCCAAACCTGTAAGTATTGACGTTATCAGTAAATAGATCATTTTGCAGTGGATTATGAAGTGTGCTGAATGGGACCATTCACTGGTTAGAAAATATGTATCAGAAGAGTAAGATTTGCTGCATTGGACTTACAGCTTCCATTCCCGTTGGGAAGAGGTCACCGCTGAGCGATAACACGGAGTGCCACCTTGCCTTTGCACAGCACTGCTGCTTGGATCTGGCAGGGTGACCTGTTTGCACCATGGTGAGACTCTGTTTTTGCTGAAAATGGCTTATCTGGTACTTCCAGGTAGGAACAAGAAAAAAAGGGAGGAGAATAGCATTCTGCTGGGTCATTTTCCCTACATGGGGATACATAGAGGATCTATTAAAAGAGGGAAAAAAAACCTGTGATTTGCGTTCATGCTACTTCCCTGCTGTTTTCTGTGCCTCAGGGTGCTTTTAACATGCTGGGAGATTGGAAGAAAGAGCTGATGAGGCTTCCCTATCCCAGCGTGGCTTTTCTGCACATCTCAGCTATTGAGCTGCCAATAATCCCTGCACAGAAGTAGCTGTCAAAGGAAAAATGATAACAAAATACCCCCTTTTGAACATAGGAGTCCTTGAATAGGAAGAGGAGAGTGATTACAGGTGATTTACCTTTGTAATGCGACTGCCAAAGACCACATCAGAAGCCTGTCAGATCTTAAAAGGAAAACAGCCCCTTTTGCTGAAGGTTCAGATAGCCTTTGATCAGATCTGCAAGTGACTTTTTATCTGCACATTTTCCCCTGATTAGTTTCTTGCCCCATTTTGTGTGGGACCTCTGAAGGGTGGTGTTTTCCTTCTACCCGCTTTCCTCTAGGAGAGCACCAGCAGCTCTAAGGGATGCCAGGACTGGGGGAGATGCTGCGACCACAGCCGTTGCTGGCAGGAAAACATCCCAAGAAGAGGCCATGCTGTGAGAGGCACTCGCATCTTCATTTATAGCTGTGAAGGCATGCTGGCAGTGGGATGGTTCCTCTGGGGAAAAAAAAATACAATTATTCTGTTGGATTGTGTTAGTTTATGCCAAGGGTTATTACACTGACATGCTGAGGAACAGGGCAGTCACTGACTCAGGTATTAAAAAAGAGACTGCCTGCATTGGAAACCTTAACATCTCTTACGGTAACTGCCTACTTATCTCTACTCTAGAGATCTACATATCTCTAGCTTAATGCCGTGGGTTTATGTTTTAGCAGATTACAAAGTCCTGGGAAAGCCAAAACGCAGCTGCATGTTCCGTTTCCATGGGTCACCAGGCTGACAGGTGGATGGTTTGGGTCAGTTGCAGATACCCTGCAGGCTTCAAGGCTCAGTTTTCATATGTGTTAGGGGGATTCCTGAAATGGGATTTCTTTGCCTCAATGTAGACTTCTCATGTTGGGGCTGGGCAACTTTGCCTGGGTTAAGTACCCTCTGACCCTTTTGCCCATGGTGGAAACCAGCACTGGAGATTGTTTTGTTTGGGATTGATCGTGCTCTGCAGGTGAGAGGTTGCACCATGCATCCTCTATGCTGAACATACAATGTTTGTCTTCATCCTTATGGTCATGCATTATTCTCAGAGTCGTGGTATTTGGAGTTCCAGCCCTATCCTTTGCTCAGAGTTTGCCCAGGTTTTGATTGACCTGGCCTGCACCTTGTTGCTTTTGATCAGTGAAATTATTAGTTGTACATGCTGGCTTGTACGTGAAATGGAAGAGTTTATTTCAGCATGAAATAACTGGCTTGTTGGATGGAAACTGTTTACTGTTGTAAAGCAAACCTACTTTAATTTCAAGTGGAGCAGCTTGGGAGTGAAGAGGGGTGACAGGGAAACAAATGACTTCTTTAGAAACTTTAAAGTGAGGAAGAGCTCCTCCTTTCTGGATCACTGTTCTTTGTGACACTCCATGGGGGTAGCAAATTACGACTTTTTTGGTTTCATTTGGGCTGCCCTGACAAACAATGCAAATGTCACCTGTGGCACAGCAGCCGGGTGCTCTGTTGTAAATTACTTTGCTCGAAAAATGCAATCTGTTAAAATAGACAGGTTGGCCAACAAAAGGGTACTTAATAGCGTACTTACAATTGATGTGCTGCTAATGCTGGTGGCAAAAGTTTGGTGTAATACCAGGCAGACCAAGTAAAGGCCGATGGTGGGATGTAGCAGACACTGTTACTGATTAATCATTAAGAGAATCATGGCGTAAAACAAAAAAAATAAAAATTTTTTTTTTGTGAATGTTCTGCAGCTGCTGCCTCTCCAGGCTGGGTTTGCTTGTGTCTCCTTGAGTCACTGGTGATTCTGATGTCAGCGTGGGGTCATAGAATGGAACATTGAAGGATATAATTGTAAAAGAAGAGAACACAGAAGGGAAATAAACCCTCCTTTCAAAGAAATACAAACAAACTATTAATTTCATTACAGTATCTGGAAAACTCGACAACAGGAGCGTTTCAGTCTAAACCAATATCTTTTGTTCTGGAAGTTCCACTGATGGTTACAAAGCTAGGAGGTTTCTGAGTTCCATCTGATGAAAATCACGTTGGCACAGGTCCTGTATTGACTTGACTCTAATTTAAACTGAGCCATAACCGATGGAGATGATGGATTTTGTGTGTTTTATTTCTTAATCTTTTTATTTTCCAGTTTAGTGAATTAGGAGTTCCCCATACGTGCAGTCAGCCTGTGAAAGAGCAGGAGGTACTGTTTCTGTTTTGTTCTCATCATTGGAAATTATTATTGAGAACGATAGTGTGGGGTTTTTTTCCTATATGATAACACAATACTCAGCATATTTTAAAACTATTATCATATGGTTCCTAGCTGGATAAATGCCGTTAAGATGCATAAACAGACTATTTTCTCACTCTGAATCTAAAACAGGAAAAGTTGTTAGGATGCATTCTCTTTTCCCCCTTAAAGCGTAGAATAGTTTGGGTTGGAAGGGACCTTTAAACACCATCTAGGCCAACCTCCTGCAATAAGCAGAGATGTCTTCAACTAGATCAGGTTGCTCAGAGCCCAGTCCAACCTGGCCTTGAATGTTTCTAGGGATGGGGCATCTACCACCTCTGTGGGCAACCTGGGCCAGTGTTTCACCACCATCATTGTAAAAAAAATTCTTCTTTTTATCTAGTCTAAATCTACCCTCTCTTAGTTTAGAACCATTACCCCTTGTCCTGTTGCAATAGGCCCTGCTAAGAAGTTTGTCCCCATCTTTCTTATAAGCCCCCTTTAGGTACAGGAAAGCTGCTATAAGGTCTCCCTGGAGCCTTCTCTTCTCTAGGCTGAACAACCCTGATTCTTTCAGTCTGTCCTCATAAAAGAGGTGCTCCAGCCCTCCGATCGTTTTTGTGGCCTTTCTCTGGACCCGCTCCAACAGGTCCATGTCCTTCTTATGTTGGGGTCTCCAGAGCTGGACGCAGTGCTGCAGGTGGGGTACAGGGGCAGAATCACCTCCCTTGCCCTGCTGGCCACGCTTCTTTTGATGCAGCTCATGATGTGGTTGGCTTTCTGGGCTGCAAGTGTACAGATTGAGCTTCTCATCAACCAGCACCCCTAAGTGCTTCTCAGTAGGGCTGCTCTCAATTCCTTCATCCCCCAACCTGTAGTACTGGGGGTCACCCACATGGGAGAGCAATAATTATTGATAGTCTGTGTTTAACTTTGATTAGGTGATGGCAATTATTAGTGCACTTTATTTATTTATAATTTGGCTACTTCCTTTAAAAGACCCTTCCAGGCACAGTGGACGGTGAAATGTTAGTTGTTTACTGTGTGGTTACTGTACTGGTTTCAGAGGTTTTGTTTGCTTCTTGCTCTTTGAACTAAGCATTCAGCCTTCTGTTACTTTCTGTGATAGCAGTAATCATGGTGAGGTGGCGCTGAATGTTGTGGAAGAGACTTTTTAATATAATCCACCACCAAAATAATCTGGCTTGTGTCATCAATTCATGGAAATCAGGTTTAAAATGTCCTGATGAAAGCCCTTTAAGTATAAGTCTCCAAGATACGCTCTGACTCACACACACTTGTGGTCTGGTCTAGTCGAGTCATGAATCTCTGTTTCAGTTCCTGAAGTTTTTTTAGGAAGGATTTAGGAAGTTGTCAGATCCAGCTCTGTGAGTGGAGTGATGGGGACTCTAACACCGAACCCATGTGTGGTCCGTAAGCCTGGGCATGGCTGTGTAGGAGATGGGGTGTCCATCTTGCACCAGTGCCACTGCGTGCCCAGAGTTTTGCAATGCTGACAGGCAAAGAGGAAATGGGCACAAACTTGAATATGAGAAGTTCCACCTAAACATGAGGAGGAACTTCTTTGCTTTGAGGGTGGTAGAGAACTGGAACAGGCTGCCGAGGGGGGTGGTGGAGTCTCCTTCTCTGGAGACATTCAAAACCCGCCTGGACATGTTCCTGTGCAGCCTGCTCTGGGTGGACCTGCTTTGGCAGGGGGTTGGACTAGATGATCTCCAGAGGTCCCTTCCAACCCCATGTGATTTTGTGACAGCTCTGATGAGCTCAGGTGAAGCAGTTCCTCGTGGGGCAATGCTCATGCTCTGCACCTGTGAAAGCAGAGGCCAGAGGGCAAGCGCAGAGACTTGGAGCCTGGAAGGGCTCCTGCTGCCAGGAGGCACCTGCTTGAGAAAGAAACCATCTGCTGCAGGACAAGTGACAGGTCAGTGTCTTCTGACATACCAGGGTTTGTGTCCTCTACATCTGGAACCACCTTTTATTCAGTACATATTGTGGTTTTTGCATATTTTATCTCATATCCTCATCTAATCTTATTCTGGGTAACGTTTGCTGGTAACTTCCTTTTGATGAGTTGGTGGTGGGGTGATTGCTCTTATTTCCTCCAGGTTGTAAGACAATGCAGAGGGAACAATGATGGCGCAGAGGGTTGGAATAAAAGGCAGGAGAGTTTCTGCATTTTCTCATCGTGCTTTTTTCTCTTTGCATGGGTGCTGTAAAGATGTGTAAATGTTAGAAAAAATAAAAAATCCCATCCTTAGCTGGTGATGCTGCTTTTGGTGAATGACTATTCTGGCTCCGCTTGGCAGTACCATGCACATTGCAGGATGTTGCAGACAGGGTGATGCCGTAGTTCTTTCGCAAAGTGTGGTCTACAGCTTTTGATATATTTTGCTTTCAATTCTGTTTTTTCCCCCTAACCTACGTTTTCAACTGCTCTTCAGTTTGCTGCTTTGAATTAGTCCTCCGTGGTGTGTCACACTAAGTAATTCCTCCCTGTGTTTGGTGTACATGCACGCTGAAAAATGCCCATATCGTGAAAAGATACCCCTTCTTTTAACCACTCTTAGTCACTGTTGAAACATACTGCTCTTTTCTTTGTTCTGCCAGCCCCTTAATCCCACATAACACTATCCTTTCTGCAAGTAAATAAGCTCCGTTTTCCTGTGCTTATAAACCCAGGATGGAGCATTTCAGGGATTGCCACAAGAGAGCTATAACGAATAGGAACATTTTACTGCCATTACTTTTCCTTCCTCCCAACGCTGCTGTCTGTGCAATCAGAGCTGTCTCAGCCTTCATCACTGCACAAAGTGAATGTTACTCATTTCTCCCACCTCCGAATTTCCAACCCTACTGACTCCGAACAATAAATGGTTGTTCCCATTTTTTTTTTCCTCTACGTGTGCAATTAGATTTCGTTTTGTATTAAAAATGTTTGCATTTTCTCCCAAACTCTCTGAATCCCTTTTTTATGGGATCCTGTCAGGACCAGAAGTGTGAGCAGTAATTGAGGGAAAAGGCTATTTGTTTATTTATTAACATTAATGTTTTGCTTTCTGTCTTCTAAATGCCAGTTATGTCAAACTGTTCTTATTCTTGGCATTACTGACTACCCATGCAAAGAAACACCATCAATATTTTTTGCTGTTTTTCTCCACAATCTTTGTGTGTCTTGCTTCCTTTTCTAGCAATTTTTTTTTTTTGGCATCACATCAAGAACTATTAAATGTTTAGCCCACAAGAGGAAACTCTCTGGTTTTGCTGATCTTAGAAACCGTGAATCAATTTATAGAAACTTGACAGTTTTGTCACTTAATAAAGTTGCTGGAGGAACCTACAGCACATCAGCTTGTCATTCTGTTTGGAGGGTAGGATTTGTCTCACTTCACTGTGGCTCTCTGGAAGTTACACGTGCCCCCAAGCCACTGCGGGAGTCAGACAGGCGTCTCCAGAGGATGCTTGTGTCTCTCTGCTTCCAAAGAGCAAGCTTAGCTGGCTAACTGTAAATTATGCTCCAAGCTTTAGACTTGTGGGTGGACGTGAGGTAAGTCCAGTGTGGGCACCTTACGGCTTTTGAACTACATGCAGATTCCTGGCTCCTCAGCACGGGATCCTGTGCTCATGGTACCTGGTGAGTTGTTGGGTTGTGGGGCTGGGTTGGAAGGTTTGTTGCTCAAGCATCTAGATCCAGGGAGAAAATGAGCCAGCAAAGCCCGTTGTACATCTGAGTCACTGTGGTGACCCAGCCCACTGAAATCTGCATTTGCAGGTCTATTGGATAATTCCTAGGGCTGTCCCACATTCATTTCCCTGACTCTTGCAACTCTTGGCCTGTGGTGATTTTGATACGTGGCTTGTGGAGTCTGGAAGATGAGTAGCGTCTGCAATTGGTGTAAGTGAAGAGAAGAATAAGAGTGGTGGATGGGACAATTTATTTTAACATGACCATGCTCCAAACTTGGAGCAAACTCAAAGCTATAATAAAGTCTTTGACCTTCAGGACTAGACACTACTAAATTGAAAATAAAGGCATTATTTCAGGTTGTGTTGCAGGGCTGGCAGACTGACATTTCTGCTGGCAGGCAACAAAAAAGCTGCTGTCCTTCACTGGAAAAAGAGGGAGGCTGTTACGTTCTTGGCCTGAAAGAAATATTGTGCCTCATCTATATTGGAGACTTGCCTCAATGTCTTAAATCAAGTGACTTTGGGAAAAGCAGCTCAAATTCTTTGCTGAGCTGCTTTTACAGTCTCTAGTTCTCTGGACAGCTTGGGAAACTGGGCCAGAACAGACACTGGTAATGGTGTATTGGGTCTTCTAGGCAGTTTGAAACAGATTTGGCAGGACTGTATCCGGCACACACTAGTAAATGGAAAGGACTTCTGTGAAATTTGTTGAACAGATGATGTGGCCTCAGTCCAGTGGCTGTGGATTTGGTTCTCCACCATGTGAGATGCGCAGGCTTTATTAGCAATGGGCAGAATTTGTGTAGGGTGTGTGATGGGTGTCTGGGGAAGTGGGGGGAGGTCCCTTTTTCTGGAGGATAAGCCCCAGTTAAACTTGAGAGTAAGATGCAGCTGCCACAGGAGGAGCACCTGTTGAGCACACAAGACATGTCTACCTGGGGAAGCCTCTGCTGTGCTGAAACCTTATTTCTTAAGACCAGCCCTTTAGCTAATGCTTGATGGCCTGTAAGGTCTTTACATAAATAAAGAGCATGTAACCATAGATTCCAGCCTTTTGCAATGGTGTAGGCTTATCTTTGGTCACTTCACTTGGGATTTTAACATCAAAGTACATGGGAAATTTCCACCCCTGTTGTCTTGGTGTGTCCTCTGCCTGTCTGGTACAGTCACTCCTCCTCTCGTGGCCACAGATCCCCTTGCTGACGTGATATCTCTACTCAGGTGGGTGAAGGAGTCTGTTGGAGAAACTCATTCATGGAGGGACCTGCTGGCAGACAGCATCAGTGATGGCAAAGGGTTGATACCAGCCAAGTCTGGCACCAGGGGAGATTTGGGTTCACACCAGCAACAGGCAGCTGTGGTGGTTTTCAAAATCAATTTGAAACTGGACACAAAATAACTGTCATCACAGCACAGTGCTAAGCCCAGCTACTGGTATTGAGCACTCAGTGCTGTGGCAGGGAGGCCTGAATAATTGTTGGAAGCCCAACATCTGGCAAAGAGAGAAAGGGAAGCAGAGCCAGTGGGGAAGGGGAGGCAGGATGGAAAGTCATGGTGGTTGAAATGGGATGTAAGCATTTTTTGAACAGGGTTGTTAAGTATATGTGAGGGATGCCTGCTGCTGTGGGGCTTTACTTAAAGTGCAAAGGATGGATGGGTCAAACAGGGAAGCGTGAGAGAAAACCGTATTTGGGTGTTAAATACGGCTAAATTGGGTGGACTGATGTTGGGGGGAAAGTGATGGGTCAGCAGGGCAGGGAAACGAAGGAGGACTGAGAATCAACTTCTAAGTAAAAGAAAAAGAAAGAAAAGATGCCTCAGTCTTATCAAATGAACCGACTATATTAAAACCTTGTGGGGACGTGTGGTCCTTTATTAAGGCAGGCAGCAGGAGTACAGGGATGCACCTTGCCAGTACTCTTTGAGCTCCAGTGGTGTTGGGGAGAAAATCAGAGATGCTTTGGTTGATGAGCTTGAGAGTCTGTGTTTTGCTGCTTTGATTAACTTACTTGAAAGATCTCGGTTTTGGTTTTGTTTGGTTTTGCGGTTTTTTTGCAAATGTTGTATGACTTATTTGGCGGAATGGTGCAGGTTTGGTTTTTTTTTGCATTTCAAAATGGAAATTGAATGAACCGAGGAAAAAAAAACCACCTGTATAGCTCAATAGCAGATAGAAGTCAAGAAATTTCCCTTTCAACTGGCTTCAAACAAAGCCATCTTCATTAACACACATTTCAGAACACATGCTTAATCTTTATCATTAATCTTAACATAGATGATGGATTTATGTCAAGAGGCAACAAGGTTAAGTCAGCATATAAATGGCTGTGGTATATTCCTTTCACCGATGAGCACATTTATCTTGATGACACCTCTGTTGGAGCTCCAGCAAAGGTACTTTTTTCCGGGGGAGGTCTGGGGAGGAGTAGCTACTCACCTGACTGTTCATAATACAAACCTCACTCTGATCTTATATTAGCTCTTCATAAGCAAAGCCTGAATGTGTGTTGTTTCAGATGAATGTCCTGGGCTGTGTTAAGCTGGGCATTGGCAGCAGGGCAAGGGAGGTGGTCCTTCCCCTCTGCTCAGCCCTGCTGAGACGTATGCATGCTGTGTCCAGAGCTGGGCTCCCTGGTACAGGAGAGACACAGAGAAAATCCAGTAAAGGGCTACAAAGGTGGTTAAGGAACTGGAGCATCTCTGACATGAGAAAAGGCTTGAGGGAGCTGGGATTATTCGGTCTGGAGAAGGGAAGGCTCAGGGGGACCTTACCTGTGTGTGAATACTTGACTAGGGGAGAGTAAAGAAGATGGACTCAGATGGCCTTCAGTGGTTCCCAATGTTGGGACAGGAAATTCCACTTAAACATTAAAAAAAACCAACAACATTTTATTCTGAGGGTGCTCAAACACTGGAGCTGGTTGCCCAGAAAGGTTGTGGATTCTCCATCCTTGAAGGTACTGAAAACCTTACTGGACACAGCCCTGAGCAACGGGCTGTTGGTGACCCTGCTTTGAGCAAGGGGTTGGACTAGGCCATCTCTAGAGGACCCTTCCCACCTCAGCCATGATGTGATTCTGAAGAAAAAAAAATCTCCACTGGAGTAAAACTGCAATTGTTCAGAGGGTTTGGGTGAAAAATAAGAGAAAACAAGCACTGTGTAGCTAAAATTGGTAGTTAGAGCTTGGAACCATTGCTATGGTCAAGTCAATGTTTTGCTTCTTACAGGATTCTCAGTTCTTGTCAGAGAAGGAAGAACACTTGTTTTTAATTACACTGGGAGGGTTTGGGAGGTTGAAGCTTGGTTTGGCAAAAGGGCCTTTGAACTTCCTACTGGGAAGAAGCTCCTGCAAATAGCATACCACCCGTGTGGTGTCACCTTTGTGTGTGACGTACCACAGCTCGGGGGGAATCCTCAGAGAGCTTGTGTGCTTCTGTGTCTCCCTTCTGGCAGTAAGCAGGACTTTTCTTACTTTTTAAATGCACCTCTGATTTGCTGCTTATTTCTGTCTCTCTTCCCTTTCTGTGTGCATGTATCCCCAAAGGTGTTGGCTTTCCAGGTCAGTTGGCTCTGAGCAGGCTGAGGGTAGAACAGCTGCAGGCTCTGATCTCTCTGGAATGAGTTACTTGGAGCACATGTGAGAAATGCAGCCTAATCCTTCTGTAGCTTGCAGGGCTTGGCATGAAATAACCCCTTCTCCTACGGACCAAGTTTGTCTCCCTGCAGCCACTTAACATTACCCCTGCCCTCTGGGCCATTCTCCTTCTGAAAGCGGTTATTTTCTAATCAACTCTGGAGAATATTGATCACTGGAAGAGAAGAACTTGGCAGATTTTGAGGGCTGTGTCTAATCTGGAGGTGGCAGCAGCGGGCATTTCTTATTTGGAGGGTAGAGAGAAGAAAAACAAAGAAATTTGTTCTAAACTGTCTTCAGTATTAATTTATAGTTTAAAGGCTGGCTGGGCTGGGGAAGTAACCCGCAGTTGACTGGTGGTGGGCATAAGGAAAAGACTGGTTGTAATGAAGGTGAAAAAGATGGTAGCAACAGGAGCTTCTGAAATACCATCTGCTAAATAGTAATCCTGGGTTCCAGGCACTCCACCAGTATAATTAATGTGTGAGTGGGCTGTGGGACTGCAGCTGGAGAAGAGAATTCTATTCTAAATATATTTATCATTGTAAATCAAAAAAACAGGAGGGGAGGTGCTGGTTTTTGTTTTTTTTTTTAATAAAAACTATTGCACATCATCATCTTTATGCAAATATTAGATAAGAAACATGTCTTGTGCACAATGAGATTTTAATGCTGCTGGAATAAAACTACTGGAAAACATAAAGGCTGTTATTTAATTGCAAATCAACCCTCATTTTGCCTGACTAATTCTGCTTTTCATTCCTTTGCTGCTTTATGATGCCAGTTCAATGTGGGGGAGGCCATCAGGCAGCTGCGCCGAGAAGTTCTGGTTGATCTGTTGTACCCAGAGCTGCAGAGTGACCTTGGGCAATGCAGGAGTGTGACACAATGAAAACACCTATTTTATTTTTTTTTAGATGCCTGTATTAGGCTCCTAGATCTCAGGGTTCTTTTACAATCAGGACGTTTGGGCCCCTCTGGAAGTAGTGTGAATTCTCTGTACCGAAGCCCAAGTCCGAGCAGAGATCCTGCAGTAAACCTGAACCTTGAAAGTGTTTAAAATGTGGCTTGTTCTGCAGGATTTTCCAGGTAAGCAGTAGAAACTTTATGCTGATCACTATCCGTGGAGATGCAGGATTGGATTACTCCATCGAGAAAGAAATCCTGCTGCTTCTTGCATAGCCAAGACAGAGAGAGAGACTCCCTTTTTTACCCTTTGCTCCCTGGCTTTCACAGCACTCATGGCCAAGGCAGGCCCTTGGCATTTTGCTGCCCAGCAGCTCCAGGGATGGGTGATGATGGGGCAGAGAAGGGTTCAGGATGGGCTTGTATTTCCTTGCGCTGCCCTGATGCTCAGGCCTGTGTCACCATCCCAGCACTGGGATAACACTCAGGCTGGTGCAGAGCTGGTGAGAGCTGTTATCTCTGGACACTGAGGAAGGCTTTCACCATGTACAGGACTGGAGGCAGCAAAAGGGAAGAGTCAGGGTCTGAAATACGGGAGAAGAACAGGGGATGGTGAGACAGTCAGTGATTGCTGTGAATAGTAGTTTGCCCGGTGGGAATCTGACTTGGAGGGGGTCAGGGTTGGATTCTGAATACTTCTGGATATCTGGAGTGACCTAAACCTGATTTCCAAACCTTTTGAAACTCAGAGGAAGTGAAGCTAACAGACAAAATGCCTCCTGAATATTGATGCTTGCAAATTTGTCCCTATCAAAGAAAGTATACTTCACATACAAGCTTGCAATAAACTGTTGGAAGTGCTTTGGCAGTATCTGAACCCTAGAAATTAAGGGCTCGCCCGGGAAGGGTCTCAGTTGTACAAAGACTTTCCTCGTTTCTAACAAAGGCTTTTGTGTGTGTCCTTGAAGTCTCCCAGGGGCCAAGTGCTTCAGCGTGAGACTCCTTCAGCAGCCATGGCAAGAGCTGAGATTTGCTGTTTGCAAGTTCAATCCTGTCTCATGGGAGCTGAACTGCTGGAGAAAGTTCCTTCCCATTAGTGTCTGACTCTGAACACTTAAAATTCAGCACAAAATGAGGCTGTTCTTGTTAAATACTGGAAAGTTGTTGCTGACAAGCGTTTGCGACAATTTGTAAACAAACGAGAGATCACAGGGAGTAAGGGCCATGTCTGTGTTTTAAAAATAAATGTAAATATTGGGCTTAGAGAGAATTGAAATTGTGTTGCAATCTGGTTTTAAGGCTGCTGGTGCCTGCCATTTCATGAGGTCTTTCCCATTTGGGGTTATCTGCTCTGTCTTTGTACAGAGGTTTTCCTGCTTGTCATTGAACCTATTCCCAGGACTGGCCAAGACTGAGAAAACACAACGACCAGAGTTGAGCAGGGGTTGGTGACCAATATAGAGGGAAATAATGGTGGGGACGAGGGTGTTTAAACCCATGACCAGAAGTGAAAGGCCATGAGACCAGCAGCATTATGTACGGAGAAACCACAAGCAGGAGTCACCCCCTTTTAGACCCTTTCACTCTAATAAGGATACTGATAGAAAGAAGAATTATTTAGATGCCTGTGATAATTAGAAGAGAGAATGGTGAGACTTAGTTGCTGTTTGAGAGAGAAGACGGGCATCCAGCGAGCCATGTGGCTGTGGTAGGGAAGTGTGCTGTCACCCGTCTGTGGGTGGCTTGGTTACAGCCAGGAGAAGGAAAAGGGGTCAGGTGAAGGGAGAATTTCAGAGATTGTTTCAGAGCGTCAGGTCTGTGACAGAGAATGTCTTTGGTGCAGTGTAAGACCAAATGCAGACACGTTGCTCAGTTGAACCTGGAAGAGATGCACATGATGTTTGTTGCCTTTTAAACAAAGTGGATTTGAGAACAAATTTTATTTAAAGGCAGGATGAGGAATTTTCAGCTTGGTGAGCCATTAAATTTTATTTGTATTTTTTGTAATCTCTGGAAAGGCTACTGTAAATTCTTGGGTGTCGATTTGGAGGTTTTGGTATAAATCTGAATAAATGGCTAAGAAACAGGAGGGCAAAATGAAAATACATTAGTTATATCCTTGGAAGAGAGAGCAGTCTCCTGGGTCTCACTATCAGGTTCTCCTGGAGTACAACACTATTTGCCCCAGGGCTGCTTAGCAGCAGAGCCCTTGGCACAGACCCAACAGGCACCACAGCATCCTGAAAATAAAACGTGGAGAGTCTCTTCCACAGTTTTGAGAATGATGGGCTGGTGGTGTTGGTGTGACCCAGGTGTTTCCTATGGTTGTGCTGCATCGGGTGCCAGGCCACCCAGGCCAAGAACCAGAACCAGAAGGTAGTCACCCCTTGCACGTGGGCATTTTTAGTGATTTTGTCTTTTAGAACAGTTCACAGATGTCTCTAACTATTAACTGTAATTAATCTAATCTGCAGGTGGAATAGTTTCCCAGTGAAGAATGTAGTTTCACCAAAATGGAAATGTTTGTCTGATACCTGCTGATTTTTATAGGTCTCTAACTGTAAGACCTTTTTTCTTCCATTTAAGTGCCAAAATGTTTCATTTAGACTTCGGTCTGCAAAGAGATTATTGTAATCCCTTCAGAGCAATACAATATTCTAACCTGAGTGATTGGAAAAGATGCAAATGAAAAGTGGCAGGAGGAGCAGAGACACAGTTTGTTCCGTAAGAAATACACATTTAAAAGAAAAGTTAAAATGTTGAAGTTTCTTGTCAGATGCACTACCGGCAATATTTGTGCTCATTAATAATACATTTTTGAGGAGAACTTGTAATAAATACAGTGTACCTTGGCTGTGATGTTGTTCGATCTTAAGATGTGGTGTATTTAGGAGCTTTATTATTGAGGATCTGGAGCAGCCATGAGATTACGTAGTCTGACCTCCTGGACTCCTAAAATTTTTTTATATTATTCTCTTTTAAATCCTCTACTTTATTCACTTAAACTGACACTTGATGCATTGCTTGAGTGCTGGAGCTTGAACAGATTGGCATGAGGTGTAGCAGAGATAAACCCTGGGTGCAGAGGAGGGAGAGGTATCAGTGATTGCAAGAGGCATTTGGAGGCTGGGGCTTTTCTAAGGCACGGAGGAGGAATGTGGCACACATCACAGAGCCTCATCTACCTCACCTTCCTTTCCCTAGTGGCGAGGGGATGGCTGGAGGGCCCCAGGCCTCCTGCTAGGGGGATGAGGTCCAGAAGTGCCATTGCTGATGGCTTCCCTCCCGCAGGTAGCTGCTCTCAGAGGCAAACCCAGCCCCTTCCTCAGGGGGACACCGAAATGTTGCCATCCTCTTTGCAGGCACACGTGAGCACGTGTGTAGAGCCAGGTTGTAGAGAGGTGGCCCCGTGCTGTCCCACCACAGCACAGGCAGGGGTGCACGTGGGACGGATCGAGCCCCGTTTGTGTCCCAGGCAGATGATGTAAGGCTGGGAGGGGAGCTGTCTGCTTTCCCAGCCGCCTGTATTTTCATGCAATCTCTGTCTTTCTGCTTGTATATTTCACACCTTGACTTTGCATTTTCTGTTTTTCATTATATGTGGAGGGCAGGATTGAATAACCTGTGGAAGCAGTGAATGATTTTGTGGCTAAGGCAGCTGAACACTTTGTTCAATATATTCATAACAGACTGAAAAGGGGAGTGAATAGTAATGGCATTAAACTTTTGGGGGCAGTGAAAAATGAGAACAAATGTTAAGAATTCTAGAAGGATCTTTCAAGGCATAGTGACTGGGCAGAAAAAGATGAGATTCAATGCTTGGCTCTGAGCTGACCATTACCAGTCAGGAGTAATGTACCTGGGCTATCATGGTCATGAATGCGTTGGTTTGGTTGCTCAAAAATGGTCAAAAAACCAAATTGGGATGCCCAGGAATGAGAAGGAAGAGGATGGAGCAGAAAATTCTGGGACTTGTGAAACATCTCAGGCAATGAAGTGAACAACTGACTTGGAGTGTGGAAAACTCTAGCTAAATGTGTCAGGTGAGGGTTTCAATAACAGTAAGCAGGTGTTATTCGTAAGGGTATGTCTATATTGGAGCACATGCAGAGCAAATCCATACCCAAATCCCATTAGGTGTTTATCTCTAAGCATCATTGCTGGTGGTGTTATGGCAGAAAATTCACAATGGTGCAGTGTAACTTTTTACTGGCACGAGTTCAGGACTGGGCACATTGTTCGCAGGAAGCAAAGCTACCACTGAATTATTCAGTGTTTGCTGAACAAGTGCTGAAAACCCAGTTCCACCAGGCCACGACACTAACTTCTTATTTTTTCATGTACTACAACCAGCAAAGCCAGGACCCTCTAGCCTTTGCAGCTCTTTCTGTACAGGCTTGGTAAGGGAAAACACATATTTGATGCATAAAAATATGTATATAATGAGACATCAATGGCTTTTGTTGATAAGTGACTGCATGATAGTGTGTTGCAGCTCGTTTCCCCGTTCCCATCAGCTCAGGGGAGGGTGTCTGGAAGTTGTGTGGCAGGTGCTGGCAGCAGAGATGGCAGCAGGATCACCCAGCCCTGGCTGCTCTGTGTGTCTGTGGAGGGGAAAATGTCTCAATCCTCTCCTCCTGAGAAGACTAGGACACCAAGACCATCTCCCTGCTCACACACCTGGTGCTCCTCGTTCTGTGCATCCTTGGCTGAGAGAGAGCCTGGTGGGGGCTGCAGCAGATGGGGACGTTGCTGCAGAGCTTTGCTGGCAGCAGGTGACTCGGAGAGCAGTGGCTGCTTGCAGGGACCAGGGTTCGGATCTGCATGAAAAGATGGCCAGTGAGGAGGGGATGCTGCATGTGGTTTATGCATCACCACTAACCATCCCCCGGAGACTGGGAATTCCAGTGCCACTGGGATAGTGGCACGAGTTATGCTGGAGGTTTAATTTATCTAGCAGTAAGAAACTTGCATTTCCAGAGATTATAAGGTACATCTGGTGTTTGTTAAAGACTGAAAATTACTTACCCTGCAAATGAGATTTATGGAATTCTAAAGACAAACTTCAAGCCTTAGGGAAAGAAAAAAGAAAGATTTTACATGTTATTTACAATGTTACTGAAGTTTCGATGTTTGCCTTAGAAAGTGGGCCACATTTTCATTTGGCATAAATATTGTGCAATTAATGTAAGGTACATACTGGCTTTTTGCCTGGTGAACATCTGACTTCATATATAATTTCCTAAAATCTGTTGTGAAAGGGTTTTCTTGTTTCTCCCTCTGTAGTTGTAAGGATTTTCTTGTAACGGGAGAAGATAATTGGCTGATTATGCGCACAGCATTGACTAAAAGACAAAATAAATCATGAAAACAGGTTAAAATATCTGTCTGCTTTCTCAGAAGCCTTGGCATGTTCTCAAACTGAATAAACATGCAACTGTGGGGCAGGTGCGTAGCTCTTTGAACTGGTGGTTGATTTAAAATGTAACCCTTTCCCCAGTGTTTGGTGACCTTAGTGTGCAAACTGTCGATCTTGGAAGCAGAGCTAGTGGGAATAGTGCTGGTGTGATGGTCAGAGATAAATGGTAGCTTTAGGAAAAATCACTGCTGGGTGAGAAAACATAATTTGCAGAACAAAACAAAACATTGCACGTTAATAATTCATTTGCCCAGTTGTTGCTTATCCGTTTTTCCTTTCCTTGTGATACAGTGATACTACTGCAGACCTCTAAATCTACTCGTTGTGTTTCCCATGGTGAAGCCCTCCCTGAGGTTAATGGGTGCCATCCAGGGCTCATTGAAAAAGCCACAGCAAAAATATGATTAAATTCAGTTGATTGGAGATTTTGTTCAAGTCTGTTCCAGACCTGAAATGTCAGGAAAGTTCCTAATTGGTGACGGGCATCACACAAGAAACTCCTGCACTTGCAGAAGCCATCAGAGATTTCTGTAGCGTGTACAGCGCATCCGAGTGCAGCACCAGTAATTGGCCTTTCTCACATTGATAAGGTGCTGCAGTTATCTCTGGCATGGTCTAAATGAACAATGCTAGATCTATGCTTTTTAAAAGAATTTCAAATGACTCTGCCAACAGCCATCATTCAAGACGCCTCAGCATATTGCTCAGGTCCACTTGACAGCACTTAGACATCCACCTAAAGCAAAAATCTCCTTGCTCAGCTTTTCAGGAGCCTCTCGCCCAGCAGGACCTCAGCCATTCTGGAAACACATTTCCAAAAAACCCAGTTATTTTATTTTCTCCATGGTGAAAGTGACCTTAAATACCCGTATATCTGTTGACTCAAAACTTCTGCTCTGAGCTTAGGTAAGTGCATTACACCCTAAACCCACTCCAAATAGCCAAAACCCTTTTTTGTATTTCACTTTAAGTTACCCTGGCTACCTCTGTCATGTGGGCCATAAACTGGTTGTTAAATAACAAAGCAAAAAATGTTTTTATGCCTCTAGGCTAAATATGGGTTAAACACATCTCACAAATTACATTTGCAAGTTAAACATGCATACAGCTAATCCATTCTGATCTGGCTTTCATGTGGTTACCCATACAGATAAGAATTCTTATTAAATAGTTTGATTTATCTCTCTTTCAAAGCCCTTTCAGATGAAATAATAATTTCTTTTCCATTATGGCTTATTATTATGCCATTAAAAATTATGAGCAAATATTAGATTTAATCACTTCAGTGTTGCAAAGGCAAAGTTTGATTGATGGATTCCTGGGACAGCTACTCAAAATACTAAGATCTTAATTTATCTTAACACAACATATTGTCATGACACATTTTTATTAGGTAGGAAGCAGTGATTTGGAGGAAAAGAAAACCTTCTTGAAGATCTTAGCTTCAGCTTGAATGTGTGTATCTCAGTCTGTCTTCAGTATTTTACTTGTCAGTTAAGTTTTTGGGGTGGTTGTGTGGTTTTTTTTGGTGTGGGCAAACAGTTGAAACACATGAGAAGTTCATTTATGCAATTTATTTCCATGTGCTGAAGCCTCCCCAGTGCACATCTGTTTTATCTGGCTTTCTTTTACAGAACTGTAGACCAGTGTTTTACAGAACACTAGACCAAGTTACTCAAAGCCCCATCCAACCTGCTTGTGAACACTTCAAGAGATGGGGCATCCACAACTTCCCTGGGCAACCTGTTCCAGTGTCCCACCACCCTCACAGTAAAGAATTTCTTCCTGATATCTAATATAAATCTCCCATCTTCAAACTGGAAGCCATTACCTCTCCTCCTATCACTACATGTCCTTGTAAAAAGCCCCTCTCCATCTTTCCTGTAGGCCCCCTTCAGATACTGGAAACCTGCTGTAAAGTCTCCCTGGAGCCTTCTCTTTTCTAGGCTGAAAAATCCCAGCTCTCTCAGCCTATCCTCATAGGAGAGGGGTTCCAGCCCTCTGATCATCTTCATGGCCCACCTCTGGACCCACTCCAACAGGTCCACGTCCTTATGTTGGGGTCCCCAGAGCTGGATTCAGTACTCCAGGTGAGACAATGTGAAATAAAGGGATGGTGAGAGCGTTCCTTGCCATGTAGAAGTGGTTACGGGGTTAACATCCTTTGAGGACTTTCTTATTTGATTCTGCTGTCTTTCAGGCATTTGGTGTTCTGGCGCTTTCACCTGGGTTTTGAAGTAGGACGTCCTGTGTAAAAATGCAGTAGCCTTCGGTGTCATCTTATGGAAATGAAGCTCTTCATGAAGCATGCATGCAAATCTAAAGCATTGGCTTTTTACTGTCTGATATGGTTTCTTCTGCTGCTTAGAACTTCTGAACAGACCCTGTGACAGTCTCATGAAGAGTCTCCTTCACTATTAACTCCACAAAAGTGGGAGGTGTTTTTATGGAAAGGGTCACCCCAAAAAGTCACATTTTGTTTGGTTTGACCTTGTGCTTTTGGTAGTTCAGTCTGCATAACTTCTATTAAGTGGAAATCATCCTTCTCGTGGTGGTCCAATTAACTGATTTTATGCTTGATCTACGTCTTGATTCTTAAAGCTCACTTTTTTATTCTGTAGACTTAAATAAAAGTCATCAGGTTGGTTGATGCTAACTATAGAGAATCAGAATCTCTAGTGGGTATGAATCATCATTAAATCAGTAGTAACGACAGCAAAGTAATAGTCCCTATAATTTTAAACCTGAGAACATAATTCAATTACAATTTCCACTATTTTATACTGGAAATCACGCTGACTTTTTAAATCTGTCAAACAGAGAGCTGTAGGACAGACAGAGGCCAAGAAAGCAGTAAATGCCTGAGCCAATACACCTTTCATCAGTGGTTTGTGCTTTTTCAAGGCAGATGTTCTGTTAAGATTTATCAACCTCATTTTGTTGTTACTAAAAAATGTTCGCTTTTTTTTTCTAGCTTTCTGTCATCAATTTTTTTAATTTTAAAAAAAGAAAGGGTAGGATTAGACTCATGTTGTCTAGCTGCATCAGTCCCCCCCATACGCAGTGGAGGGAGATAGATCTCCCTGGGGGTGAGCTACTGCACCCACCTCATGCCCTGCTATAGGATGGGCAGCGTCTGCTTTTGGAGGAGCCCCTTTTCCTCTTCTGACGAGAGGACTCCAGACAATTGCTCAGTTTGTGCTTGTCTTTAGGAACAGCCAAAGTTCAGCAAGATAACTCCTGCCTGTAGGCAAATCTAGCTATAGAAGCAACACAACATTTCATTTAGAATCACATGTAAAACCTTTTCACTGATACCTGCTTCAACTGAATTCAGTTATGGTTTGAATTCTATTAAGAAAACTGCAGAAGTTTAGTTTCTCTCTGTCAGATATGCAGCTGGTATAAATATTTTATTGACATAAATTATATGGGGCCCCCTGAAGGAATGTGTCCGTTTTATTTCACAGGAAAATGGGTTGACTTACAAGTAAACCCATTATGAGTACTTTCTCTTGTAACTTTTTTGCTGTGAATTTGATTTTCAGCACAAGTTCAGCTGCTCAGATTGGAAAATATATAGAATTGAATACTTCTAGGAGCTTTAAAAATACTAAAACTAATACTTAACTTTCTAATTATCTGCTTTAGGATCTGGTAACTTATGACTTACTCAGCATGGATGTAGAACCTATATCCCTCTGTGTAAATCAGAAATGCTCACCCTGGGAGGAGGATACAGGGTTTGCCTTTCAGTGACCATGGGCTGCCAGAACACGGTGAGTTCAGCATCAGGAGCAACCAGGAGCACAACTGGGAAAGGTGGAGGAGAAAAATTAATGTAATCTTTATGGCTCACCTGATTGCTCGCTTGATGAAAGAGAATCATTGAGCCATATTAACTTGATTGCTACAGCTCACGACTGTAACCTAAATGTGCCTGTGGTTCTTGTCAGCCTCTAGTTGGTGCTGGGGCAGTGGAAGGATGTCTGAAGAGCCATGGCTGTCCTGGACGTGACACAATGAGGTGGCCCAGGGCACGAGGCAGATGTGAACGAGCATCTGGTGCCTCTTCTGTTGTCCCAGAGGGAAGCTGGTAGTTTGCTGCAGGAGTTGTAGGTATCAGCAGCTTTCAGTATCCCAAATGCCTGTCAAGTACTTTGACATGCTGGGATGGAAGTAAGTAGGAAGGAACATCACCCTGCAAAAATGAATAGAGTAATGAGTTTCTTATGGGTTAGTCAACAAGAGTCGTGGGGCAACCTTTCATCTTGATATAAGAAAGAGATTTTTTAAGTGAGAACAATCAGTCCCTGGAATAACCTCCCCAGGGAGGTGGTGGAGTCCCTATCACTGGAGGTTTTCAAGATGTGGATGGACAGGTTGCTAGATAATCTCATCTAGGCTCCCTTTTCCATGAAAAGTTGCACCGGATGACCTTTTGAGGTCCCTTCCAACCTGGGCTGGTCTGTGATTCTGTGAACAAATACTCGTAAGTGACATGGTCCTGGATGTGGGTATGCAAGAGCTCTGAATTTGTTCTTGGGATCTATCTGCATATTATGCTGATAAACCTTTTCTGCAGAATTGGCACTACAATTTCTTAGGGCTCAGTAGCTACTGAAAGATGCCAGCGAGATAAATTCTGCCTGCAGGCTTTGATTGCCCACACCAGAATGTGCCAGAGCAACTCCACTTAGGCAGCGTAAGGGAAGTTGAGGACTAAATACATTGCTGTTGCTCCTGGGCAAGAGTAATTTCAGTATTATTTGATAGAACATCAAATGACACAAATCTTATCTGCTTCCATCATTTTGCCCACTAAGGGCCAGACAATTCAATTTTCCTTCAGTTACTCCACAACACCAGTTTAACACATTATTAATGAAATCAGAAGCATTTTTTCACTCTGAAGTCTCATACATCGGTTAGTTTGAGAGGTGGCAGAAGAAGAAACAAATGTTTGTATAACACATTCTGGGGATACAAGCAGCTAAAGCACTGTGCAGGCTGCTGTTTATCATTCCGAATGCGTCCTAGTGATGCATCCCACAGGGGGGATAACACAGCGTGAAGGAGAGGTGTGCAGGATAAACACCATCTCAGTACTTGTTCATCAGTCTTGTGCTTGTGAGCTAATGAGACTACAGAGTCATTGCTACAATACTCCAGTCCCACTTGGTGCACCCCTCTCCTCAAACATGTATCGCTTCAAGCGAGATAGGAAACTGTAAAATACCAGGAAAGGCTTTAGTAGGTCCCAGGGAGCTGTGATCAGAGGGTGCCTCTCCTTGCTGAGGGCTCACAGCAGCCCCTGTAAGCACGGATTGTCTGCAGCAACCAAGGCACTGCAAGAAATGGGCCAGGAGAAGTCCTGGAGCCTGCTCTGGAGACCTGAACAGCAGAGTGACTTCCTGAGATCATCCAGACCAAGGGATGTTTCTGAGTGCACCCAGGCCCAGGATTATCCTCCTTCCTGTAAGTACTAATAGAGGATTTAACCGATACTTCACCTGACAGGTGCCTCATCATTTTCAACCATTATGGCTGCTTTCTACCCTTGCTCTATGTTTCCCTTTCCTTGTAATTCCTTGTTCCCATTCAGCTCATCTTGGTGGCCCAGTGTTGTTCTTCTACTTTATTAATATTTCGATAAAATGTGCCATATGGACCTGCAACACAGGCTAGGATGCAGATATTTTTTCTGTTAGTAATAAGAATCCAGACAATCCCAAACCACTTTGGAGATGACCTATTTGTTACTCTTGCAGCTTTTGGTGGACTGCCAGGTGTCCATAGCATCCAACTTCAAATTGATGAGCTTTTAAGTGTGGGACTTAATATGTAAAATCTGCCAGCTACAGACTGCTAACCAGACCTCAAGGGTCCATGAGCCATAGTTTGAAAACTACTGCAATGTAAAATGAGGCCAGTAACTGTGTGACACTGGTTGGCAGATGGTTGTTCAGTGGCGGCAGTAACGGGGCCTACCATATTCATTGGTACTGTCCTGTTGTGGATTGGCTGCAAGAGGACCCATACAATAGGGAAAGAAGAGGAATTGCCTATGCAACTGATGTAGAAGTGCTTCTTCTCTGTGCATAGTGGGGGGGTGTGGTTGCCTCCTTTGAACCTGAAATAGTATGTCCTAGGGACCCCAGCACTGTGCTCCACCAAGAAAACTGGCAATGCCTGCTTTGGAAGCAGGAGAGGTTTTCCCAAGAGAGACCCATCTCTATTTATCCTGCTGAAACCTTCTGTGACTCCAGGAGCAGGCTGGGCTGGGCTGCTCACCTTCCCCCAAAATGGAAGGATTTGGTTTAATCTAGAGGAAGGGAAAACATATGCTCGATTTCTTGATCAGGCTTCATGTGTGACCTTGAACAGTTATTTCAGCTCTGTGCCTCAAGTGCCCACTTATAAATGAGATAATGGCACGGGCTCACTCGTCTCACGTGGGTGCTCAGAAATACCCAGAGCCTGGATGAGCACCAACAGTACTTGTGGATGGGAAAGTTGCCAGGCGCTGGTTTCTGGTGGCCTCCTCGCCAAATTCAGGAGCAGAAGGACAGCTCTTGTCCGTGCCTTGTGCATAATGGAGAATAATGGAAACTTTTAATGGCTTCATTCAAAATCACACTGCGAGCAAATGATCTGGTTTATGACTAATCTTAGCTGGTTGGTTAAGAGAGGAGAGCTAGGGCTTCCTCTCCTCCTATACAGAGCAGCGGCAAAGCACCAAATGGTGATGAGAAATGTCTGTGCAGAGTAGAAGTAATGAGCTGCATCAGCAGGATGCAGTGGACAGGAGAAAGGGCAGGGGCCAAGAAACCTTCGCAAGGTGAGCAGATGAGCAGCAGTTGTCTCCAACCAGATGCTGATGCTTTCCTCACAAAAATGCATAAGATGGTTGAGAGGTTAATTGGAGATTTATATAGGGAGAAGGGAAAGGTGAAGGGATGAATGGCAGCCGTCCAATGCTTTATGAATGACAGCAGCTTCCTTAAAACAAATGAGGTTGTTAACAAATCACTGGGTTCTTGGCGTATAGTTATAAACATGCATAGGCAAATGAACAAATGAATCATTTCATTAGCTTATTCACAGTGTTTTATGCCCGGTGAATACTAATTTAAGCAGAGTCAGGAAAAAGGTGAGGTTATTTCTGGCATATCTAATTATAACATAAGCTTTTTCCTTCTTCTTGCTATTATTTTGAGAAGCTCAGTTAAAATCGGAAGTGAATTAAATGCCTGCAAAAACCTCCAGTCCTCTGCAAAGTCTTTGCAGGAGGAGAAACCCCAGGTGGGGCGGGAAGGGGAGCTGGCAGCTTTCAGGAATGACGTTTGCATCAGGGATTTGGTACCGATGCTGCTGCGTGTGCAGCTGAGCTGGTGTTGGCACTGCACAAAGACACACCAAAACTGAGTTGCGGCTCTGAAAAGCCTATTGTGGGAATAAGTGGGATAGCAGGAGGGGGAAGGGTGGGAGGCTGCTGATATCGCCAGGCTACAGCTGAGAGGTAAAGAAGGATAAAATTGTTTTCTTGGAGTCCCCCACGAAGGCAGTGCCACTGAAGCACCCTGCTTCTGCCCCTCTGCACCCCAGGCCAGTGTCTCAAGTGGGTCCTGCCTCTCAACGCTGCTTCTGGCTTGCTCTGATGGCAGGGGAAGTCCTCTTTATATCCTTTTTCAAGATGGGCATTTCCCCATATTATTACATCCGAAAGTAGTGGTGGGTTTTGTATTTTTTTCCTGTGGTTACTATTAGAGAGCTGCAGAAAAATAATTACAGTTTACAAATCTCAATTACAGTAGCAGAGTGAAGCAGTGAGTTATGACATGACTATAGCAGCTGACACCCCTGATTCACCTTCTTTATAAAAAGTGATGTATTTTTCCTCTGTGATTTTTTTTAGTTCAAAAAATCTGCTCCCCATCACTAGAAATCTGCCAGTCAGGACTGAAAGCTTTTCCATGGGACATGCTGCAGCTAGGAAGTTACAGGTTGCTGGGTGAAACTCTTCAGCTCGTCCTGCCCCGTGGGGATCCTCGTGCTGGGTGAGGGGTCTGTGCAGCACATATGCAATGCTGGGAAACCTAAAACCAATTACTAGAAATAAACCTGCAGTTTAAGAGCATTTTAACAATATGCAAGTCCTCCTTTGGGTTTGAATGGGAGACAATGTAAGTTTAGGCATATAGGTGTTATCCTTAAGGAAGAGCCTGCCTAAAACACTTAGTTTGTAGATACTGAAATCCCCTTCTGCATTCCCCATACTAGGTAACGGTTGGGCTTGATGATCTTAAAGGTCTCTTCCAAGCAATTCTATGATTCTATACAAATCAGGATTTCAGTCTTCCTGTATTGATTTCAGCTCCTCAGCACGTGTTAGTATTGCAAGAGCACTGTCAAGAGTTTAGACCTAAACAGCAAATCCCACAAATTAAATGCTCAGTACTACTCTAAAAATCGTTACCTCCATAAACCAGAGGACCACAGGATTGACTGGAAATGTGAATAAAAGAGAAGCCTTTGGAGCAAATAGCGGGACAAGAAAATTCTCTTATCAGCTTGCCTAGAAGTAATAAACATAGTCCTTGCTTGTGCAGCAGCCAAGATATCACTGAAAAAAAAAATGAGTAGGAAATAATAGATGATTATACTGCTTAATCTTTTACTGTAACAGGCTGGTGCACGGGAGGAAGGGGTACAAAGAAAATGCTCTTTCAAACCCGCTATCTCCATCATCAAATCAATCAACACTATTAAGAGAACAAATGGACTTGAATGTTTGAAAAGTAGCAAATATCTGAGTGCGAAAAGGACAGAGAAAGTTCTCTTTCAACAGTTGGCCTGTTTATCACAGTCTCTGAGGCAGCAGTGATTTTACAATTGGATATTTCTTTTGATTTGCACTGGATCTGTCTCTGATGAGTCAGGTAGTGGTTACCCATCTTCCTTGCTGTGTTTTATGGTGGTAACATGTGCCCTGGCTCCAGGGCGCTGATTTATTGAATGCTCTACAAATACCAGTTCCTAAATCTGGAAAAGGATGAACAGAACTTGTCAGGTAGAGATTGGAAATGTAATTGAATTTTACTAAGTTGAAATGAGGTTCTCTGAAGCAGAACTTCAGCCTGGATTGAGCTAACTCTGATTTGTTTGGACTCAATAGGAGTACAAAACCCCATCCTAGGCCCTTTTGAGAGTCTCACTGAGTTTATTTTTGTAATTATCCTCAGAATACTGCTGTAGTTATACACCTCTGGCCTGAATTCATGTTTTATCAATGTGTTTATGTGGATCAAGGCAACGTGTCTGACACTGCCTTTTGGGAGGTGAGGTGTGAGCTGGCGGATGCTATTTCTTTTCAGACTGTTGTGCCAGCGGCGTTGGGGTGGGGAACTCGCCCAGAACCGAGCAGATGAACAAAGGGAAAGTTGCCATCAGCAGAAAACATTAAGCAAAAAGAAGTATTTTGGAGTTCTTAGATGTCCTATGGCATTCATCCAGCCATTAATCAGCACTGCAGAAATGCACAGGCTTACTGTGCTTGCTGGCAAAGCTGATTTTTCTTAGTATGGTGCTGTCTCTTCTTACGGAATAGAATCCACTTGCAAGCTAAATTAAAAGATCTTGCTTGTGCCTTGGTTCTATAAAAAAATTGCCCCTGTGTTTTGGTGCATACACTTAACTCATATATATAGCTCCATTCTCTATTTTCTCCTCCCTAAAAACAGCTCCATAGGATCGCAAAAGATACATTTTTTTCTATATATTTGCCTAACACACCACTGACTCACCACCACTCTCACAGACTGCAGTGTGTTTTGATTTGGATGGTAGGCAAGAGATAGAGAAGATAAAAAGTCCAGTTGTTCAGAAAAACAGGATTTCTTTTTGTGTCTTTGCTACTGCGCGGTTGTTTGGGACTTGCTTGAAGTCTGCAATGAATGTTACATTTTCAGAACCATTTCAGGAAAGAGTGATCTTTTGTATCTGACCGACTACTTCTTGTCTCTGAGCAGTCAAGTAGCCAAATTCCTCAAAGGATGCTTGCCTATAAATGCTAATTTACAACAGGTCTGCTAGGGATCTCTGAAATATGAACTATATACACTGACTACTTATATTGAGGGGGGAAAAATGCATCTGATATTTACAGAAAAACAGCAATCTGCTTTCTGTCTCTCTATACTTCTATTTATTCAACTGTAAAACAGCATTTAAAAATTCTTGCCCAGCGGGTCTGTTTTAAACATTAGTATCTGCAAAATGTATTCTGAACTCTGAGCAAAAAGTATTTCCTGTGCAAAATGAAGATGAACCTTACATTTCAACTTCAAGTTTTATTTTTCCAGCAATTCACCACAGTAGCAAAATTTGTATTCATTTCTACATGATTCATTTTCTTGAACTAAGATACAAAATTAGCTATTCTTTTTTTATTCCCCCAGGGCAGGGGGAGAGAATGGAAGCACAGGCTTTCTTCCTCTTTGTAAATAAATTGGGACTGGCATGCAGGCAAAAGAATTTGGATTGAGAAATACAGATAAGGAAGATGTTTATAGAATGTAAGAGATTTCAGCGAACTGATTGAGGGGACAGAAAAACATAAACAAATTTTCTTTTCAGACATAGATAATTCTGGTTACTCCATGAAAATAAACACTAAAGGAAGCAATAAGCAATTACTACACCATTTCATAGAATCATAGAATAGTTTGGGTTGGAAGGGACCTTTAGTCAAATCTAGTCCAAATTCCAGGAATGAGCAGGGACATCCTCAACTAGATCAAGTTGCTCAGAGCCCCATCCAACCTGGCCTTGAATGTTTCCAGGGATGGGGCATCTGCCACCTCTCTGGGCAACCTGGGCCAGTGTTTCACCACCCTCATATTAAAAAAAAATTCTTCCTCTGTCTAGTCTAAATCTACCCTCTTTTAGTTTAAAGCCATTATCTCTTGTCTTATTGCAACAGGCCCTGCCTCTTTCTTTGCACTAGGTAGAAAATTTCAAGTAAAACTAATTATGATGGCAGAAATTATTTTGGTAATGGCAAGGTATTCATAAGGAATACATGTTCTTAAAGGGGAACTTCATTCTGTATTTTGGGAACATCTCTGGCAAGCAGAGATAGAGACTTTCTTGTTCAGATCATGCTTGGTTCAAATGGTAATTAAGGTCAAAAGCCTGTGTTCTTTGTTAAAAAGTTAATAGGTGAGGTGGATTGTGTGTTTTATTTTAGAAGGGTGTTCCTCATTAAGAGGACAAATGTCTCTTCTGTCCTAAGCTTGTACAACCCCCAGCGCAAGGGACACTCAGTGCTTTTTGTGGTTCTGAGTGCTAATGACAGAAAAAGGTTTCTAACTAAGAGTGACACCATGGTGAAAGTGGTTTGTTGTCTCTGAGATCAGTCACAGCAGTGATGGTTGCGACGTGGGTAGGAGGTAGGTGGTCTGTTCTGGTGCTGCTGCTCAGCAGTGGGCTGGAGCCAGAAGTCAACTTCACTAGCTGGTTCTATCAGGTTTACCAGAGTCACCGTCAGGTTCCAGTGTCAGAGTGCAAGGGTAAAAAGGACCACAAAGTTACCCTGAAGGACAGGCTTCACTCAACCTGCATTGTCCTCACCTTACTGCACTTCACCCATGTGGACAATGTGGCCCTGAAGAGCTCGGGTGTCCCAGCCAGATCAGGGCCATTGATTCACTGTGGATGCCGCCAGGAGTCTGGCATGCAAAAAACAATGTCATTTTGCAGAATGATGCAAAAACCTGTCAAGAGAAATGATTTCTGAGTCCCTAACCGACATACTTGGGCATCATGCTGCCTTTCCTCTCAGTAATGGATGGGGAAACGAGCTCTCTGGGGACAAGCCTGGGGATCACTAGGGAGAGTGAGCAAAAGCCAGAACTGCCCAATGCAGGTGGGTATGCAGTGTGGGTTTTTGGGTGGGAGTATGCAACATAGTGCCGTGTTTGCAAAATAATGCAGTGTTACCAGGCAAGGGCAGGTTTCTGCACGCGCTGAGCTGGGCTCGGTGTTTGCCAGGCGGAGATGTTTGTTAAGCTGATGTCTGCCTGCAGCTCCTGGGGTTTGGCTTCAGCTGTGAACCTCACTCAGGGTTGCCAAAGGGGAGAAGGGTGCTGGGGACACTGGGCTGAGCAGAGTGCCAGAAGCAACCACCAGCAGCATGGCACAAGTGTTGTCCAAAATCCCAAGTGGAGCCCGTCTCATCTGCCTACAGATGGCTGCAGGTGAGGTGGTGGCTCCTGGCTCTTCTGTAGGCTGTGGAGAGGCTCAGGCAGTTCTTACACTGCAATCACCTGCACTCTGTTAGGTCTCTTTCAGCATCAACTTAAGTGCCTGTTTCTCTCCAGTTTCTCTTTATTCTCTTTAAAGAACGCCTGGGGAATCAAACTGCTACATATACTGTAGTTAAAGGAATCTCATTCCCAGGGACTATGCAAGAAAATCTGTTCAACTAGAAAAAAACCCAAGCAAAAACTACAGGGAAAAGCACCAAAGCTTACAAGTTGATTTTATCACTTTCCTTATGGGGTAATTTTCCTGAGTCTTGACGAGCTGGGAGGAGATGCTGCATGCTTATGAACGTCTCGGGAGCATGTCAAAAAAAAGACAGTGTAAAAGTCACCTTTTAGTGTATACAATGTTGGAAGAGGATATGATTATTTATAATGTGTTCTCATGGGCCTTTGGATGCATCACTGAAAATGTTTAGGAAGTTCTGCTGTCCCCAAAGAACCTGGCACCAATTCTGCTCTCCTCGCTGTGTAGGAGGGTAAATGTAACAAAAAGTGAGGCAAAAAAGCAGAAAAATGGGAGCAAGGAACACTGAGGATGATTTGCTTAGGGATAACATCATGTTTGATGTCATTGAGAAAGTGTTAAAGGAAGGTTTGCTGAGGGAGCCTGATTTGGGAGCTCAGATAGCAGCAGATGTTTGTGGACCCTTAGAAGCGCATGTGGTGTGAAGACTCTCCAAGTTGTGTTCCTGCTTGGGAGTGCACTCTGTGATGGTGCTGAGGAGCATTAACTGCTTGCTGAAGTGGACAGCATGCAGTCCTGCCAGGACTGCCCAGGCTGTGGTGGAACCCTCCTGCACCATCCACTGGAGGTGAAGAGAGATGGTGTTTCCCTGTGCAGAGCAGCATGGCTGCTGTGAGTGATGTTGGGTTGCTTCCATTGCTGGTAACCAGCAGCCATGGAGACACCACGGGACTGACAGTGAGCCTGAGCCATGTGGGTCCAAAGCCATCTCCTTATCGCATTGAGACATCCACAGGCATCAAGTATCTGAGATACCTAACACCTGGCTCAGAAGGGATGGGCACAGGTACAAAGCTCTGTTGGATAGCAAGATGCGTCCTCAGCAATCAGCACGAACATCGGTGTTTCCTGGGACACAGGAACATCAGAAAATAAACACTTGAGGAACGCGTTAGTGTGGATGCTGGCAAGCGACTGAGGCAGCCCCAGCCCTCCACCCAGCCCAGCTGGAGCCCCGTGGTGGCCCCTTTCTGCCATGTGGCCCCAGCCAGGGCATGGGCCTCTGGGCTCGACGCCACAGGGAAACCAATATATAATTGATAAACTATGATGAAAGAAATTTGTATCTTGAAGACTTGCCCTCTGATCTTGCCCTGGATTCATGGATGGGGGATACAGTCGTTAGCAAAGATAGAAAGTTGCAAAGTCTACTGCCAATAATTTATTCAGAAAGGGCATTGGCTTCCTTGAAACATGAATTTTAAAATGCTGCCTAAATAGTTTGTGGGGGTTTTTTTCTGAATATTTACCTACAAGATAAATGTGCATGATGAATTTATTGAGTAATAGATCATTTGCTGATGTGAGCTGCATTATCAGTCTTGGGAAAATTCTTATTTTCCATTAGGAAAAAACAGAGTAAACAGACAAAATTACTATTAAGTTAAAAATGTTGTTGCGTTAAGACCTTTCATGTCAGTTTAATGACATTCCTCCTGGGCTTTTGCAAATTGAAATATTGATATCATACTCTGAACTGCTTTTTCTTATTAATCAGAGTATCTTTTCTGACTGACGTGTACATTTTTGCTCTTCTGACGTCTCTCATTTTTTTAATTCTCCATGTTAATAATTGTGCCAGTCAACAACTCATCACAGATTTTTTGCAGTGATGTATGTTCAAAGCCATGTATTTCTTCAGCAATGTTGGGGCAATTACAATGATGAGAATTAAGACAGGCAGCTGTGCTCTGCTCCTTCCTGCTGTCTCCAAAATGCCAGAGAGCCCTCTCTGACAGAGCAGGTCATCTCTGCAAATCTCACCCTTCAGACTAAAGTTTATGACGTGCTGAGGAATATTTCTAATAGCCATAACTTTTGTTCTCTGACACCCAACAGATGTCAGCCCTTTTTAAAGCTTTGCCATCAAAGAACCATTGATCTCACCACGCCATGTTTTGAAATGCACTTTTATTTATCCAGTGTAAAGAAACTGGTCCTTTATTATGATTTCCCATATTCAAACATATCCTTTTGGATTGTGGCCATTTTACCAAGTAGACCAGATCACTTTGCAAAGGTAAGCCATTCTCCTACTTGTTTGTTACTTTCCTTATCTTGCTATCTTCTGCATCTTTTACCAGCAAAAAGCCTGTGTCATAGTCAAAGCATTTCTTTAATGCTGGCTCAAAGCCTAATGTCTGCAGAAGCCCACACCAAGCAGGTCCCCTCTGGTGTCATCTGCACCTGGGTGCACTTGGAGACCGATCCATGAGTCACCCTTAAATGTATCTAATGCTTCTTGTAATGCCTCCAGCTCTCATCCATGCTAACTGATCAACACACCACGTAACAGTCAAGTGTCTCAGGACACTTGTCACTGTACCAGATCTGTAATCTTGTTGGGAAAAGGCCCAAACCTTCCTTCACATTACTTTGCATTACATTGTCACCCTTTAGATTTGCTGATCTAGACCCTAAATTAAATGTCTGCTTTAGTGATCTGGAGTAGCCTTCCTACAATGCACAATGCCTGGGGTCACCAGGTTCTTCTTCTTTGGGAGCTTCAACAGCTTTTCAGCGCTGTGGTGATTTCTGTAGTTTCCCCAGAGATGTCGAAACATCCCTGGTTCCCCCCTCTAAGACTCTTGGCTGCAAATTTTAGCAGATGGCACCTCACCTCCTCCTCTTTTCCTCCTGTGGGTTGAACACCACATTTACCAACATCATACGGGTTAAATATATCCTATAAAATATAAATATATGGGATGGGCAAGCCGAAGCCACCTGGACACAGGGTGACTAGCTCAAGCATCAACAGTGCATGGACCAGAGCTCCCATCCCAAACATGCTGGGGGCAGCTTTCCTCTGCCACAGTCTCCGTTGGGACAGGGTGCAGGGCTGGTATGGCACAGTCTGTACCTACGGGATATAAAATAGGGCTAACATATACTCTATATTTCACCGTCATCTGGGAATTGAAAAGCTAAACAGTTATACAACAAGCCTGGCAACTGTCTGTCTAAACCTACACATCTAAACCTGGTGAGAGCTGATCTGAAGATTTTCATGTCAAAATGTTGCCAAAATCAACATGGTTTAGTGCAAAAAGCTGCCATTCAGTTGTACCTAGGATATTCTCTCTGACTGCATGTCTCCTGAGGAGTGGTCGACTCTGACCGTAAGCACAACCCAAAGCAGCTTGTGGGGAGGTGAAGCAGCCATAAAATGACTTTGACTTTCCAGACAGTCACCATGCTCTGCTGAGTGTGTGCTCCATGAAGACCTGTAATTGAGGTAGCTCAGCATTTCTCCAGCAGAAGCAGCGATCTATCCACACCGCAGCTGACCCATATTAAAATACCACCAGAATAATGTTCCAGACAGGCAGCGGGGCTCATACACAGCCTCCTGGGCTTCCTTCAGGGCTCCTGAACTGCTGTTGAGGGGGAAGTTTCAATAAGCAGGAAACATTAAACAATCCTTGTGTCTTATTAGCAGTGAACAGACAGTCAAAAATAAATGCATTTATTATGGGCTTGTTTGCAAAACTGCTTTTGCTTAATATGGCTCATATTCAGTTTCTGCTTATGGCACCACTGAAGCCGCTTGTCAATTAGAGGAAAGGTTGTTTTTTCTTGGCTTAGTAAATAATATCTTTGCCTGTAAGTTCATATGCCTTTCTTACTCTTTTTCTCCTGCAATTCTCTTTCATCTGTAGTTGCATCATCCATTTCCCTCTCTCCGTGGAGGAAAACATCACCATCTTCTAGGTGAAGCTGACTGAAGGTGTTGGTTCCCTGGGATCAGACTTTGGGTGGGAGATGAGTTTGTCTCATTTGAGTATTATATTTAATAGGTACTTGCTGCTTACAGGCAAATGAAACAACCCCAGCCTGCAGACCGTGATACCAGAAGTGGACCCCATGTCAGGGAAAGCTGTGCAAGTGATGGGACCTTCTTGGAAGCATAAAGCTGGAGAGGGCATGGGGCAAATCTTGCACAGGCCACTGCCTCTTCCTCTCAGGCACTACATAGGTATTTGCTGGTATTAGTCACCAGTTTCTGACAGTTCAGGCTTTCATCTAGCGCCAACTGGACCTCATGCAGATAATCTCTTCTTTTAATGTATTTTCTAAAGGTACTTTTGCACGTGCTTGTAAATGTAAAAGTGCTGGGCAATGTCTGTCTGGTGTGGGGCTCACAGATGGTGGTGGTAGCTGGGAGGTGGCAGAAGATGGAAGATTTTGGATCTCTTGGGTTTCCAAAAGGGCCCTTTAGTGAGAAAAGCTCCCTGTGATTCGGTTGGTGTTTCTGGGCTCAGTCCTGGTGCCAGCATCAGATGAGGACAAGGAAAGTGGTGGCTCCTCTGCAGCACAGTGCCACGTGTGAGCAATCAGCAGAGCAATCTCATCCTCCCTGGCAGTGCCCAAAGCCGGTGCCAGGCAGGCAGGGCAGCAGATGGGGGTTACGCTGGCCCTGACATTTGTTCAGTGCTTTGACTGGGAACTGGGACCTTCACAGTTCAAGGCTGTTTCATCCAGATTTGACTGAAAAAATGCTGTATGAAGATCTCAGTCAGCTGGACCGCTGTGGACTGGACTTCTCTGATGCTGAGAAATCAAAGGCAACAAGATGACAGAGGATAGCATTCAAGATTTTCCTTTAATGCTGGGTTTCTCGCTTCAGTCAGGGAACACAGGGGAAAAAGCAGTAAGAAAGCATGAATTTTGCAAGATGCTTCTTTGGAAATCTCTTGTCAAGATTTTGATACCCTTGCAAAAAAAAAAAAATTATAGAGAGTTTTTATCCATTTGTTCCTCTTATAGTAGGCAAATATCTCAGAAAACTAAAGCACCTTGCAGACTCAGCAGAACCAGAGGAGACAGCGAAGATGGTGGGTCAGATTTGGATCTGCTTAACAGTACAGCAAGCTCTTTACTGCAGTTCTACTTAAGCATTGGCCATATCTTCAGAGAAATTAAAGCAAATATTTCAGAGATTTCAAGATGCTGCCATCTTGGTTCCTTACCTAGAATACTTCCTTTTAAGCAAGAAATTAATCTCAGAAAAGTCATCTGTATGATCTGAGCAGCACCACAAGCTGCTGCCTGTACCTGAGCACAGAGTCTAGCTCCCTGCATGTAAACTCTCCTCTGTGCTTTCAGAACTTTACTGGAAACTGGAATAGGAGCTGATGGGTGCCCTGTGCTGCTGTAAAGTCCCTGTATGCTGGAATGAGTTTCCTTTAATGAGCTGACTTATTTCAGGTGTGAAGGACACCAATAACTCTCACTAATTTGATGGGAGCTGTAAGCACTCAGCCCATAAAATATGGAAAATGGTGTGCAGAGGTGGATAAACACACATCGCTTCAGACAAACGACAGAAAGCTGCAAAACACTTTTCCCCTACTCTGGCACACACATCAAATCCTATGCACATATTTTTCACATAATTTCCCTTTTTATAAAGCAGTCACACTACCAGGAAATTAAAATTAGCCATAGAAAGTGTACTTTGCAGTAGAAGGAGAGAAAATGGGCAGATCTTTATCAGGAGATGAAAATCAGGCCAGGTTTATTGTCACACCAGGTGTTGTTTATTGCAAAGGACTTGTTTTTACTCCAGCACTCAGTTAAAGAAAAGCCCCAAACCAGCCATCTGCCCCCAGTGGATAAATTGACTTTCTGATACGAAGCCATTCAGAGAGGGAGCTTTGCAGCAAAGCTGGCTCGGCAGCTCCATTTGTGCTGGGGAATGAATGGGAAGATTTTGCAAAGCAGCTCGCCAGTCTTCTGCTGTTATTGCAAGCAGAGCTACTGATGGGAATACAGCTGCATCCATGAATCTCCATGCTTTCCTGAGGTGGCTGTGGAGACAGTGTCTTGCTCTGTGTTTGTGTACCTGCAGGATGACCAAGACGGCCGCAGCTTGTGCCTCTCTGCCACCCTAATGGCCCCAGTTTCTTTCCTTTTCAGCTGAACCCTGAGCCTTGTTGATTCTCCCCACTTTTCCTTTGGTAAAACACGTAAGATCACCTTGAATGTAACACCTGAACAGATTTTACACCAAGCTTCAAAGCTAGTCCTCCTTTAAAATGATTGCTTCTACAGTCAGCTTTGATTATTATTAATCATCTGCTAATCCAAAAATAACATGTTATATAAACAAATTGCCCTCCTCCCAGCCACAAAAATCTTTTTTTGAAGGGTATTTTTGCATTCAGTTAGAATGCTCCTGTTGATTGATTTTCACTCTGCCTCCTCGAGACTTCACAGATAGTGGTGGGGTTATATATAGTGACGGAGTCTGGCGGCAGGGAGGAAGAAGTATTTCCCAGAGAGGCTGTTACTGGTGTGTGTTAGGTAAGAGCTGCAGGCACAAACCTGTCCCACCGCCCGGGTGGGAGACTCCACGGCCTGGGAATATTGTGTCAGTCTGTGCCTTTACTCCGTCTGCTCTGCTGAAGTCGTCTGGACACCACTTGAACAGGAGAGGACTCAAAGGCAGCATTTTCCTCTGGATGGGAGCACTGCAGACAAATCAAGAGACCCAAATTGTTGCTAATTCTGTAATTTTCTATGGGATTGTGGGTGTGTAAGTATTGAGCAGCCAGCTAATTTCAATGAGCTTCTGGGAGCAGGGGAGCTCTTAAAAGGATTTACAAAATATCTAGCGTAGTGGGAATATCAACTTGGCAGGGAGCTACTTCAGATGAGGTCTCTCTGTATTATAACTGCTCTATAGTGGACTAGGGAGAAAAGATGGGCAGGAGCAGGGGCTCAGGGTGATGTTCCTCTGGCTTCAGCGATGCTGATCTTCTTGCTCCACACGTTTGGGTCTTGAGTCCTGAGTGATACAAAGCATAAAAGAAACAGATGAAGATTTCAAACCCACTTGCTCACTTGTCTGGGCTCTGTCCTAGAGCAGTTCTTGCAGTAATACCTGTGACTTGGCCCTCCTTTCTTCACCTTTTCAGTGTTAATTCAGGGCTTGTTCCTCCAGGCCAGCACGTGGTGGCAGGAGAATGTGGGAGTGAGATCTCACTAAGGGAGAGGATGAAAGGGAGAACAGAGGATGAAAGTTGGAGAGAAGTGGTGATACAAAGATCAGATGGATCATTTACATGGGTTCTCTACCGGGTTGTGACAAGACAGCTAATCTCATCAAACTAAAGAGTCGATTCAAGCAGTACATTATATTTCAGCCAACAAACCCTGGACATCTGGGGCACCTCTGCAAGGCAGCACATGGTCAGCAAGCTCTGCAGCCCCCCAAAGAGACCTCCTGCATTGCTGTGCCTTGCTTGGGGCACAGGGGCTCCCACAGGTGTCTTGCCATCACCTGGAGAGGGGCAGGGTGCCTTTATAAAGCATTTTGAATCCTCCTAAAAAAGGGGCTATAAATAAGGCAGAAGGGTATCAGACTTTTCACTTGTGCTTGATTAGGGCGGCTTCAGCTTCTTATATATTTTGGAACAACAGCAAAGCTTTACTATAGAGGGTAGGAAAGAAAGCTGTTTGTCCTTGAAAATGAAACAGTCCGAGTCTCTCACTGAAGCTCCAAGTGAACTCAGGACTGAAGATGCTGGGCCACCCCACAGGTCGCTCTGATTCCATGAAGGGAAAGATCACCTGCAGCAAGGGTCCTGGACACCATCGTTTCCCCTCCTGCCACAGCCTGTTGCTGTGATCCGGGCTGGTTTGCTTAGTGACTGTGACTGGATAAGGCTAAAGGCACGTGCCTGTACTTGTACACTTCAGCTGGTGTGGGATGGTCCGTGTCTTGCAGGCAAACTTTCAGATCATGTAATGTGGCCAGATCCAGGCTGCCCATTAGTGATGGCGTCTGCTCCATGAGCACCCAAGCCATGCCTGCAGTTTATCTGGGACAGCGGTTCCTGGCCTGGAGGCCAAAAATGTGCCAGGACAATGGTAACAACTTTATGGAAAATCGAGTTCCCCTGCCAGGAAATGTCTCCTTTGGGATCTCCAGAGAGAGGCATGTCTTTACATCACCAGAGGTAAAACTGCAACCGTGCACACACATGTATATGCGCAAGTTATATACAAAGGCATGCTTATGAGATTAAATATAGGAAACTTTTTTGGGTGCCTGGATTTATAGCAAAAGTACTTGGCCCCAGATGTTCAGAGAAACGCCAATGGGAATTTGATATCTCTGTGTATTCACAGATCTAGGCCACTGTCCCTGTCCCAGAGGGTTTGTGGTCCCACTAGATACCTCTCTGCTAGCTGGAGCAAAGGACTAGCATAAATGATGATATGCATTTTCCTTTGATCCTTCCCCTGGTTGGCATTTTCTTCATTTGATAAACTAGCTCCCTGCTGCCAGTCAGTCCTCCCCCATGCTGCTTTTATGCCAGACCACACAGAGGAAGCTCAGAGGTACTTACAGTGACTTTGAGCATGCTGACTAGCCTTCACAGCCCTCTGTGCCCCAGGAACAGAGCTGAATGCCATAAATCTTATTTAAATTGCCATCTTAATGTGATCTCTTGAGGCCCTTTAGGCTGGGGTTTGGATAGAGCTGTGCAATGAGTTCATTCATTTTCTTTACCCTGTTGCAGATTTCACCAGCTTGCTGATCTATAACTAGGTCAGCTTCATAAAGCATCATTTCTGTTCTAGGATTTTGTCTTCAGCTGGGAAGACATAATCAGGGAGGCTGGATAACAAATGAGTGAGGCTGCACAGGTCTGGAAGCGAGCGTTTGTTGCTTTTGCCTATTGCCTTATAACTATTTCCAGAAGCCTTGTGAATTGAGGTAAGCCGTGTTAGACCAGTCCATTGGCATTTGCTATTCCACACTGGAATGAGTGTGTCCCATACTGAGACATTGCCCAGTGACCCATGTGTCCCTGCTGTGAATGGAAGGTGCCCAGAGAAACCTTCACTTTGAAGCTCTCATCATTTGTGAGATGAGACGGACATAGGAAAAGAGTTTAAAATGGTACAAGTGGTCCAAGGCTGGCTAGAAGGGATGAAATCTCCATTAAAGGTGGCACGGTGGCCTTGGTGCAGCAGGCAGCCACTGTGGAGGCATGGCTGCTGGTGGGGAAGGGTGGAAAGGGAAGAAAAACAGTGAGACCATAATGGCATATGCCATGTGTGGGCAAATCTCCATGAATTATGAAATATGGAGTTAAAATGGAAGTCTTCATAGCTGAGGGGCCAGATGGGGCTGCAATATGGACAAACTCTGCCACAAAGGTGACATGGAGGAAGGTGGAGTTGGGTGAAGGAGTAGGAGAAGAGGAAAGCAAAGCAGGCAAAGAAGAGAGGTGTAAAGGCTGAGTAGGAGAAAAGGAGAACAATTAAATGATCATGGATCCTGATTCACACTTGTACAAGCTGTAAGTTTTTTACAGACTCTCAGGAGAGAGGAAAGGCTGCTCGGAAACAGCTTTCTCTGTCACTTTGAAAAGCAAAGCAAAGTCCTGCCTCATACTAGAAGGAAATAGCTGTAAAACAGCACTTTGCAGAAGTGAACTGAGTTCCCATGTACAGCTAGACTCTTAATCCTGTCCTTACTGGGTCATCTTCTGTACCAGAGACCCCACTCATGTCAATTTTTGACTCAGTCATTCAAAGTGTAGCCATTCAGTAGATTGCAAGGGGTGAAAAAATAGAGATAAAAACAACTTTATACATGAGAAAAGGTGACTTATCTTTCCCCTGGACTCATAATCAAATTTTTCTGTTTTAGCTTTTCTCCTTACCTGAACTCTACTAGCACAAGAATTTGCTTTAATGACCATGTAATCATTTTCCAGACATCTATTAAATTTGGAAGTGATAAACTGTCTTATTACCTTGGTTACATTTTTAAAAATGTTGTTCCTAATAAATTTCAGCAGACATCTGCAAATGAGGCAAGCTTTATATAAGGGAAACATTTGGTTTGCAGGAGTATTGAAAAGTACCAGAAAAGTCTACACAAGCACCCCTGCGCATGCACACAAATAGAAAGAGATGGGAACATGTAAGCAACCATCTATTTGGGGCGCTTACCAATTAAACCAGCTCTTTGTTAAATGAGGCTTAGAATATGATAAATTATTGTAAATTTACTGAAAGGCTATGGGGTCAGATAGAAACAGTTCTCTGGCAGCAATAATCATCTGGAGACCTTGGCCTCACGTCTTAGCCATCAGTCCAGCCAGTCAGGTCCCTGGTCCCGGTGCAACTGTGGCTGCAGAGATGAGTTCTCTGATGGTCCCTGGGAACAATGTACTCTTATTTCAAAGTAAATTGAGCAAGAGCAAGATGATCTAAGCTTCAATTCATCAAATGGTTCATTTACCATTGGAAAAAGATGTTCTGACTTGCTCAGGACATAATTCCAGCAGTGTTAGCACTGCTTTCAGACACACGTGTCTCCAGTGATGTCCACAAGTTACCAAAAGAGCTTCTGCAAAGCAATACCCTAACATATCACTCATGCTTTGGCAGAAAGTCATCAAGTGCCTGTTCATGACCTCCCCAGGTCCTTCCAGCCTGGGCATTTCGGTGCTGCTGTGACTCCTGCTTTAGGTTATGTTTTGAACAACATCTTTCTGAAAGGGATGGTTTGTCTGTGATGGGGACAAAAGAATGAATCTTTTTATATTCCCAGCACGCTGAGAAGGCATTCAGTTTGCAGGAAAGATTTCACAGGGTCACTCAGTCCTCCCATCCTGTCTGTAGTCAAGACCAGTCTTTAGAAAGCCTTGCTATATGGGAAAGGTAAGTCATAAACCAGAATGGGTGAAGAGGAGCCAGGAGCTTTTTCCCACATAACAAGATAGCATAGTGGGTCTGTTGCAGTTGTGTATTTGGAAAGCAGCCTCATTTTTATCATCATTCACAAGCCCTTGTACAAACCCCAGGCAAGGATTACATTTCCTTTCAACAGCCCTAATTTACCGTTCAACACCAGCAGCTGTTTTGCCATTGCAATTTTTTTGTGTTCTGGAGTTTGTGATTTTTTTCACTCTCATTTTAGGTTTTTCCAGACCCCTCTGCAAAGCTGTTCTCTTGCAGCTGGCTGTGCTGGGATGAGAAAGGGTTCAGGAGCAGGGCCAGCCTCCCCATGCTGCATCTGATTCTTGCAGCAGCCCCATTGCAGAGGGACAAAGCCCCCACCAGCAGCCAGGATCTTGTGTGGGATCCCTTGGAAGAGCCTCTGCTTTCCTTCCACACATTGCTACCTTCTTGTTTAATTCCCTAAGCTGTAACACTAGCCAGGAAAACAAGCGTGGTATTTGGAGCTAGAGCTCTGCTCTGTCTTTAGAAGCTGCTGAAATATTTTAGGAACTTATGTCATCTGAGATGGTTTACCTCTCTGAAATGTGAATGTCCAAGGCCTTGTTGCCTCATTAAAAAATAAAGTTACTGCCTGTTAAGTGCACTGAAATCCTGGGATGAAAACTGTCTCCTCTTACGCATCCTCTGATTTTAGTGTGAGGACGGTAGACTGCCAGCTAATTACATGGCTGTCTTGAAACTAGTCACCCAGCTCCCTGCAGGGGAACTGCTGTGACTCCAAATGCATGGACTCTTAATTTTCTGAGAGCAGCCAGCAGATCAGTCCACAGCTTGTAGATGAGAAGATAATGCTGTGGTGAGAGGGAACTGGGACTTCAGGATGTTGTTCAATAAAAAGCATCTTTTTAAAAAGTACTGAAAGAAACCCAGCGAACTTGTTTTCTGTACAGGACACATCCCAGGTCTTAGTGCTCTACTTATTCTGCAGGGATGTAGCAGCGTGGGATTTGGTTTTACATCTGAAGAAGAGCTGAATGCTACAAGGTCAGGTCATGGGGCACAGAAGCACCTTCTGTGCCAGGGGAAGGCTTCAGGGATATAAAAACATTTGGGTGAAAAACAGAGACTTTTGGCAGAATCTGATTTCCTTTCAGGGACTGACCAAATCTGTTTCCAACAAGTCTATTAATATTGCCATAGTGAGAGGGGAGCCTGGCAGCACTGGAAAGCTGTAGGTCACTGCCCCAAAAGCTTCCTGCAAGAGGAGGGAGTTATCTAAACAAACAGGACCATCAAAGAGAACTGGGAGGATGGAAATGGGATACTGGTTTCTTTGAGCTCATACAGCAAAGCTGAAATATCCAACCTTCTGATGCCAGTCCGTGCCCTTCCCCAGGTTCCCTCTCCTTCAGGTGTCTGCACGCTCATGCTTCATCTCTCACCCCTGGGCAGATGAAAGAAAAATGTTGCTGGTGAAATTTTCTCTCTGCTATTGCTGACACGCAATCTATCCATTGCTTATCTTTAACACACACTGCGCCAGAGAGAGAGCCCTGCTAGTCTGTGTGCCCTTCTAGAGGTCTTGCAGCTGATACGGAAATATCTGACCCATCTGCATTCACCAGACCTCGCATTACAGTGTGGACTGATGTTTCCTTTAGCCTTGAGGTCAAAAGCCATATAAAAATAAAAACCTTCATAAGATGTTATAAATGAACTTGCTCTGTAGCTGGTCTAACCTCCTTAGTATCCCCAGCAAACAAGTCAGAAATATTTTCTCAGATAACAGTGTTCCAGAACAAAGCTCCTCTGAGCAATGAAGGGCACCTCTGTTCCCAAAGCACTATTGGAGAAGAAAAGTATCCCGTTGGTCCAGTTCCTGTGAGCAGTACCAACATCTTCCCCACAGATCAGTTCAGCTTTGAAATCCTGATGCCTTTTATACTACAGGTTTGTTGGCACTAGGCATTGTTGGCCTTTCAGGTTCATTTGGCTGTTTTAGGCAGCAAAATCTGAAACTAGAATCTTGAGCACGTGTGTAGGAACTCTGGATGCTGGATGGACAGTAGTAGCTCACCTTCCAAGGACTCTTCTCCCAAAGCTTTCTCAGTGTACTGTGTTATCTATCATCATTATTAATCACTTGAACTGCTGTACTGCTGTGAGGTCTGTATCAGGAATGGGCAGAGCCCACCTGTGCATAGCAAGAGACGGTCCATGCTATAGAGAGCGCACAACATAAATATGTAGGATTGGAGAGCTGGGAGAAAGCAGGTGGCAGATTCTCTGCTTGAGGCTCACCCGCCTCATCACCTCTCCTGACAGCGAGGGAAAGGCCTCCTTTCCACACCGACTCCAAGGGGTGGGCAGTGTCTCCCTATATTAAGCTCTACCCTACTTAGAAAGCCCAGAAGAGCCCTTGACAACCATATGCTTGTTACTAGGAGAACGCAATTGTTCTTAAAACTTTACAGGGTGCTATCTGCCTCTGTTGCTTAGCTGGTGGGAGTGCATCCATCCATCTCCAGCTATCTAAGAGTCAGCCTTCTCCTCTAAACTAGTTTTCCATGGTCCCAGTATAACCTTGAGAAAGATATAGGAACTTACTGACTCCACTTGCCTTGACTACTCTCTTCAAAGTGTAAGGAGTGCTTCCTTTGGAAGCCTTTGGGAGTGCCCACCAACTAATGGAAGGTGCTTAGGTAGGTCTCTCAGACTAGAGTTTAACTGCCATGTGATCGCATTAATTGAGATTAAAACCAAGCTTGTAGACTAAGTAACAGAGGAAAAAGTTGACCTTCCCTGGGAAGCAAATAATTGCTGAGAGTTTAATGAGCTCTGACTGCATCATTTTAGGTTGGTATTAGGTGAATTGAAATGCACCTCAACTAAACGCTATGAGAAAGGGAGTGTTTTGTCCCATGTATTTGTGGAGATGACAACTCTCACCCATAAGCAGATGTATTTGGTCTTTTTGGACTTCTTCCACAGAAAAAAGCCTAAGACCCCACTGATGAGAGGGGAGTCTGGTGGCCACAGAGAGGCCATTAAAAGCCTCAAAAATCTTATAAGAAAAAATATGAGGAAATCTGCAGAAAGGGGCAAGAGCAAACATTAAAATGTCCTCAAGTTTTTAATCACCATCCTAGGTGAACCTAGGACTGCACTCTGTTAATATAAAAATACCAATTACATTTATTTTGTTAAGGCTTTGCTGAGTAGGCCCGTAGTCTAATGCAGTTATCACTTTTTACGTTCTATGCAGAGGTGAACAGATGGCTTTTTTGTGTGTCTGTGTAAGAAACCCCCTTTCTGTAAACACAGGATGTCAGGCGAGCTACTCAGCTGTCTGTTTTACCTCAAATCAGAACATCAGTGTACTAAACAAATGGAACAAATTTACACTTGTGTATTAAGTTAATTGTCCAGCAAAGCAGAGCCTACTGTCAGGTTAGTTTCCACTCAGTACAGGTAAATTAATTAACTTTCCAGTGTTTTAACAGAGGCAACTGGGATAAATATGAACATTTTCAAGCTAGGTAAGACATCAGAGCACACATTGCAAGCAGGACCAGGAGTCTTTTCCTCCTTGCTGAAATCAACAGGAGTTGGTTTGATCCAGTCCATGGTAAGCACCGTAGTAGCTCCATCTGGCTTGGACAGGGGAATGAATCAGTAGTGAGTACATCAAAGAGATAGCAACAAAATCCCATTGAAGAGTAAGAGATTTTGAGGTTAGGACGAGCCATTAATGACCATCCCAACTTCCTGTAGGACACAGGGAAAGACTGTCAGGTGGTTAGGTCCAGATGTACTGCATTGTGTCTGATTGTATTTGGGCTCCTCTGACTCATGGCACTGCCGTTATGATGAGATGACTAGAACCCTGAAAGACTCTATTACTCTCTGCTGATTCAAATGAAGTAATGGTTAGTACAGAGGAAAATGTCTGCATTGCAGGCATCCCTATTTCCTAAACATATCTGACTGTATATTAACTAGAAAGTTTTTAGAATTTAAAAAAAAAAAGAAAAGAGTTTCCTAGAGGAACCAACAGATGGCAAAATAGAAGAGCAACAACCCAGTTGATAAAAACTGTCCTGGAAGAGTCTGTAAGCTGGCCACATCATTAAGGTGAAAGGCCCATTTGTCGTGCACCAGAAATAACAATGAGAAAAAACTCAGCCTTGAATCTGGTGTGCTCCTGGGATTTTACTAAACAAGGGCATGTGACTGCCCAGAGAAGACTGACTTACGGGCTGCATTTGAACTATGCTTCCTAGGGATTAACTTTTTATTAGAGTTAATCAGAATCAATATCAATTTAGGTTGCTTTCTTTCAGATGTGGGAGGGATGGTGACTAGAGTGAAGGTAGTAGAGGCTGTGAACAATTATAAATACATGTGGTGCGTCTTTGTTGCTGTAAATAGGAATAAATCTGCCAAAAGAAGTGCTCTGATTTAACTTGAATATTCAGTCTGGCCTATTATTATACTGCACAAATTACATGGTTTAAAACTTTTTATCTCTTTGATGCCTCTCTTAATGGGCAGTAAATTTCAGTGAGAGATAGGCATAAACCACAAGCAGAACTGTTTTATATCCAACTTGTTAGCCATGTATCATCAGCATTCCCAGATTAGCTTTTTAATCTTCAACATTCAAAGATATTTTAAAACAGAGATTGAAGAGAACAAAAAAAAAATTGTTGGTGAGGAGCTGAAATGCAACATTTGCAAGACCTTTCTCAGAAAATTTCCCATGCAAAAGGAACGGTGAGACAAGAGGGGATTTCCAGTTCTACAAACTCAGACAGAGCAGAATTACCCCTTCATGTAGCAGAGGTTTCAGTATCATCTGCAGTGCTGAGGTTTTATTCTATCCTCCATGGGGGGTTCAAGAAGTTCATGGGGGTTCATTACATAGCAGGGAGTCAGGGAGTATCTTCTGTCCTGCTACGAGTTAAGTGGGCAGACAACAGGGGAGCTAATGTCATGACATCAGGAAAGAGATACTCAAACTCGACATTACTACCTACTGCCTGTAGGGCATCAGCTTCCCATCAGTGAGAGCCTCAAGAGTTGTCCCACGGACCTCAGAGCTGGGGAAGGAGGAGACCTGTGCATGACTTGTTCTGGACTCCATGGCTTACTGTGGAACTGGCTCTCGAGGGTATGGACCTCTTTAGCCTTGTTGTCCGCTGGTCCTTCCCTCACCCTGGGCTGGTCCTGTGGCCAAAGGCTGGGCTGGGGTCGGCATGTGGGCCAGTCATGTTGTGCAACATCCCTGCAGGGACATCTGGCAGATTCACCCCTGCTGGAGTCAGGTCTCTGCACTGCAGACCAAGGACACTTTTCATAGAATTACAGAATCATAGAATGGTTTGAGTTGAAAGGGAACATAAAGATCATCGAGCTCCAACCCCCCTGCCATGGGCAGGGACACCTCCCACTAGACCAGGTTGCCCAAAGCCCCATCTAGCCTGGCCTTGAACACCTCCAGGGATGGGGGAGCTTCTCTGGGCAACCTGTTTCGGTGCCTCACCACCCTCACAGTAAAGAATTTCTTCAATTTTGCTCATTTACTCCTGCTATACAGGAAGGGTGATGATGGCAGGAAACTAATAAAATTTCACATCCCACATATTTTGGCTTCTTTCTGTTCTCGTAAAAACCCAAGTGTGTCTCACCATTTTCTCTGTTTATAGAGCAGGGCATGGAAACAAAATCAGGGACATATGTTGTGTTTGTTTCAGCAGCTGTGTGGCTCACATCATTGCAGAATAAACCAGCCAGCCCTGGCACACAGAGCTACATATGGCAAAGGTATGGAGCCCCACACAGCAAAGCTGGTGCGATGTAGCAATGCCAACCCCTGTAACTCTCACTGGAAGCTTTGGGCTTGGCTCCCTGCGCCCCCATGAATGATTGACCTCATGCACTTCTCCTCTGTGCCTTTTTCTTATACTTATTGCTGACTATAAATTGCCATCTGACACACAGAAATAACTGGGCCAAAGTACACTCAGGCAGGAAGGAGCAAAGGAAAATGTGTGTTATATTTATGTACATTTTATGGCTGCCACAAAAGCCCAAGCTTTGCTGTTCAGCATGTTCAGGAGTTCAAACCCTAGTAATAATAGGGACGTGAGTCATATTTCCTATGTGTATTTGTTCTTTAAAAAGAAAGATGTGAGGTCATCACTGCTATCCAGATTGGCATTTTTGAAAAAGAGCACCTCTGTCCCTTGTGCCTTATGTACCCTCTGCTGATGGCAGCAGCTCAGCTATGTACCAAAGGTTAGCTACTGAGTCACTGGAACCCAAGCATCCAAACAGTGACTTATTTGAAAGCTACTGGCCAGGAATGGTGATTCACTGACCCAAATTTGAGGTCTTTTTCATATGAATTTGAGAGTAATTTGGTTAGCCTTCTATTTTTCCCAGAAAGACTTTCTCATTTCACACTCTCTTATTTTCCAGGAACAGGAGCAGCAGAGCAGCCATACAGTGCTAGATGCTCATCTTGGCAATTTCCAAAGAGCTGTGAGCAGGGTATGCCAGGAGTCTTGTTTTTAAACATCCACTCAATTTTTCTCTGCTTCTGCAAAAGTCCATAGACCCCTTATCCTGAAAGCTAGAAAACTCCCCAGACACCTCCTTGGAGTGAATCTCCTTTTCCCTGCCCTTGCTCCACTGATTCAGACACTAAGCCAGCCGTCCTGTCTGCAGTCAAAGGTTGAAACTCCATCCCCTGCTTGTCATTTTGGCAGCAGTCTCATTACACCGAGTCCTTCCTGACATGGCTTCCAGCGAGGAGGGATTCAGCCTCATCAGAGGTGAGAGCTGCCTGGAGGAGCTCAGGACAGAAAGCAGCGAGCAGAGCCTGTCCCCCTGCTGCTAGGCGTTAGACTGAAAAAGCTGTCTTCCACATTGCCATTAGTCTTGCTCAAATACTGTGCTCTTTTCATATTGTCTGAAGTCCTGCATTGATTTAACAATTCCTAACTTAGTTAGGAATTAGCTTCTAGTGTGAGATCAGAGTGTTCACACAGAGTGGATAAGCATGTGTCGGTAATTTGCAGATGACTTGGTCATTTAGTAGAAGGAGAAATAGAACTGGGGCTTCCTAATTGGCTCAACCTGATAGAGATTAGCAGAGGGCAAAATCCTGCCCTTCGGTCCTGCTCAGGGCCATATGTGCTATGCAGTGAAAGCTAATTTGTGCTAGGTGATTGTTCACAGGGTGTGACAACTATTTCTCTAAGATCTTGGGATTCATACCTATTTTTTGTTTCCTATCTGTCTGGTACCCAGCACACTGTGCTGTTTTCCATTATTGGAGAGACATTACTGATAACAGCATCATAATTCGGGACAGGCGCTGCATTTTGTGTCCTGGTATGTCTTCTGCAGATTAAATATCTAACCATACTAAAATTGAATAAAGACATAGCCTGCATGGAGCAATGGTACAATCTGGGCTATCGGTCTGGGATGGACAAGGAGAATTATGATCTACTTTTTTGATATCTGAATTGCAGTCCCACTGAGCACACCTGGGAACTGCAGTAAATTCAGACATCCAGAGCAGAGCTGTAGAATTTTGTGTGTATTCTGTCAAACACTGCCTGACAAGAGAGAATGTTTTCCTGACTTGATTGGGAGAAATAGTATCCTGACTGTCTTTTTAACTTGTACAGGGAAATGTAAACACAGCCATGCATGCTATGTATCTGGGAGCTGCTATGAATGAGCTGTAACAAGAAGGGGAGAAAGAGGCGATTTCCTCTTTCTGCAAGATGTAAGCTATACGTTTTGTGTCCAACAGAGTTGGGGAGTGCCTGCAGACATGTTGAGCAGGATTCATCTGACTGATGACTCTGGTATGGGAACAAGGAGCTTCCCCTCTGGTCAACCAAGAGAAACAGCGATTCCTACACAAGATCCCTAAAATAGACATCAGCATTGATGAGAAAGGGAGTTATGGATGACCAACACAGGTGTAGCTACTTCTAGGCTTAGGACAAATATTTCATTTATGAGTTTATGGCTGCTCATATGCAACATCCAAAAAAACCCCAATTTTGCACCCCATGTTGTCACTCAGTATCGTGTGTCTAATAGACTAGAACCTGAGAGCAGAGGAATTTCTGAGCTGATGGTCATGGCTAGATTTATTTACGGTGCAGTGATGGAATGCATAAAGAGGTTAAGTGTGAAAGGTAATGGAAAAGCTCAAACAAAAATATGAGGGCAGTTGTACATCCATTGCACAAAAACTGGCATGTGGTCACTGGGGCAAGTAGAAGGATATCAAGTAAAACCCTGGAGAAATATGAAGCTAAAGAGAACTTGATATAAATCAAAAGAATGGTTGTACCAACTTCCTTCTTTTAAATCCTGTACAGAGTCTGCTGAAAGCCCTTCAAGGAGAAGGGCTAATTTGGTCTGGTAGGACATGCTGGATCTTGAAGGTCAGAGCAGGTAAGCCTGGGAGTGGTGATTGATGATTGGAAATCCCAGACAGCTGTGCTTTATGTGGGGCTGCAATGAAAGGTGGGGTGGGCAGAGCTGCTTTCTCTGTAAGACCACCGGTCGTCAGGAGAAGGCAGTGTAAACCTGACTCCTCTTTTCTGCTAGAGGAATATTTCAGAATGAGGGGGGTGATACTGAGTTGTCTTGATTTATGCTGTTTTCCCAGCATTCCTGGAATGGTTAGGGAAGGGCTTTCTCACTCTTCATCATTTCACTTCAGATGGTATTTGAAAACTTTGCTGATAGTCTGGACAAAGCATGGAAGGGCACAGGGTAAGGTTGGGTTCTTTTCTCCAGTGAGCTATGTGCTTAGTTTCCCTGCCTTCTTAATTTGCCCAGAAGAAAGTGAGATTACCCTACAAGGACTGATCCACTACAGCTGGACATTGTATTAACTTGGTTTGGAGACACAGGGTATGCAGCCTGAGAACAGCAGAGAAGGTAAGCTCATGGGATGGTCAGGGTGGCTTTCCAAGGGCAGTGGTGGCCAGCTGGTTTGTTGATATGGATCCTGCTTCACGCTTGTCTTGGCCACACAAACTGCCTTTGCAGCTCTGTCCTGATGATGTGATGTCCCGATGTGGAAAGGCTCTCTCTATTCCTGTTGCTGTTTTGATTGAATTCTTTGAGTTTTCTCCATGCATTGAATTAGATTGAAAGGCTGACAACAGAGATTACTTGGACTATATGAGGTCCAGGACACTGAACAAGCTCTTTGTAGTAGGATAAATATGTTCTTCCCATGCAAAACTTTGGTACTTAGGGCAAAAAAATGAAAAAATAGCAGCTTTGTCTCTATCTTTCTCCACCATCCTCGTCAAAGTAACTAAAAACATTTGGTACCACTAATTTATGCATTGCACTTGTAAAATGTGATTTAGCAACCAATTAGCTCCACATTCTTGGAATTAATATGGTTAAAGATTAATCTAGGTGGTTTACACTTAGAAAACTGGTAATCTGTCTTTAAAAAGCTTTAAAACACTGGAATCTTCTAGTATTATTGGCCACTCAGAAATCACATAATTGTTCTGGAAATGATCACTTAAAACAGAACTAGTTGTTTTGCACGAGCATTACTGTTGAGGTTCCTATCAGCCCGTGGCAGCTTGAGTCAAATACAATCTACAGCAGATTGAAACTTCAGAGCATCTGGCATTTATGTGCCTGACGGGAGGGATTTTGGAGCTGTGAATCGATGTGCATTTGGATTCCCTGAACTCAACGAACTGACCCTGAGTAAAAGAGAGCGTGATGGTAACAGATGCCAACTCCATCGCTTCCCGGAGGCTGGAGCAGCAACTGAGCACCATGAGGACCTGGAGAAAGGGCTTTCTGATGTTTTTAGGATTGACTGAGGAGGGATTTTCCTAATGAGAAACTCTGTGCAGCTATCAGCCGGACCTGCTGCTGCTGTTTTTACTCTCTTTGCAGCTGCTGGCATCATGGCACAGCCCCACTGCAGCGCTAGAGCCATTTCTGCCTCTGAATTACAGGAGGGAAGACCTGAACCCTTTTCTCTCCATCAGTCAAATAAACCTGCGGGCTTTTTGTGAAGGAATGCACTATTTTAAACAACTGTAGGGAAACCATAGCAGTCCTTACTTCTCTCAGTGAGACACCAGCTGTAATATTTAACACTTTAAATGTACAAATGCAACTCTCTTTGTGTTGTACAGCCTAGTAATGAGAACCTTTCTGGTCAAAATCCCTGCGAAACCACTATCTTTCTGCTAGCCTGTCCTGACCTTCCTCTTCCTCCTCTTTGAATGTCATGCGTAAAAGCTGGGAGAGCTGTTAGAGGGCGGGGAGGAAAAAGCAATGCTTTTCTGGTGTTTGGATTGCTACAGTGATTTATGCACAGGGTTATCTACTGGAGTTTCAGGAAGCAGCAATTACAGATCTCAGGTCATCAGATTAGTTCTCGAGGGGCTTCTGTTAGAGGTGGTGACAGATTCAGCTTCCAAGCACTGCCGCTCATGGAGCATCTGCAGTCCCTTCAGAAGGCCAAAGGTTTTACTGCAAATGGGCTAATTTTGGTTTCTGATCTTCTGCAAAACAAAGGCAGAGAAAGCAGCAGGACTTGCCCCAGGGAGCACCCATTGCTGGGTGAGGAAGAGGGCACTGTCCTGCTGCAGAGCTGGTGGGGGGCTGCCCCAGCACCCCGCTGGCCCTCCCCACACAGTCCCCAGTGGCTGCACTAGCGAGGGGGTGGTTGCAGGAATGCAGCACGCTCCAGTCTCTCGCCTGCACGCTCTGCACTGGGACACTTCCAGCTGGCAGGTCTTCAAGAAGCTTGAAGACTTGTGCTGCATCCCGTGGGGAATGATGCAGCGCATTATAACCGAGGTGCTCAGAGCCCCTGTGCTTCTGCAGCACTGCTGGAGTGAGGATCCATCCAGGTCCAGGGAGGAGAAGACCTGTCTGCCGTGCCTTTTGTATTTGGGAAGTAAGATAATGCAGCCATATACACGTGGTCCTGTGTAAAACTGATTTAAAGGGCAGCAGGAAGATGATAGAGGTTATTTTTATACTTGTGAAATGAACTGAGTTAAGCCAGACAGGAATGATGCCGTGAGCAATCATCGGCAGTGTTTTTCCTGAAATTACATTGGAGTTTTATACCATCTGCTATTGAGTTTCATACTATTATGAGACCAGTTCAAACAGTGGACTGGCTGGGAAAAACATGCCACCATGGCCCAAAGCTGGTCCCATCACCAATAGTGCAGACATCAGTGAAAAACAGCATAATGTTTTTAAAGCAAGGAAATGGACCGTTTAATTTGAAATAACCAGTTAAAGTTAAAAAAAAAAATAATTTCATAATCATTGGCTCTTTAGTAGGGAATTAAAGGGAAAGGTTGTTCATTAGATAATCTCATTAAAATAAAACCAAGGAAATCAAGTAATTTACTGACACCAATATGGGCAATTGGTTTTCTCATTTCCATTGATTTGTCTCATTTCAAATAACTGGAATGATGCTTACCATCCCTTTGCATGAAGTCTATACATTACGTTACGCACAGTGCAAGCTCTGTCAGGAAGGCTCTAATCCACAAAATAGTCTCTTACTTCATTAAACAATCTAACCTTGCCTCAGGCAAACAGAGTAACTTATGATCTCCTCCTTAATCAAGTCAGGTTATGTTTTGTAACTCATACAGCATTGCTATGGGCCAAGGAACATGAAAAGTCAGCTCTAGCTCTCATTGGTGTTGGAATAAAGAAAGTAAGTTATTTTCTTTATTAAGCAGTGTGACTTGGGTGTTGACTGGACAATAACTATGCCCTGTAGATGTTCTCAAAAAGAAATAAAACTGGTTGCATACAGGGTGGCTTGGGATTACTGTTTCAGTTTGTCCTGGTCTATCCATTGATGTCTTTGCATTTGAGGTTGGGGATCTCAGGCTGTTGCAGATTCATCGTCACCCTTCAAAGGTGGCATCTGAAAGTGTCAAAAGCCACAAGATGTGGACCCACAGCCCCTGTGGAAGTTTCTGGCTGTTATAATCGCCTTATCTGATTCAGAATAAGTAACCATCAACAGAAAAACTCATGTGAAACCCTTGTGTTTTTCACTGTATGTATGTCTATGCCTTAAATTCTCTTGGGCATTGCTTCAGTTAGCCCAGAGAAGTGCCCTCAGCCAAAGAGGTGCCTACTCTATTTAAGTGTTACACTGTAACACTGTGATGAAATAAGGTAAGATATGCTTTATATCTGCTTTAAACTCTCAAGGCACTTTACATGCATTATTTCTCATTTTTTCCTGCAATGGATAGATTGCATTTGTCCTGCTTGGCAAAGTGCAGAATGGAGGTGCCTTGATGTCTCTTCGTTTAGGGTTGCAATGGGCAGAGCAACTTCAAAGCCCCATTTTCAATTTTTTGCTGGACCATGAGTTAGAAGAGATTTATGATAATTGACCATACTATGGGAATGATCATTAACAACACTTAGGGTTTCTTAGGACTGAAAAAAAGAATCTTGAGTAATTAATCTCCACAGCACATCTGAGAAAGTGAGTGACCATTTGTGAATCTGCGACAAGGGGAAAATTGAGCTGTGCTAATTTACTTCATTTTATACATAAGTTTCAGAGCCCAAACACAGCCTTGATTTCCCACGCTTAACCCCTGAGGCCACTATTCAGCTACAAGGGAAATCCATTAATTTTTCTGGCCTTCTGAACAATTTTGCTATTTTTTATCAAATATCTGGCCAGAAGCAATTTCCTGGAACAAATGTAGAACTCCATGGCCCTCAGAGCTAAACTCTCTGAACTCTGTTCCCAGGATTGGCTGCAGGATTTTAACAGGGAGTTTGGTGGAAGCAGACTAATGTTGATATTTCAGCTACTGTAGGTTTGCAATAAATACCCAAAGCATAAAAAAAAAAGTGCTTTAAATGCAAATGAAGTTCTACCTCAGGGCAATTACATAAGTTAAGATGCCAAACAACTTTTCTGCTCTAGCCATGAAATAACAATATATCGTCTGCAGTATTATATACTTGCCTTGCAGTCCCAAAATATATGTGGAACTCAACCAAGATCTGCAAAGAAATACATATTTCTTCAGAATAACTCCTGAGCCAGAATGAAACTTAGCACCTCTGACTACACAAATATCAGTTGTCTTATTCTGGGGGGGGGGGGGGGGGGGGGGGGGGGGCTCTCCATCCTTTCTCTTCCATGTCTGATCCATGAATGACTTTTCAGATAAGATAGAAAGAAGATGATGGAAAGGGATCTCTGGAAGCACAGAGGAAAACAAACTTCTGCAATTCCCAAGAGATGATAGGAGTCTTCAGAAGCAGCTTTGGAAATCAGCAACAATGCAGGTTGCTGCCATGTGTTGAAGCTTTGAAGAGGACAAGACAGGTCTTCATAACTGAACTGGTACTATACTGAGGAAGGGAAAACCCCATGCTGTATATATGTATGGGCAGAGATGAGTTCGTTAGGAAAGAGAAAGAAACAGAGGGATCGTTGTTGTGCATAAGGAGCGGAAGAAAGGTAAATCACCGGGGGGGGGAAGTAAACCCAGACTGGCATTTGTTTAAGATGGTGGCTTTGCTCAAAGCTTCTGCTCAAAATCAGGGATCAGCATGCTGCCATGTGGTGTATATGCACTTCTAAACTAACCAGACTACGTCCCACAAATCCTTGAGTGGAGACCAATTAGTCAATATAAAATAAATGTGAATTGGAGAGAAATATAAGTACTGGCTGCTGGGTTTTTCAGGAAATGCATATAATTAATTTTTTTATAAGCATTGAACAAATTCTGAATGATGAAAATACACACTATGAAGAAAAATGCCTGTGCTGTTTGTGCACTTTAAATATCTACAAGCACATATAGAAAATAGGGAAAAATAGATTTTATTCTGAAATGTTCCCCAGATAGTTTCTGTATATACCTTGTTCCTATGTATGAATGATCTGAGAGTGATTTTTTTTTTGGTGAAGGTTATCATTGATTTACAGAAGATGTATACACTTAGAATTTGTGTCTCTTGAATAAATAAATAGATAAAAAATTGCATACTGCCAAAACTGAAGTTCTCCCAGGAGAACATTGGCCTTGATGATTGCTCATTGACAAGTGTTTCAATTTTAAAAAAACCTGTCGATATTTTTAACACAAAAAAATGGTGATATTTGTGACTCAAAATGGCTTTTAATTATTTAAGTTAATATTTTTGGGAAATGCAACATGACATCAAACCAAAATATTTTCCACTGACATCAAGCTTGTTTTTGACATGCAGTTTCAGGCTTCACAGGTTTTGACTTCTCGTCTTGATCTAAAAAATCACTTTTTTTTATCCCCAAGACAAGAAAGCAACTGGGTAAGATTTTAATTGATCATAAAAGCAGTGGTTTGGGGAGCTCATCTCCCTTCCAGCTTGCAAGGCTAATCCTTTTGGGGACAGTCAAATCTGTTATGAATATCCTCAGAGGTGCAGCAGCAGCTGTGGTGTTTGGCCAAAATGTGGCCTTTATGTACCATGATAGTTGTGTGTGGTTTGGAGTTGTTCAGTATTTTGTCATCCTTCCTCACTGTTACTGAAAGCCTGTGGATATCCTTTAGCCAGCCAATGCCACAAATTGGCTGTTTTTGAATAGTGCTTAATGTGGAAAACAAAGCAGCTGAATTACACAAAGCAGTGTAATGAGATGGTAAATAATCTTGTCAGGTGTTGTCTTAATAGGCAGTGGAAGGTAATTGCCTCCAAGGGAGTGTCAATGAATTAATTTTTAGCCAGGCAATTCAGCTCAGGAGTTGTTCAGAGACCCCCAAATGCTGTTCACAACCCCATATAGGCTAATTCCCTTAGCCAAGAGCCATCAGGTGATAAAATCCTATAAACATAAATAGGATTGATTTAACCATTGTTTCTGCCCATATTTAAGTGCAGGTGTAGCCATTGTAATTATCTTTAAAATTCACAATAAAAGGAACTGGCTGGAGCATCAGGGCGAGCTGTGATTACAGCAAGGTAGACCTAAATTCTGGTTATATTAATGATTTGTTGGAGGGTATCACAGCAATGACAGGGTTTTAGGGTGACTTCAGGCTGATGCTGACAAATCTTCATAACTTTTATGTCACCCAGAGCTTTCTACTGTTACAGATCTGTCCAGCCAAGCTGGAGAGACTGAGTCAGGCAGATCCTCCAGGGTGACCATGTGCCTCTGGCCAGGGAACCGGTGTGGTCCAGGAGGAATTTCCTCCAAGAAGAGCTGGGAGAATGGAAACTGAACCTCCCTGCCTCCTCTGTGGCTGAAGCAACAAAAAGCTGTTGGAGCCTCATGCATGAATGAGGCAACGCTGCTTCACTGGCCGCCCGTGATTGCTGTGGTGCCTGAGACATGGGTCTGGTGTAGCTAGGGCTGTCTGAGGGCAAGCTTATAGCAATGGCAGGGGACCCAGCTTCTGAATGTTCTCAGCTACAAACAACCCTCATAATGATCCAAGCTGACAAGCTCCATGCTCATCCTCTGCTTAACCACAGTAAAGTAGTGCATAGTTTCCCTCATAGCACAAGAATCATCTCAGCTGCCTTCAATCTTTTAAAATTTTAAAGATAGCTAAGGGAGGCAGACAAGCATATCTGGAAGGACCATCATCCCAGCACTGCTTTTAGGATAGCATGAATTATCTCCTGATACCTGGGTTTTTAGGAAAAATGGATCCCATCTGCAGACTGAGGAAACCTAATTGCAAGGTATAATTTTACCCATCTTCGATTTTGTGATTTCTTGGAAACTTGGCTTTTATTTAGAAAGAATTTATGTAGATATTTGTCTTTCTTTTCCACTCTGTCCCTGTTAAAGTCTTCATCCTACTAGCAGCAGTATCGGTACAGTCAATAGGTCAAAAACACTGATCTCAGTGATGCTAACGGACATGGACTTACACCAGCTCTGCTGCTGGCCCGTGTTTTATTGAATATCTGCCATGGTTCAGTCTGTGTATAGAGCTTAAGCTACATCCACAGATGGATATTCCTGTTTGCTTTACTCTTGTGCATAAAGGTTGAAGGATCATGCCTCCTATCTACAATGCTCTATTATGAGGTGTTTGATATTGATGTGCCAGAGGTACCAGGCAGCACGTTCTTTGCAGGACTCTGGGTAACTATGAGTTACCCAGTTACCCTGGGTTTACCCAGTTATAACTGGGTTTGCCCTGCCCTACCAAGTTGTACCAGCCTCACTAGTGTCCCTGTGGGCTGGCAACACAGCTTGAGTCATGCTGACAGCACACTGAAGGCAGCCAAGAGATGTTAAACCCATTTTGGTGAGTGAAATGTGCCTCCTACTAGCCCCAAGTGTGGCTTTTTGCTGAAGCACCCATGCCTGCGTTCCTCCAGGGAGAATCCCACAGTCCCTGTGCCCCGCGTTTTCATTCCTACTGGAACCTTCCTGCCCAGAAGCTGTGGTGCCTGGAAGTGTTCCGATCCCTCTTTGCAGATGGTGGATAGCTTACCTTTGCGTGCTCTCAGGAACAAAACAGTGTTTCAGTGATGCTATCACTTTCCAGAAAGACCAGGAAGAGCCATCAGGATTGGCTGGAAGGACGTGATGCAAACCTTTAGAGAGCCAAGACCTCACTGGTACTCAGATGAACAGAATGACAAATTACCTTCTGAAGCAGGGTCAGGGTTCACTGAATCCATTAATTTTCATGTATTTCTCAGAGCCTCCAAAAAGTCACTTTCTTTCCCCACTTGGACAGCAGCTGACAGTGCATTGGCAGGGACAAAAGGAATTCTGCTGTTGAAATAACTCACTAATTTTAAGAGCATGACCTGGCAGCACGATTGAGGACCGACAAAATAAAACCAGGAGAGAGCAGCCAAAATGTCTACCCACGTCAACACTTTGTAATCAGCTTTGTTGCATAAAGATCTCAGGCTTTTGTGGGAATGTAATCCAACAAAACACATTTCACATGAATAAATCAGCTTTCCCTGATGGTAAGCTATGTGCAGTACCGAAGCCTTCAGGGTAGCTATGGTGACAGTATCTTCCTGCTAACAAAGAAATATGCTGGAGTTAGAAAAGGATTTTTGAACCACAAATAATTCTGCTTCCAGACCACAAGAGTTTGTACAAAAAAAAGTCTTGCAAAGTTCTTGAACACAAGTTTTTATAATATGCTATTTGAAGGTTGCAGTTAGATTCTGAAAACAGCTAAACCAGGCCTGATTTCCTGAAGGGGCGTAACTTGGCCAGGATCACAGCTTTTTGTCATTTGTAAAGGCTGTGGTTTATCTCTGCTTGCTCCTTTTTTCAATTTTCAGCTCCTCTGGAAAAACTCTGCTGAACTTTTCACCCAGCTGGTGTTTGCTCGCAGCCTGGATTTTTGTAGGCAGAGTTGCCCCATTCGTCTCACCACTTCAGGGATGTTTCCCATGCAAACCTCTAGAGATCCTGGAGAAGATGGGTTGTTGAGGGACAGTAATTACTATATGATGGTGGTGGGAAGCCACAGGATGTCTCACAGATTGTCTGCTGTATAGTATCCTCCCAGAGCCTATATCCAACATGCTCTCAAATATACATCAGAAAATTCATAGCTTGCACTGTGTTTTCCCTGGAGTCACACAGCCCATCCACACCCACACCATTAGAAGATCCAGAAGGGTGCCCATGGTCTCACTGAGATCTGCTGCTGTTCAACAGCCTTGGATACAAAAATATTTATAGTCATATGTATTTGTTTGTCTCTGTTTTGGGGAGTGATATTCATATTTTGATGCTAACCTGTTTGAATTCAGCAACAACACACAAGCTGTTCACCTTACCCTGGAGCTCATAGTATCTTGAAGAGCTGTTCGTGCTACACCTGCTGACACCTTCCACAATAGAGTGAGAAAATGTATAACAAAGACATTCACAGAAAAGCATGAAGCTTCAGAGTCTGAAAGCAGGTCTGAAAGAGAGACAAAAGCACTAAGAGGCATGCAAAGTTGTCCTCCAGATTCCTGCAAGAGCAAACTGGAGCACTTCAAAGAGACAGAGAGCAAAGAGTCAAAGGGCCGTCTCAGGAGGCATTGTACTGGGTACAACCTCCATGCACCTTCCCTTCTTAGTGTGATGTGTCAGAAAGCTCTTGGGAAGACCCTTTCTCCACTGGAGAGTAGGACTACTGAATGCATCCAGACTTTCATGGGATCCCAGGAGGCACTTTGCTTTCTAAGCACTTTGTGTACTAACATTGCATCATGGATGCCTGTTGTGTGGAAAGCCAAGTTCTCCTCTCTTCTGCTGCAGGTGCATAAAACAACTCCTTTCTTCTGATCTGGAGAGCTGTAGAAGGAAAGAAAAAGCAGCTCCTGACTCTACAGGCACGAAGTATCACACTGTGATATTTGCCACAAGCAGCTATGTCAGACTATGTGGTTCAGGCTCCCCCAGTGCCTCGGCTGGCTCTCGTGCCTGCCCCGCAGCTGGCTGCTGGAAATCAGCAGATGGCTCATCCCCGTGTCCCCAGCAATTGCATGTCTCTCTTGGCCTCTCTAACAGCATCCCAAACACAATGTGCACTGGTAACAAAAATGTTTGCTGTGTAGCTTCCAGCCTGGTCGTACAACCTTTTTATTGGTCACTTAAATTGCCAGAGGCTCACACCGTGATCATCCAGCATCTGCTCCTTTAATATTCTTTCCTTGCTGTAGGACAGATTGTTATTTTTGATATCTTTCTTCATTTCCCAAGGAAGCGAGAGTATGGTAGGACCATCAGAAACAGAATCAGCACAGCAACACTGGTAGTATGAGTATGTCAGTTTGGAGGAAAATGTCCTTGCCTAAAGCTTTTTGAAGCATTTTGTGTCCCTGTGATCGCTGATGTCAGTGGTGCATCTCTGATTATCCGTACATCTGCTGGGTTGTGCAACAGAAGTCTGTAAAATCATGGGTCAAACAGAAGAATTAAAAAAAGAACAAAAGGTCAGTGTGTCTTCACAGCATGAATGAGAAGTGCTACATAGCAGCTTCAAAGGAAACATGAGAGAGACTTCCTCCTGCAACATACAGCTACAGGTGGGACTCTTGCTGCAGAACATTATGAGTACTAAGAATTTACATGGGACTGGACAAGTGTTTCCTTGAAGATGGGAGAAAAATGAATTATTAACTATTATGTTCTGGTTCTTTGTCCTTCTTCCTAAAGCATCTGCTCTTGGACATTATCAGAGATAGAATAACAAGTTTTCTTTGGCTTTAGCTTCACACACCGTGCCCATTCTCATCTATTAGTGCTTTGCTGCCATGGGGACGTGCACTGAGAGCCCAAGATGGAGGAGAGGCAGGGAGGCAGGACCAGGAGATATTTAATCTATTTCTCTGCCGCAGAAGAAGAAGCCCACTTCATGGACCTGGTTTGTTATCTCCTGTGTGCTGCCCAAAACCCTGATGCAGTGCAGCCAGACACACCACAGGGCTCTGTATGGCTTTTTGTTGCTGCACTCATTGGAGAGTTGTCCAACACCAAGCCAAATGCCCTCCAACAGCAAAGAGCTGTGGCTACCTTCTGGTGCAGGCATACAAGTTATGTCTTTGCCTGGAGTCTAGAGGGGTGAGCTGGGCACACTGCTGGAGCTCCAGCACGCCACGCCATCCCGAAGTCCTGACGAGCTACACATTTTCTCCAGTGTCCCAGGAGACCCCTCACCCTGGCATTCCCACTGCAGCCACGTCCCAGGAGAATGGGCTGCCCATGCACCAGGGAATCAAATGTGAAGTATTCCATTAGAAAAAGGATGCTGAAAGCTATGTATTGTAGTTTACTCCAGATGAGCTCTTCGTTTGATGGTGCTGTCAATATCAACTGGAGTGCCAATGCCTGAATTTGGCTGGCTAAGCCCATCAGGTTTATTTTCCTGAGCATGCTGGGCCTCGTTGTATGGTACGTAGCACTTTTACTCCATGCCTCGCTGAGGAAGGTTAGATTGTGCAGTTATTATTAGCATGCATTCAGGCTCCTAACGGCGGTGGGACACAAGCAGTAGCGCATGTGAGGACATCGTGTAATGTGACCTTTCGTTTGTGCCAGGGTATGGGCATGAGTTCATAAATACAGCAAGTACCTTAGACCTTTCTTCCCTCCCTTGTTCTATTTACAACCTGAGTGTATTTAGGGTATAGGGAAATGAATCAAAGCTGACTTAGACTTTATTTAGCACTGTAGCTGCAGTTCTTATTTTGACCCTGTCAAACATTTTCTTGATAGATTGATTTCCTTTGGCTTGTTCATTGATCATTTGACATCTTATTGATTTTTTAAACTTTTTTGCCTCTACAGTTAATCTTATAAACCCGTTCTTCAAATCAGTAGGTGAACTGTCAGTATTTCAACATAGCTGTTACATGAGATGTGTGCACCTGGTGTTATCATAAAATGCTTTGAGGAGTGAGCCCAACCAGTATCTGTAAAGTGTGAGCTCAGCATGGTCATTAAACAGCCTTTTCATGCTTTTTCTTTTTAAAATAGGAAATGATGATGTAAAAGATGATCAGCCAGGAATCAAAAAGTAAGCAAATCAGTAATAATATTTGGGAAATGTATATCATCTTTCATCTCAAGATTTAAAAGTGCTTTATCAACCACTAATTAAGACTCAAAACCAGCAGGGTGTTACTGTAATGAGTACTGAGACATCCTACTTCATGCTGAGCTGAAAATAGTCTTGAGCATGCTAATAAATTTCTATTGTAGATCTCCCTACGGTCAGTATTAACAGTGTCTGAAATATTATGAACAGGATGGGCAGCCAAATATTAAGGTCAAAGTAAAAATTGTTGTTGTTTACAAAGACAACAGCAGTATTTCCTTTTCATATTACCTCTGAGGAAAACAAGATTTTTGCTTTATTTCTATTAATACAAATATTTATTTGCCTAGCTGGAGAAAGGATCCCCTTCTTAAAATTTCAATTGTAAATCAAGTTCCAAAACTCATGATATGAATGTTTCACTTTTTTATTTGGCAACCCTGTGGGAGAAGCTTTTTTTAAAAGCAGAAATGTTCACATCACCATGTGATTTCAGAAGCTCTGGTTTTAAGTAAAAAACGAAGTATTGAGAGTTTTATGATAAAATGAGGAGCAAAATTATGCAAAAAATGTTAGCAAAAATTAGGAAAAAAGTATTTATTAAACAAACAAATCCTGTCCACTATTTTCTTTATGGATCAATAGGTATTCTAAAGAAATATGAATTGCTATAAAACAACTTGAGCAGGGGCATAATAAAGGTGATACTAAATTCTTACATCGAAAAGAATGAAACCAAATTCTGAATGGAATTTACACTAATTATGATGTAAAAAAAGATTATGTTATTCATGGCAAAAAATTGTCATGAATAAGTTCTAAGGAAGGCTTTCATTTCTAGTCTCAGAGTAAGCAAGGCTTTAGTATTTCTCAAATTGTTATAAATATCCCATCTCAGTGTCAGTGAACTTCCACAACTGAAAATACGAATAAGGTCACAGAATCATGCTTTTGTGAGTATTTGTTGGTAAACTAGGAAGGAGCATGAAACTCTGTCAGAAAAAAAGATTTAAAGTGCTTTTAGTAATCACATGGCATCCTTCAGGAGTTTACTCAGACCCAAGTAATTGCAGCTCAATGTGTGCTGGATTAATCACAAATTAAACTAGCAATATCCCATCAAACATGCGGTTTCTGTCTAAATTAGAAATAGTTACTAACGATTTCTGTTAATGGGTTTGGTATATAATTATTAGATACCATTCCCATACACATGATAGGATTTTCACCTACTCAGGCAGGGATATACTTTGATTTGGTATTTTCTGTGTGCAAACTGTAGCCCTTCTACCCATAAAAGCCCTTCAGGTTTCTTGCTACCCAAGGGCTTTTTGTAGCCAGGTTTGATGCATTGTTCTGGCTTGGTCTAATCATGCCTTCCCTTTTCCACAGCAGAAAGATCAAGGAATGAGTTTTAAAAGAGAGAAAGGTCCCTTCTGTCTCCTGATTCAACAGCAGAAGTAGACAGCTTAAAAAACCTGGAGGCTGATACCTGCTATTTTATTTTCTGCTTTCTGTTCAGCTGGGAACATTTTTCTTCTTTTGTTTCTTGACAAAATAAGTATGTTCCCCCCCGCATTCAGCGTTTGCCTATTTTGTGTGTGTATAGCAGCTACCTTGGAGCACACACTTTACTGCCCGTTTTTTGGTAAGATGCGACTCATCCTTGCTGATAATGGAAACCATACTCACTAGAATGATTTGTGCTGCCTTTGCACTCGATGCCATTCTTGCATATCTTGCCTCTGTAACATTGCTGGGACAATGTGGACAGATACAACCTTCTCCCTTTCATTGAGAGGGGATAGAAACTAATTTCAGCTTTTCATACAGAAACAAACAAACCCAACCACAGCATTCCTGTTTGTAAAGGCTGGTTGAACCCATTGGTCGTAAAGAAAAATCCTGATAGCCCCATGATACAGGGAACAAGTGATGAGACACAATAGTTAGAAACCAAGCACAAGAGACAGTCCCAGCCCTACAAGTTAGATTCTGACTTTATAATTATAGTAAAGTCATTTTCATTTCTTAAAATGCTCCTCCCAGCACAGGCTTGCCTGCTGGATTGGGAATCCGCCAGCTGTATGGTGAAGTCCTGATGCATTTGGCTCTCCCTGAACCTCAGCAGAGGTGTTTGCCATGGCCAGCACGAGGAGCCAGGAGGAGCAGCCTAGGAATAGCACCCACCACTGTCCATCTGCAGCCAAGCCTTTACCTACAACTCGCTTTCCAACTTGAAGGAGAGTGGAAATCTGTCCTGGGAGTGATGGAGCCCAGAAAGGCTTCAGGCGGCTTCCTGTTGTGTGAGTTGTGGTTTTAACATTATTTCTAGAGCAGATGCAGTTTAATCACCTTTCAGTCAATACTTGGAGATTTGCTTTCTGCTTAAGGCAGGCATATACCTCAGAAGAGATATATAGAGCTATTATTTTAAAACCAGTTGGTCACTTCTCCTTGTACAGCCAAAAAAGTCAGGAACAGAATGTGCTTGGATGTTTTTGTAGATACAGTTTTGAAGAGTATAACTCAAATGCTGTGGAAATATAAGGTAACTGGCAGGAAAACAGAGCAACTCTGTGCTGCCTTCAAAATCCCTGCGCTTTTAACTCTTTTATTAACTTCTCTGGGTTTTCCATAGATATTGATTCTGTCAATTCTGATTTCAACCAGGTTGCACATGGGAGAAAAGTAAGGTCTGAGCTGATGGTTGACATGAAATGAACAGCAAATTATTGAACAACTGTAGGAAACCCAGTACTTTCTGCAATGCTCTAAGTCAACATGCATTACAGATGCCAAAGCAACCAGACTCAAGGGACACCTGAACACCTAGGAACAGACATAAAGTATACAGCCTCAAGACTGAAATCCTTAATCGTATGCATAGAAACGCTTCATCAATATTTTTATTTATTGGACTTTTTTGTTCCCCTCATGAGAAAGAAATATTGACAACATATGCTGAGGGACTCTGTAGAAACCTGAACTACACTTGCCCCTGCAGTGAAGCTTTCTGCAGAGGAATGGACCAGATAACCTGCCAGAACAAGGCTCAAGTATTTTAAACAACTGCTTTTCAGGGACAACTGAAAAGAGTCCAGGAAAAGGCAACAGTACCAATAACAGCAGTACCTGAAATTAGAATAGACAGTGTAAAAACGTCTGTGCATTTGTTGAATGGATTTCTAGTTTATAGTTCTAGGTCACAAGCTATATTGATATAAATGAAAAGGGATTGAAGGAAGCCATCTTTTGGGGAGAATAATTGCCTAACTGTCCTGGGGGACAGTTCTTGCGCCTTCTTGACCCTCCAGAGATGGCCTTTCTTAGAAATGGAAGACTGTGCTTTGAGTACTGTATGGAGTGAAGCTGACTTGGTAGTCCCTTGCTTGCTGTGTGTCTCACCTAAATAACGGGCCTGATGGAAAAAAGCTGTAAAAATTGCAGTGTGCTCATTGTGACATTATCACCAGACAGAACCAAACATGACCTGGTCTTGGCCGTGCAGCCTAAATCACCTAACAAATATTTTTTCTTATAAACTGAATAGATTTCTGGCCACTTGAAATACAGGCAGAAACACCAAGCATAGCTTCTTCTAAGCAGCAGCACTTTTGCTTTATCATGAATTTTTGTCTTGTTTTGAAGTGATCTTGGTAATAAAAAGAAAGTTAATAGAGAGAATCTTTTTAAAGCCTTTTTGTCCAATAAGGCAAAGCTTATGCAACTGCATTTCTGTCTGTCCGTCTGTAAGTCATTGCCTCCCAGTACTTCTCAAATCCAACTTTTTGACCAATCTTGACAAAGATGAGGAGCTTAGAAAGTGCCAGTAAGTTTCAGAAAGGTCAAGAAGAGAGAAATCACTCAGTATTACCATTGCAATAAAGATGTGAGTGTGAGCTCCCTGGTTACCTGCTTAATTGGATCTACCAGCTTCTCTGCAAGAGTGAGGGCGAAGGGCAGCATGAGTGTACTGCCTGGGGCCTCATATGTTCTAACAGTCCTGGTTTCTTTTACAACTTGAACAAACCAAAAAAATGACATTTATATTTTGTGTTCTGAAAGGGCATGCCCAGGTACAGAGGAGGAGTTCCTTGCATGTTTAAGATGCTGTGAAAGAAGGATACATCAAGCTCTTACTGCAACCAATTAAGAGGTAACTTGTTCCACAAGACAGAAAGTATGTGCCAGATTAATTCCCTGTTACCTGCAACACAGGTTGCTTATATTTGTAATCCCGAGCTTTTATTGGCATCATTCTGCTCATAGGCTGACCATTTAGTATGACTTGAACAGCAACATGGTTGAGCTGGACTCATGGCCATATCTGTGACAGTTCTGCCTCCCTTTGGGGTGATCATCCTTAGCCTGTGAGATACTGGACTACACTGAGCACCCTGCCTGCTCCCTACTCACCTTTACAGGTCTTCCTTAAGCACAGGGACCTCCCTCACAAACAACAAAAAGGATGCCAAAAAGACCGTGAAGTGCTGTTTAAGTATCTCCAAAATGGTACTTAAAGGTCTCTTTTGTTCATCTTTTGGTCCTTAATGTTTGCAGACTGAGAGGTTTTCAGTGCTGCGAGGTCTCCAGGATATGTCTGTGCAAAGGAGTTTGGGTCCCACAGGCACAGTTGTCACCATGTAATTCAGCTGAGGCCAGTTACCAGGAGTCACCTCCTAACATGGCTCCTTGCAGCAAAGGAGCTCGGTGTTCCCTTGCCCCTTTGATCATCTTCCAGCCCTGGAAGTTTTTCTCCAAGGACTAAGGGAAGTGATGAGAAGGTCTTGTCTCCTTACCAGGATCTGCATCAATAGGGCAGCCTTTTTATTCGCTCTCTCTTTATTCTCAGCCTTATGGATTCAGAGACAGAGGGCAAAAGTCTGCTTATCCTTTTTCCCTAGAAGAGCAGGGAAGAAGGAGCAAGCAGAGCTCTTCTGTGTTGCTGGGCTCTTTCTCTCCTCTGCTATAGTCCAAGTCAGCTGCTCTTCTAATTTTTCTGCCTCAGTATCACCCGGCACAGTTGCTAAAGGAAAGCTCTATTAAAACTGTGGTGTTAGGTCTTGCCAGGGCACACTGCCCAGGCAAGGGCTACCCACGAGGGTATCCAGCTGTGTTATGCAGCTGAAGCATTTTGATTTAACTTACACATCTTTCCAAGGGTGAATTTAGCAAGGCTACATTCCTTCCCTGCCCTCCTCTTTCCGCATTATCTACCATGATGTGCACCCCGCAATGAGGACACACCATAATTTCTTCTGGCCCCTTCGGGCCCATGGCTGTGCTGGAAATAACAGTGGCACGGGGAAGATGCAAGTCAGCAAAGATATTTCCAGGAAAAGATATTTCCCCTTGCTCTTCTGCCCTCAGATTCCATCCTCCCCAGTGCTCCCTCGGGGTGGCCAAGCACGGGGGCAGCCGGCCAGAAACGCTGCCAGCTCTCCGGCTCTGCTCTCCACTGAAAGCAAAGCAGGAAACCTGCAGTGAGTTCAGGAGCTCACAGCTGACATGGAGAGCTGAAAGGAGCTTGGAAAACAGAGATTAGCCTCTGACAAAGGCGTGTTTGACATTCCTGTGCCATTAAATCTACTGGATATAAAAAGCACTGGCTGGTTTTATTATTTTACGAGTGAGCCCAGCTAACTGGGTTTCTTTGTTGTGGGAACTGGAATGCTGCTGCTTTCTGAGCTCATGAGTCACAATTTCATAACTCTGTTTAGTTGTCATTTCTTTGCTTACACTCTCACCCCATGTGCTTGGGTCAGAGCTGAGTGACGTGAACTGGCGTTCATTCCACGGCTGGATCCCGTCACCAGAAATGAGGATATTTTTTAGCCTGAGCTGAATCGCTGCTGTTCTTAACTGCTTGGCTGGGGCTTCCTCTGTCTTCTCCCCCTTATATCTCCTGAAGATTTTTTTACTTTCTTTCTCCCAAAGCTCACTAATGAGGATATTGACAATATATTGCTGCTAGTAGATGAGGAAGTGTCTTGGGACTGCACTGAATTTTAAAAGGCAATAAGAATAAATTATGGGTTTCGCACAATTCCCCAGACTCCATATTTTCTAAAAATGAATCATCTGTTCAAGTCTTCTTGTAGAAAACCATCATCACTGAGTTACTGGGTGGGGGAGCACTTTTAAAATAAATCTCTCACCAGATTTTTTGCTTCCAGGTAAGGTCTGGTCTTGCTTAGGCTAGAAAAAGTATAAAGACAAGATACATACAGCTCCTGACCTCTTACATTTAAGTAGTGAAAGATGAAACAAAGGACAGGTGAAATGATCAGGGATCCCTGAAGGCATCAGCACCACCATCAAACACAAGGTCTTCTCAGCTGGGGGTGAGGCTGCCTTTGCACTGTGGCTGCAGTTTTTCATGCTCCCATTTTTCCCACGTTCTGCACAGCCTTCTAAGAGACCAGTGGATGGTTCTACAGAACCCCAAAAGAAACAGATTGAGAAGCACGGTGAGTTGTCTATTTCCTACATTTTCCCCACTCATCAGGAGATACATCTGCCCTTACCAAGAGCTCTGAGCATCCTCTAAGAGTAGTTACAGCTGCATGAATAACAATGTGCCAACATAAATATCTCCTTTCTCTGGCTTCCCAAAACAGATTACATTCACCTGAGATGTGGTGGATAAGAGAGTGTTCAGTCCTTCCCTGTGCCTATGATATGATTTTCTGTGTTCTGCCAAAGACAGAAGTGGGAAATTTATCCTTGTGGAAAAGTTAATTCCAGTCTTCTAAAATTGGAAGAACTAAAAAGTTTGCTGAAAGTCCTCTGTCTACAAAGGGACAGGTATGTGCATGTACGTTGGACTATGTAGTGTAAGAGTTTCGAGAGCTGGGACTGATGGGAGAAGGTCTCTCTTAGCCTCACAGGAGACTGTCTGGTAGCCCTGTATGGCTTCTTCGGTCTCTGCATCTGCAGGTTTACATCTGTCAAGGCAGCAAATTGGAGTGACCAACAGAGGTGCTTTGATGTATTGACAGGCAGCAACCTGTGAGGGCTCTATCCAGCTCAGAACTGAAAGGAAGCTGCCTCCAACTCAATGTCCCTCCATGCAAGGGCTCCAGGATGTGCTTAAGCATCACCAGCGCTCCAGTACAACCCAATATCCACCCCCGTGGGTGCAGGGATGTCCCCTTCCCCTGCCTTGTAATCTTGGTCAGGTTGAAACTGCTTTTTATAGGCAAATGATGAAAAATGACACCTCGAAAGCAGTCTAAGACACTAGTCTTCATCTTCAAAAAAGTGTTAAAAGCAGAAGAAATGGTCACACATCAAAATAGACCTGTTACTGACAGTCACAGTGCGTTTGAGTGTCTAGGCTTGCCAAATGCAGGGGTGAGATTAACAGTGACATAGTTTTAAGAAGTGTGCACATATGTGTTTGTGTATTCAGATTGTACTCAGATTTCTAAAATGTAAAAACAGCAGAAAATAAGAAAAATCTTACAGGGAAACAGTCGACTTGTTTTCAGGTTGATAACATGGCAAATGCAGATACATTTCTTCAGTTCACATTTCTGTTTCTCTTGTTATCCTAAAGGGACTTTTATTTTTTTAAGCTGTGGTAGAAGTCTATAAACCTACCAGCTAGATGGACCAGTGAGGAAAGCACATTTACTGCCATTCCTTATCAGATCCCAGTGTCAGAATATGAAAGCAGATTGTGTTTCTTGCACTGCAGCAATCCTTTCAAACAAACTCTTGCAGAAGGAGAATATGTCATACATTACATTAAATTACTTTAAAGGTAGGAAAAACAAGATGACAACCAAAGTGAGCAGCTAATAATTATAAATTTGGTGCTGTTGATTCACCTGAAATCGACTGTTTCAATAACATACTGGAGCATCACCATTCCTCTTACTGGCCAGCCTGCAGGTTAGACTTAGATCTATACTCTATAAGACAGTTATAAAAAATAGATCACTTTAATTGCATTTTAATGTGTCTAAAATTATCCAGAGCTGAGCTGCTCTGGGAGGCTCCAGGTTTTTTTTTTTTTTTTTCTTTATTGAGGTGATCAGATTTCTGTGTCTCTGTAGGTTTGCTTCCCACTATGACCCTTCCGAATCTGTGACACCCTCCCCCAGAGCTATAGGATTTCCATGTTTGAAGCTTCATGAAAGATTTGGATGTTCAGCTGGTGTGTGATTATCCCATCACTTACACATGAAAGCAGCTGGAGAGGTGAGAGAAGCCCAAGGGCTTTCGGGACTGAGCTGTGATATGACAGATTTCGGTCACTTACGCACAACTGCGACATCTTGACATGAGTTTCTGCTTGATATGTCGGAGCAGGCTTCTCCTGGGGCTGCAGCATGGAAGTAAAAGATAAGATAGTTTCCATGTTGAGTTAGCACTGAGCCAATATCTCTGCACATGGCTGGAGAAAGCAGGTTTGATGAGTTCTCTCAAAAACTCAGTTTCCACTTGGAAAAACAATTAACAGAAAAATTTCAGCCAGTCTTAAAGAGAAAATGCATCATAATAGTGCTACCATCTACTCCCTCTGTTCTCCTAGAGAGCCTACAGTGAAAGCAACAGGCACGTGTAACTTGAACGTCTCAGAATGAGGTGCCCCTATTGGCCTTGAGTGGCCCCATTTTGGAGCTCTGAACAGGCCTGTGGTCTGATGACCCCATTAAACACAAGTGGGGACACACCAACTCCTCGTCTTGCTCTAGTTGTACAGCAAGCCCTGGAAGAATCATAGAACACTGCAGGCTGGAAGGAAGTCAAGAGGTCATCTGGTCCAAGCTTTCATGGAAAGCAAGACTAGATGAGAATGTCTAGCACCCTGCCTTAATCACATCTTATAGTCACACTCATATAGTACCTTCTGAAGCAGTTTCAGGGTGCTTGTCTCTATTGCAAAGCAAGAAGGGTGAGTTACTTGCGACAGAGCAAAAGAAAGCACAGAAATGCAATTTCACCATTTTGTATGGCTGAATTATAAACTTCTTCTCCATAAGAAATTAGGATTTGAAAATGTTCCTGAGAAACTACTTTTTCCTTGCATGTCTTGAATGTAACAACAAAGAGCTCCAGGTTTTTTTTTTTTTTTCTCTGTATTGGAGGTGATCAGATTTCTGTGTCTCTGTAGGTTTGCTTCCCACTATGACCCTTCCGAATCTGTGACACCCTCCCCCAGAGCTATAGGATTTCCATGTTTGAAGCTTCATGAAAGATTTGGATGTTCAGCTGGTGTGTGATTATCCCATCACTTACACATGAAAGCAGCTGGAGAGGTGAGAGAAGCCCAAGGGCTTTCGGGACTGAGCTGTGATATGACAGATTTCGGTCACTTACGCACAACTGCGACATCTTGACATGAGTTTCTGCTTGATATGTCGGAGCAGGCTTCTCCTGGGGCTGCAGCATGGAAGTAAAAGATAAGATAGTTTCCATGTTGAGTTAGCACTGAGCCAATATCTCTGCACATGGCTGGAGAAAGCAGGTTTGATGAGTTCTCTCAAAAACTCAGTTTCCACTTGGAAAAACAATTAACAGAAAAATTTCAGCCAGTCTTAAAGAGAAAATGCATCATAATAGTGCTACCATCTACTCCCTCTGTTCTCCTAGAGAGCCTACAGTGAAAGCAACAGGCACGTGTAACTTGAACGTCTCAGAATGAGGTGCCCCTATTGGCCTTGAGTGGCCCCATTTTGGAGCTCTGAACAGGCCTGTGGTCTGATGACCCCATTAAACACAAGTGGGGACACACCAACTCCTCGTCTTGCTCTAGTTGTACAGCAAGCCCTGGAAGAATCATAGAACACTGCAGGCTGGAAGGAAGTCAAGAGGTCATCTGGTCCAAGCTTTCATGGAAAGCAAGACTAGATGAGAATGTCTAGCACCCTGCCTTAATCACATCTTATAGTCACACTCATATAGTACCTTCTGAAGCAGTTTCAGGGTGCTTGTCTCTATTGCAAAGCAAGAAGGGTGAGTTACTTGCGACAGAGCAAAAGAAAGCACAGAAATGCAATTTCACCATTTTGTATGGCTGAATTATAAACTTCTTCTCCATAAGAAATTAGGATTTGAAAATGTTCCTGAGAAACTACTTTTTCCTTGCATGTCTTGAATGTAACAACAAAGATCGTATTTACTATAAAGGGGCAGAATCTTGCACTTAATGAAAATACACTAATTTGGAAAGGGTAATTTTGTGCTCTGGTCAGTTCTATGTTTTTGCTGCTGCAGCATCGTGGTGTAAAGCACTTCACTAAGACTGAATGGCAGAATTACTGTTTGTCTCTTTCCTCAACACAGAATTCAGTGTTTCGGAGCTAAGACTTGCCCTAACTAAAAGTTATTTATGTGACATATTGTTATCTAGATATTTTTTTTCTAATAGATAAACCAATTCAGTGACTTGTAACTTTGGCATTCAGTTGTCGCTCAAAATGAGATGATTCCTCAAAGACTGCAAATTCAACACTTTGCCTTCTGACTCTTTTGTGGCTTTCCCTAACTTATTTAATCTAACATCAGATGATATAGACAACCCTTCTTGTGCTCTGTCTCTTTCTCATTTCAAATTTTTAGTCCTTTTTTCCCCAATATTATCTTGAAATCTAATTTCAAAGTGTTGTGGTGCCGCCAGAGTTATCAGTGCAGCAAATAGTGAGTGAGGTTTTCTCCAAAAGGACTAAAAGGACCAAAAGGTTAATCATGCTTATCTTTAATACATCAGTATGTGGAATAGTGTACGTGGGTCAGGTCACCCTGTCTCCAAAAGGATACAGTACAACTGAAAACTGAACAGAGAAGGGCAACAAGGATGACCTCATTGCTTTAGTATGAGGAAAGACTTGAAAAGGGACCTCAGTCTGGAATGAAAACAACAGAGAGGGGATGTGACAGAAGTCTGTAAAACTATGACCATTTGAGAGAAGGTGGAAAGGTATTCGTAACTTTTCATAATACATGCCACAGACAGAACCCAAATTACTAGGTAATAGGTTTGAAACAAAGAAAAGCACAAGGTGATTAATAAGAAGGGCAACTTCATAGCTGGGCTTGTTAAAGGAGGTGCAGGTGTTAAAGGAGGTGCAGCCACCTGCCTGGCAGGTGGCTGATGGAACAACACTGAGGTTTTTTGCATGCCCTTTTCTGCTCCTTTTGGTACTATCGCTGGATGTGGAAGCCCAGGGATGACAGCTCAGCCTTGGAGGAGTTTCACTGTTCTTGGAGGCCTTCTAGCCACCAGTGAAAGCTGCATGCCTCAGATCTTGAAAAAGTGGGTCCTGGATTTTTTCAGCAGCAAATCTATAGTTTCAGTTTCATTCAGTAACACCACCACATCCCCAGTACCCCCCATCTAATTATATCTTGTCCTTTCTATGTCTGTTTCCCTATTAGCACAAAAACACACACTCGTTTTTAAATCTTGTTTTGGGTTGTGAAGTCCTATGTCTATGCCAAGCAGAGTGATTCCACCACTGGAGGGATGGAGGGATGAATCAAACCTGACCAATCTGGGCTCTGTGCTGCCCCTCAGCTGCTCATCCATCCTCCCTTCTTATCACATAATCATGCTCAGAACTCCAAATGAGAAGGATGGTTAGGAAAACCAGGATATATTTCAAATGTTTATCAAATGATTGATGGAACTGCTTTGTCTAAATGATCCATTCAGAAGACTGGGTTGTTTTCTGAGTCATGATCTCTGCTGAGATATATAAAGAACTTCAGACTATTAATTACTGAAGAATCAGCCAACTTGATAATTGAAACACTCACAAGACAGACAGCTATAAGAAAATAATAAGAGGAGCAGCATGTCCTCAGCTAGCACATGTGTTTGAAAGGAAGATGTGAATGGCTTTTATATTAAGACTAGTCAGAAAACTCAGCCTTTCCATTTCATGTCTGATCAGTGGGATTGCCCCAGCTCTTGACAATTTTATTCTTTTGTCAATTGTGTGAGTACATTCAGTGCTACAAATACACAAAGCTGGGCCAAACAGGTGGAAGCATGAAGTGTGACCCCGTTTTTCTACCATTTTGGCTTCATGTAGGAGAAAGGACCTTTTTCCAACCTGCTGGCATGGTATTGTAATCCACTGTCTGAATAAATATATCCTCTGCTTTGTATTCAACACTTCTAGAAGGGAGCCGAGGAAACTCATTTTTGCTATGATTAAAGGATCCTGAGATGTTACTGAGCACCCACTCCCACGGTTACTGCACCAGTGCTGTAACCTGCCAGGTAGACTGTAAAGAAAGACTTGATGGGTGTTGACTCACTCAAAGTTTTTGAAGATCCTTAGTAAAACTACATTAAATGGAATTAACTTTTTCCATGCCAAAAAGTGGCTGTAAAAACCAGCAAAAAGGGTTCAATCCCATCCAGAATTCAAATCCGCACCTAGTGTATGTAATTCATCTGTGTAACATCACGCTTAGTGCCCCTGCCAATGAAACCTCCTTCTCCAACCCTACTCCTCTAATCGGAAGCACAGCCGTACTTTCAACCTCTTAGAAACATTTCTGTGTATCTGATTCTGAAAAGTAGCTTCTAGAAATACTACATGGATTAACTATGAAGGTTCCTGGGACACTTTTGTGTCTCTCAGTAAAGGTTCCGAGGCACCTTAATGCCTCTAAGCCTCTCACTCTTGCTAGCACAGGACAGCTTGAAACTTAGTGTACCCATCATAGGTCATTAAGTTTCATAAGTTGCTCCTGAACAGAACCCAATGAATTTTGTTTGAATAAAGCAGTAACATCATTAAACCATCATTCCATATGCCATTTTATAGCAGCTATAAAACATAGGCTAAAGTTTAAAGATCTGATAATTTAGGACTTGTTAGGGTTTCACATTTCTTGGGAAATGTAAATCATCACCTCCCAGCATGATAAAATTCTAACCCTTGTCCTTGGTGTGTTGAGGGTTGCTATAAAACCTTTCATTTGCTGATAGCCTACAATTAGATATTGCCGTGATTTATGTAATATGGGTAAAAGGCAGGGAATAAAAAGGCAATAAATACATTATTATAAATATTAGCATATTTAAATTCCTTTACCTTTTGTTTCCGCTCATATTGTTTTTATCTCTGATAAATGGTGTCTAGTAGCCCAAAAGAACACCGTCTCTCTGTTGATTTGAGTCCTGAACAGGTAAATAATAACAAAAAGGCTGAAGACATCAGAAGAAGTCAAAGAGGAACTATGTATCTATAGTAACAGCAAAATTTTCTGTTTGGTTTCAGTTATTACTCAGAAAGATATCTGAAAGGATTGTCTATTTCTGCCTCCCATCTTCTGGTGGCTATTTTCACATACCCCTAGTTCCTGACTTGGATGGTCATATTTGACACAGCCTGAGCTCCTCGTTCCTCATGCTTGCAAAAAACATGAAAAATAAATTTCATGACTCAAATACCAGAGAGAAAGCAAATTAAAAGGATATTTTTTGTTGTTGTTGTTGTTTATTCTCTCTTTTTTTTGTCTAGATCTGACAACTTTAAAGACATGATTTCTGTATTTGATTCCTGTGTTTTGAACTTTTTAAGTTAGCATTCAGAAAGATGCCACAGAAGAGTTAATATGGAAATGGTTCAGCTGAGAGCTCTTTACCCAGAGACTGGCATATCCACCGCTTATCAGTTTTGACAAATTTCTCATTTGAGAATTCATCTTGCTGCCTAGAGAGCGCCAGAGCTGCAGAGCACGGTTGCACAGCTCTGCTGGTACTGCACAGCCCTCTCCTCACAGGAGGGGTTGCCTTCCCAGCCTCGGGCAGCCCCTCAGATGGGACCGAAGCAGTAACTCAGTGCAGTCCTGTCCGTGCTCCTGTGTCCTGCTGCATGCCACTTGAGGAGGATTCATAAACAGGGAGAGAGCAGAGATGCATTGGGGCCTGGGGAGATAACTTGCTCTATTTTTTTAAGGAAATTTTTGGCAAAGGAAGAGCTTTGTGTCAGCTTACAGCCTGGCTTGTTTCCACGCTGAAATCTAACCCCCTCCAAAGTGATGAAACCAGCTGCTTGCACAAAGGCTGTATGGGATATTTTTATATAAATAGGAACTTCTTCGTGAAATAAGGCAGGAGCACCAGCAATAACAAGGGTTGCTTCCACGTACCAAGCCCTGCGTGGGTGGTGAAAGGAGGGAGGTGATTAGCTCCCTGCACTGGCATGGCACACGTGAGCTATGCAGCCCTTCTTGGGGCAGCCTGTGGAGGGGCAAATTTTGTGGAGCCCCAAATATTCCGATCTACCAAATTTCTCGCTAATGCAGGCATTGCTAATACGGGCCACGAAATGGCTGCAAATGTCTTTATTTTTAAAACCACACCACTTCCCAACTGTATGAAAGATTGAATGACCACACTGATGTTGTATAACCTCTTAGTACCTTCTTTTTCCATCTGTAAACCCAAAATAGCAATGCTAAATCTAACGGCAGATGCTGTGAGACTAAATGAACTTCTGAGGTCTGGCTTTCATCAACAGACACAATTTAGGGCCTCTGTCTTTGATGATGCTATGCTCATACTCATCACTGGGCCTATCCCACTGTCTGTTTTATTAGATCTCTTTGCATTGTAGGTGTTAGATATAAAATGAATGGAAAACTATTTTCAGGCTGAAGAGCAAAGGCAGTATCAATTTTGCCAAACATTCCATAAACAGGAAAGTGATGAAACCCCACAAGATTATTTTAAAAGAACAACAAAACCCAATGGGATTATTTTCATTTTCCATCTCCTTTTTATTATTTAAGTGCATAAATATTAAAGCCAGCAAAGGCTGTTAAATAATTTGCTGTGATATTCTGAATGGAGGGAGCTCAGACTTCCACCTTGGGACTGTTGGACGAAGCCTAACAGCATGTGTTTGAGTAAAACAAGCCTTCCAGAAACACATCTTGTTCCGTTAAGATTTCCAGAGAAGCAGAAGAGTCTCGGCTCCATGCTAAGGGTTAGAATAGAATCAGCTTAAAAAAAATTTAGATATTTTCATTGCCAAATATGACCTACATCAGCACCAGAGGCTTTCAGAAAAATACACTTTAAAGCCACAGGAGTTGGCAGCTACAGGAATTTTAAATGACTGATGCTCATTTCTAGGTGGCTTGTGAACCATTAAGCAGATGTTTGCAGCTCTAGTTTCACGAAGGTTTTCCAGTTTTTCTCCTGACTTTTCACATGCATGCTGTCTGTGACAAGGAGCATACAACCCAGACACAGACCTGCGAGACAGCAAGGTTGGAGCAACACCAAGAGTTCAGCTCTCAGCGCTTTCTAGCCCTCTTTAAAAGCAGGCTGGTTTTTTTTTTTCCTTATTTTGTAAAAATAGCTTTTGTCCTCAACATCAGATGGGAGCACAAATTAGCAGTATATCTTAGGAGAAATGAAAAGTGTACTTGTAAATTTTCTAACTTATCCCATGCCATGCTGGTGCAGAAGAAGGAGATAATGGGCATTCATGACTCTTTTGCCTCATTCCCACCTCTGGTGTAAGGGCGGGACCACCTAGTACACAAACAAGTGCTTTGCCACAGAATGGTTCCCCTCAAATCAGAGACCATCTGATTCAGAGGTAAGGTCACACCTCCTGTTTCTGATTCTCAACTCTGGTCTATTTTTTGGAATGTTGAACATAGCTGTGTGAGCAGGAAGTCCTCTTGAGCTATTGCATGTTTGGCCCTGCTCCAGCACTTGAGAGTGGAAAAGGCAAGAAATACCTGCATATCTTCCCCAGTTTGGACTGGGTGACTGCATGACTGTGGTGCCTAATTTTGGGCATGGAGCAGTGTGGCATGTGACAGGCATTAGGTCCCATGCAAACAGAATGAAAAGACAGCACTCCATGGAGAGTGCATTGTAAATACTGTCTTATTTTGTTCTTGCTGGGTCAGTGCTGCAGACTGCAAACGTGAGGAAATCGCTTCAGCCAGTGCTGAAACCACATTTACTTACCTGTGTATTTAGCAGTCTGGTTTAGACCACACACAGATTACAGTATGTGTTATACCACACAGCTGTTGCTGCTCATTGATCATTGGTTTACTAATGCCATAAAATCCCTCCCTAACCTCCTTCTGCTGATCTGTAGCATGGAAGAACAAGTTGAAGGCATATTCTCATCAGGAAATGAATCCTCATCTCATTATTCAGGTATGTTTTCAAGCTCATGGTCCTGTGCCTCCTTCACATCTTGCAAGGTCAGGAACAGCATGTGTTTTTTCAAATATGTGTATTTGTCTCTGACCAAGCCCCTAAGGCTCCACCTGGCAGTGCAATCAATCAAAACCTGTGCTAGAAGTGGATTCTTAACTGGGTCTTTTATGTTAAGTTGTATAATTGGTAATAGGCTTGCAATGATGAGGTGGGAAAAAAGACTGTAAGTCTCTAGAAATCTATGTTCCTTGTAGATTTTAGAGTTTTTAGAGTAAAAAATTTCTGCCAATAGACATGGAAAAAAATTACCACATGTTCAAATGGCTGTAGCTTTTGAACTGCTGTCTGGCTCAGTTACTAAACAACAGAGATGGAATAAGTCACCTCTGGTCTGCTGAACTGTAGTACGTTCAAATTAGTAGTCCAAATTACTACAATAAGGCATAATGACCCAAATAGGAGGTAGTAGGTCAAAATTCAGTGAAAGGCAATACAGACCAACTTTAAGCACCAGATCAAAAAGTTTGTCACATTACTTTCTGACTGGTAAGAGCTAGTATCTTGCCCATAGACAGTTATTAATAGCCAAATTTACTAATGTTTGTCAAAATCATTGAACTTTGTCCACCTACAGAACATCCTCACATATCAATCTCTCTTGATAGTCAATGAAGATAAGGACATGTAGGGACTAAGCCATCCTGACTATTTAAACACCACTGTAAAACTGCATATTAAATCTGCCTAGTTTACTCTGCTGACTCCAATGGGTGTCTAGATGATGCAGTTCAGGTGGAGACATGGGGAACTTAGAAGACAGTATTTCATCAGGTGAATCCTGGCTGTACTACCCAGTTAATGCTCCTTAACACACTATATACCTGAATCTTCATTTTCTTAGGAGTATCCACTTCATTTTGGATCAGCTGGTCTGCTGATCCAAAACCAACAAAAGATTGGGTGACTTTTGAAGACCTGTCCAAAGACTGGAGAGTTGAACACAGGTGCCCACCAGAACTCCCACACCCTTCAAATTGTTAGAGTTAAGTCTGTAAAACTATTACCACAAGTTCATGCTGATTCACTGCAGCACTGTTTATTAGGTTGAAAAGTGCCTAGAGGATAAAAGTAATTTAGTAGTAATCATGCTCTGAAACTGAATTCAATTACTCAAGGACTTAAAGAGCTTTTTTTAAGTTGGACTCTTCTTGCAGATTATGCACATTAATTTTACTTTTGGAAACGCATACGCAACATAGCCCTGATTTAACTGCACAGCCAATGCAGTCAGATGCACAGGCCACGTGTTTTCTTCTGCAGGTGAGGCCTGATCTTGCAATCGCTGAATGTGAATAAAAGGACCTATTACCTCTGGTGGTGCAGGGTCACGCTCACGGGTACGCATGAATGTGGCTTGTCATTTCTGCATTTTCCCCTGCTACTGCCAATAAGCTCCTAAGACTTGCAGGATGTATCTACACCATTTTCTTTTTTTCCTTTGTAAGAGTTCCAATCAATTAGTGATGAGTCTCACCTTATGGTTCAAGCCAGCTGTCCTTTGGGTCTGTCCTCCTGTGTGTTGCTAACCCCCAGGTGTTTGGTATAATTCATTGCCAGACATGACCAGTATTGTGCTGCCCCACACTCTCTAGCTCCTGAATCAAGTGTCCTTCTCTAAATCAGCTGAAGACCATCTTCTTCCATTCATCTTTTGTTTGAATCTCCAGAACTTTCTGAAATATGAAAGATGCTATGCTTAAAAAAATAAGCCTTCCTCAACATGTGGATGAAATACTGTCTTTGCTCTCTTTCTTGCTGTATGTTATGTCCTCCTCTTCCTGTAAGAGGTAGAGCTATTTCACTTGTATTATTTCAAACAACTGCTTCATGCTACCCCAGCGTTCATGAAAGGAATAAAGTGGCAAGTAAATGGACTATGCGCTGGGGTCTTAGGTTTTTAAATTAGGTCAGGAGAATTCACAGAGTCTGGACACGCAGTGGTAAATTAGCATTGCTTACAATCTCTGTACAGAAGAGACAGCTACTTAAAAGATTTGGGGAAATTATTATCAAATAATTATAAAGAGAGGATTGTCACATCCTGCTTGCCCTCAGGCCACCCTGCCTGGCACTGGGACTGTGAAAGCTGGCAAACACCAGCCCCTTCCTCACCTGGGCAGTATGATTCGCAGGGGGTCCCAGTGTGCAGGCTTAAGGAGGTTCCACCTGCCAGGGCAGAAAAGGAGCTAAGACAGAGTACCACAGACCATTCCTGACTGTATTTGTGTCCCTCCTGTCACTCCCATAGGATTCGCTCCATCCATTCCTCTCTGTGCTGTGCAAGCAGAAAGCAGCATATGTCTGCGTGTCCTTGAACTATCTCCCAGCACATTGCACAACCCTGGCCTTACTGTGAGCCAGGAGGGACATGACCTCCACATGTCTTGGGAAAGCATTTGATACTGCCCGCAGGCCCTTGCTGGCACGGTGAGCTGCCCGCTGGCAGCCCAAGAGCACTTCGAGCCCTCTGCCTGGGAGCAGTGCAGAGAGGTGGAGTGCCAAGGGGGATGTCCTTCTGCACCCTAAGACCCAAGGGAATTACACGGCTGACATGTTGCAGCCTCCAAAAAAGCCTATGAGGAGGCAAAAGGCCAGTTGCAGAGGCTGGGTTGTTTCTCTCACTCATTAGCTAAGAAAACCAGACTAAGAAAACCCAAATTAAATGATTATACAGTAAAAACAAGTGATCTGCTCTGGGCTGCCCCAGTTGGAGCTGTATTGGCTCTGAGGCTGGGTTTGGCCTGCTGTGAAGACAAGGATGCCCAATGCCTTTGTAAAGCCAAGACCTTTGTATGTAAATTGGCTGCATTATATCTTTTCCCAAGATGCATTAAGTCTTTAATATGCAAAACATAAACCATCTCTCAGAGGATGGGATGGGTTGAACAGCTGTCAATTAAGTCCCCTCTGAAGGACTATTAAAGCAGTACTGTTTAAATGGTATAAAGGCCATTGAGTAAAGGCCACTGTTGAAGCAAAACCAAAGAGCCTGCATGAGATCAAGAGGGTCTTTACCACCCCCTGTGCAGCTGCTGCCTAGTTCTGCTACATTTGTTAGCTTTTATTATTAGCTCTCTGGGCCATGCTCCAGGACACTGAGCAGTGCCCACGTGCTGAGCACAGGGAACTTGGTGCCTCATTTTACTTTTGCAAGATCTGAGCAGTTTGGGGCTGAAATTACCAGTGTCACAGGGTGGCAGTGGACCTACATCAGCAACTGGATCCTGCAGGAGTGTGGGATCAAGGCATGTGGATGATGGGAGTTTTGGTTGACAACCGGGTGAATATGAGCCAGCAGTGTGCTCAGGTGGCCAAGAAGGCCAACAGCATCATGGCCTGTATCAGGGATAGTGTGTCTAGCAGGATTAGGGAAGTGATCATCCCCCTGTACATGGCACTGGTGAGGCCACACCTTAAATACTGGGCCCCTCACTACAAGAAAGACATTGAGGTCTGGAACGTGTCCAGAGAAGGGCAATGAAGTTGGTGAGGAGTCCAGAGCACAAATTTTAAAAGGAGCTGCTGAGGAAAATGGGATTGTTTAGCCTGGAGAAGGGGAGGCAGAGGGGAGACCTTATTGCTCTCTACAACTACCTGAAAGGAGGTTGTAGCCAGGGAGGGTTTGGTCTCTTCTCCCATGTAACAAGCAATAGGACAAGAGGAAATGGTCTCAAGTTGCACCAGGGGAGACTTAGATTGGATATTGAGAAAGATTTCTTCATCAAAAGGGTTGTCAAGCACTGGAATAGGCTGCCCAGGGAAGTGGAAGTGCCAGTGAGTCACCACCCCTGGGCTGGTGTAGATGTGGTACTGAGGGACATGGTTTAGTGGTGGTTTTGTCAGTGTTAGGTTGATGGTTGGGCTTGATGATCTTAAAGATCTTTTCCAACCTAAATTATCCTATAATTTTATGATCTCAGTGTTGGGTCAGGACAGAAGGTACTATTACCAGTTAAATTCCTGTCTGTAGGTTTATTTTTGCTTTTTCACAGGGTGGTAGGCTTCTATATCTAAGGGTACAAAATGGTGCAGGACAAGTTTTGTAAAAAAGAATCCTTTTTCCCTCATTAATGCCTGTTTAGAAGGCTAAGCTATTGGGAGGGTGGAGGAAATTTTCCTTTAAACAGGGACTGAGCAATAATGAGGGACTGAAAAGGATTAGAATGCTGTTGTGAACACTAATTTCCTTCTGTTCTTTGTTACAGATTATAGGTAGGCATGTAATCAGACATAAGGATAAGGATAAAGAAACCACAGAGTTTGGGGAAATGAAGGATTAGGTCTTGGTTTGACCTGAACCCATGTGAAAAACTTCCTTGCAACACTTACTGCTTCTCTTAAACACCAGGATTAGGCTGCATGAAGCTCTGGACAAAAAAACCTAAACAAAACCCCTGCCTGTATGAATTTACCACCTGGAGATAAATAAAGCTGAGCACAGGCTATAAGCAGGCACGCTCATGCCTCTGTTCAGAGCTGAAGTTTTGGTCCTGACCCATCTACACTCAGGTTTTGACCTGGATTTCCAAAACTATTGGCTCACATCATGTTTATAAAACCATAGAATCAATCAGTGGTAGGGGGGCCTGATTCTGAAAACTGGGCCACAAATGTGTGCTTGTGAAGGATGCATTAGAAAGGAATTAGATTGAAACCAGGTAGTGTTTCATGGGAAATACATACACTTAAAGTGGGAAATTATATACAGCCCTTCCAAATCTCATTAAGCTCCGTGAACTATTTTGTGTGCTGTGATGTGCTGTATTTTCTGTGATGCAGAACATGACTGAGATCTGCAACAGGGCATGGTCCTGTGCTGTGACCTGTGCTGGCTGCATGCCCCCCTCAATCATTCAGAGGAAAAACATATATTCATGCATAGTAGTTAGAGAAAAAGAAAATTACTAAAAAAATTCAGATGAGAAAGAAATCAATTGTTGTCAGATGCTAAAAATACTTGCATTTATTCATTAACACATAACACCATGAGATCCTGTGTCTTGCATGTGGCACACACAGCCTAGTGTCATGTAAATGAATGAGAGATAATACTCAAATGAGCTTTTTCCAGTCTATTAGGGGAGTATTGCTTGAGGTTTAAATCACTGCAAAAGCTACCAAAACTTGCAAGGTAACACACTCAACATATGTGTTTTTTCCACTATTAAATCAAGACCAATTACAAACCACGGTAATCAAATATGAAAAATCATATTTAAAATAAGGACAGAGGTAAGAAGTGGAGAAAAAAAAGTAAAAATAGCAAGCAGCAAAATTCAGTGTGCTCTGTAGCCTGGAGACATGCAGAAAGGATTGGGACACATTTCTGTCTTTCGTTCACTTATGCCAGTCACTTCCACGCAGCATGTGTTGTGAAGGAACCGGAGAAACACCCCATCAAAGTCATAAAATAGCAACAAGAGCACAAAGTATGAGGAAATGTAATCCAGAGCCCAGAGCACGGTAGAACTTGGGCAGTGACAGTAGCTGTGGTAATTCCTTACAGAGAGGAATTCAGCTGGTTTAAAAATAGAAGTTGTCAGGCAAAACAGAAAGTCCTGGAGACAAGCAGGTGGCTGCAGCAGATTTTCATTTGAAATGCTAAGGTGGAGGATATCACCGTCTTCATCCAGCCTTTTTGTTTCTTGAGATTCAGAAGAAGCCAGGAAAGGAAATCTCTTGTCCTCCCATTGAGAATCCCCTTCATGGGTAAACTAAGATAATGCTTAATATGAACTATTGCCTCTCCTCCAATTAGTCTATTGGTATTCTCTTCGCTCCTACGGTTTGAGAGGTTACTTAGAGGCCAGACACTCTTACAAATGTGATTTACTGTCTGTCAAAGATGACCTTTTTTTTCCCCAGTTTCTCCAGGGCTCTGAAACTGCATCCCTGTTAATGCTTACGGGCTGTTGCCTCTGGCAATGGAGGAAGGGATCTACTCCTAAACTAACCAGATTATGTCAGAAATGGGAATAGGCAGAAGGAAACAAACAACAGCCAGAGCAATCTATCAGTCATTCCCAAGGGGCTCTTAGCAAACAGCCTTGATGCACTCTCAGTACAGGAATTTACTGGCAGTGCAACAAAATAAAAAAAAAAAAGAACAAAGCATTGCAAAAAGAACAAAGCATTTTCATCGATTATATGCCACATGCAAACCAATAACCAAGTCATCAAAGTATATGCTTTTGCAGATTATTCTTTTTAAATAGACTGGGCATAGAGTTGTGCCAAAATTACCTCTGCTGTGGTTAGATAGGGAAAGGTACATCATACCTAAGTTTGGATAGGGAAAAGTACATCATAACTAAGTTTCAGCATACTACGTGGCTGTAGTGCATGTATCTCCATCTGAGCTTCTCATCGTAGGCTCCTGCCACCATCAATGGAAAGAAAAAGTAGGCCAGTTTAAGTCTGTTTTATATGGTGTATTTTAGATGTAAACTTTAGAGTGAGATAATGGACACTGGTATGCCTAATTGTAACCATTATTAAGGCATGTCAGATGAATGCCTCTAACAGACTCTTCTCTTGATCACATGAATCCCATCAAAGAAGTGGTTTATCCTAAGAGAGCTTGGCCAGTGTAGACTCAGTACTGCCCAGTAACTGTAATCCTTTGCCCCATGTGTGGATGTTGGTTTATGTTCAACTACAGTGTTTGACAATCTCATTGATTTGCTAGAACTAGTAGTGCCTGACTTTTTTCTGGGCAGTCCCAGGTAGAGCAGCACCTAGTGGGACGATTATGTCTAGCAACAGACTCCTGCCCTTGGGGCAGCACCATCTGAAGCAAGTGTCTTTTCTGGACTTTTTTTTTTTTGGCATCTCTGTATCTTCAGGGATGCCTGAGCACTACCCATTTCGCTTCCTAGCAGTCGTAAGGATTGCAAGAGCTGTACTTCGCAGAGTACATTACAGCATATTGCTGGGAGAACAGGAAGTCTAGTCTTTTCTCACTCTGCTGAGACGGGTGTTGGCAGAAGTATATCAGCCCATAAAGAGCTGAGGCATAGATAAGGTCCCCCCAAATCCTTTGGTCTTCAGTAGCGCACTCTGGTATACTCTGGTATTCAGGTGACTGATTTCCCCTGACTTCTGCTGCAGATCTATCCTGCTCTCCTTGTTTTTCTCCTGAAGTTTCTTGCCATTTCTTTGGGTTTTTTCCACGGAATGTGTTCATTTTGCAAGTTTCTAAAGATGTAAAATGTGGAATCACCTTCTGCGTTTCTGCATTTAAAAAGAAATCATCCGTCTTAAAAAGTCATGTCAGTAATGACCTTATGTGCACATTCAGGGGATGAGCATTTTCCCTGTATTTCCTTTTATGCTAATGAACTTCTTACTGCTTTTTCTGTGGTGTAAACCAATGCACCTAAGCAAGGGACAGATTTGGTTAAGTGAATTTGAAGAGCTTTACTCCAGCTGATAGAAAATATGGATGTGAAGCATCAAGGAAGAGTATGATAGGATACAAATGGATTTTGTTCTGTGCTTACATTAGAGGAAGCAATGCAAGTGCATATATTTGCATGCTCAGGATACAAAAAGGAGAGTATTTTATATTGTGGGCACTTGAGCATTAACTTCTTCAGTACCTTCTGGGTCCTACCTAAAACCAACAGAGCACTGCCAAGCAAGGCAGTCCCATGGGGACTCTGCAGCCATCACCTCACTTCACCTCTGTCCTGGCCTTCTAACGTTTCCTCCACAAGCAACAGCTGCCCGTCAGGGTAAGCTCTGCTGAGGCCAAGACTCGACTGGCATCCTCCTCCCTCACCACCGTGCAGAGGGATCTCACTGGCAAAACACCTTCAACCTCTCTGCCTCCTCCCTTCCCTTCTTTCCCAGTCTGCTCCCTGTACCTTCCGTCCTCAGGGGAGAAAATTGTCCTTGTGACATCTGTAAGTGAGTAATTGTAATACTTTTTAGCTCGTATCTTTCATGTTTCTCCAAACACTTCAACAATGTCTTTAAGTTGGCATCTCATTCTTCTGAGATACAGGTGTCTGAGGCAGAAGGGGGAAATAAGGACTGTAGGGGAGTATCTGTTCCAGACTTTAGGCATCTAAAAGTTTACGTGTTTAGTCTTAACAGTTTGCACATGCCTCCTCTATATAAAAAGGGTCACCCAAGAGAATAATTCTAATGGAAGACTGGGACATTAATCAATTCACTGAACTTCAAACATCTCCATTTGAACTAGTCAGCCCAGTTCTTCTTTTCAGTCAGTGGAGAGAAGTAGAGTATGATTCATCATGTCTATGATAGGATGAGATGAACTGCACCTATTTTAATGATGACTAGCTTGGCATCTGATGTCTGTATTTTAAAAGCTGATGTTTGGTGAGTTGAATTTCATCCATTGTGATAAATGTCAGTGTTCACTGAGATTAGTTTTGATACGCCATCAAGACTACTTGCTGCCATGTACTGTACATCGTGTTCAGACTCAGTTCCAAGGTACAAATGAGACCATTTGATGTTGCTTGGTCTTCAGTGCAACTTGTAGTTCTTATGTCATGGATTCAGCAAACTCTATAACTAAAAAGTTCTACAAAGTAGTTGATTGCCAAGGCCATTTGTCAGCCAGAACTTGTGTAAGAGGATGAGAAAGCATTATAACAAGGACCGTTTTTGTGGTCCTGACATTATTCAGCATTATAGTGATTTTTAAAACCAACTGTCCTTTATTAAGGGGGAAAAACAACAGGAAAAAAGAACAACTGGAGAAGGAATTGCTTTGTAGACTGTTGTGATTGCTCAAAGTCCTGTCTTTCCCACCCATCATATTCAGGTGTACGTCTCTGAAGAAACCCATGTTTTTCCAAGCATGGCCTGTTGCCAATCCCAGGTAAGAAATGTCCTGTTCTAAATTATCACAGATTATCAATCTTACTCAGTGTCACCTGCTTCACCAGAACCTGTCTTTGGTTGTGCTGGGTGTTTTGGAAAAGAGCATTTGAACGATTGGCACTATGCAGAGCCAAGATCTCTAGGTAGTATGAGCATGTTCTACTCCTTTTCTCTTTATTTTCAGTTTTATGATCTTGCATGATAAATTTAAAGTTAAGTACTTTTCACTCATTATATTTTTCAGTAAAGAAGACCAAAAATGTATCTCCTAAGTAAGCAATGTGGAAAGTGTCTTGTAACTCTGTGAGACACCTCAATACAGCTGGCTGTCTTTGGCTGGGATGAATTCCAGTCGTTCCATCTTTGTGTACAGCCACAGGGATACACATCTTCCTGAGGCAGTTATTCTTGAATCTCATTTGAGTCCCTCCTGATAGTCTTAGTACCACAGGAACTATTTAGCCATGCCTCAAATGGCCACTTTGATTTAACTAGGGGAAACGAGGAGATAAAATATTATCATTTCTTCCTGATAAAAATAAAAGCATCTCAGACATAATTTTAATTGAGTGGAAGGATGGGTATGTTTAAAGAATCATACCCATTTGGCTGAATTAATTATTGAGATAAAAAGTTCTGATATAATCAACAAGGAAAGATTAAATCATATTGAAAAGCAAATACTACATTCAGAAATCAAGACATTCATTTGCGTACATGCATAAGAGAAAGATAAAGGGCAGATGGATTCTTGATCATAATTTCATTTTTTGTCTGTGTCTTTCAAATGATAAGGACTCCATTTCCTCTGGGTTAAGTCTTGCACAGATGTCAGCTTTGCAGACCAGGTCAGCAAAAATAAAATAGTAAACTGAAAAGTAAAGGAGGAATATGTTTGAGTTTCACAGCATTCTTGTGACTGTCTGTGCAGGGCAGAATCAGCTTTATCTGAGCCATGTTGAGCTTGAAATCATATCCATTTCCAGGAGAATTTTTGAATAAACACATTTTCTGGTTTTTCCAATGTCATTGTTGTCTTCTCTTAAGCTGAGCTGATTGAATTCATAGCTGAAGAAGAAAACAAACCAACAAAAGACGAACCAAAACTGGTGAGAGGAAGTAAAAAGTCCAGACGAAAAGGATTTTTAAGTCTTCCATTCAAGCATGTACGATAGTCATATATTGAGTGTCCCAGTGGACCAACGTTTTCTTCCAAGTCACATATACCTTGCTCAGGAGCAGTAGCTCCAAACTGACTCACTGCCTGCTCTCTCATCTCACAGCACTCACAGCGTTAACTGACGTAGCTGTCTTAGTACAGGATCATGCTTGCTCTACATAAAAGCATGAGCAGAACAATTTCAGACCTCAAGCCATGTCTATTGTCTAAATGTCAGCTAGCTCGTTGATTGAATGGATTCCTTTGTTATCAGAGATGACTGCTCTAGACCTTACCTGCTGACCACAGGTTGAAGGAAAGATGGACCATGAGTCTGGAAGTAGCTGAAATACCTGTATTGGCTGTTTTCAGAAAGAGGTTTCCGAAAAAAAAGACATGCCTTCCAGTCCCTGGTGCTCAGTCCAGTCCCACTGAGGAGTCCTTGGGGAGATTGGTTGACTTCAGTAGAAGTTGATTTGTGCCTCATTTCTGCACAAATTTATGATGGAGGATGTAAACTGACTACCGATGGATTTTATATGTACTGTCTGCCGTCTGCATCGTAAAAGCTGCGTTTATGCACACAGGCAGAGTCCATTAGCAATGGAAAATATTCCTAGGTAAGGTCCTCTAATGCACTAAACAATTTACTTGTGCAATCTTTAAATGGAAATTGTATGTTTCCCTCAAGCTGCCCCTTTGACAGTGCCTTTGAAATACTTCTTGAACTTCCTTAGAAGCATTATGCTGTACTTGCTTTCAAATTATCTAGAAATATCCAGTGCTGAGAGCAAAAAAAGATAGGATGAGATTTCTTCACAATGCTTATTTACTTACACATGCAACTCTATGTCTTAATTCAGGTCTGTAACCACTGAAAAATGAACACGATGAGAATATGAAAAAAACCCAGAGATCATCTGTGCTGGTCCGGTCCCTGTGTCCCTGTACAGAGGTGAGACTGCCTAGAAAAAGCAGGGAGGAGGGGGCACATTGGTCTGTTCAGCACAGGAGCAGGTGCCCACAGAGATGGAAGAGTCTTTGTCCTTGGAGATTTCCAAAACTCAGCTGCACGAGGTCCCGAGCATCCCAATCTGTGTTTGAAGTTAGCCATGCTTTGAGCCAGAGGCTAGACTAGATCACCTCCAGAGGTCCCTTCCAATCTAGAAGTATCCAAATCAAGAAACTAGATAAAGCTGCTGAGATGTTAGAAATTGCAATAAGAATAGAAGAAACCTGCTATCTGGTGGTCTGAGAAGAAACAGAGAGAGGAAAGTTAAAAAAAGCAAACAGCCCTAAAACCCGACCACCTTTTTTTTAAATTACTTAATTGTTATGGAACCTAGGCCCATAATAATAACTGAAGTCAGTCATCTTTTCTTCTTGCACCTTTTTGCAGTTTTACAGTTTCCTTTTTTCCCTCCTGATTTCTGTCCCATTGTTCTATCATTTTTTTGTAGTGTCTGTTCACTAAAAAAAGAAGATGCACTGTAAGAAGTTGCATCTGTTACCTCACTCTCCAGTCACTGAGTTTCATGGATTTGAATCCTTCATGCAAGACTTCCATGGGGTGATATTTTCCTGTGTACCCAGACTGAAATTATCAAGGATATTTGGTGGCCATCTGCCCCTTTAGGCAAGGCAGGCTACCATGTAGGTGTCACCAGATCTTCCACAGTTCAGCCTGACTCCTCAGACATTGTGTTTCTCTGTCTCTGAGCTTTTACAAATCCACAGGCAGTGCCCTGCTGCAGCCTACCTAGGGTTAAAGGCCCACAAAGGTGCACGTAAGAACTTCACACCATTTTTTTGATTAGAACAGAGAGCTTCAGAACATCCTACTGGTACCTGTTCTTGCTAGTCCCCCTCCCTATAAGAAAAGTTTTAGGTTCGAGGTTAAAACTTTTTCTAGTAGATGATCAGGAGGGAAAAGTTGAGCATGATCATATTTAAGTACCTTTGAAGAGTTGGTCTCCTGTGATTTTTATGTGCCCTTCAGCTGGACTTCTTCTGACCTAGTGATGGAGCAACCAGATCACTGAGGGTTGCAGATTGAGGAGCTTTGTCTCATCTCCACGTACAGAGCTCCACGGTGGAGGTGCCAGCAGATGGCACTCGGGAATACACAGAGCAGTCCCAGGGTGGCTGAGGCTGGGGAGAAGTTTGTGCCCTGAAAATGGCTCGTTCTGCACAGCGCTGTCTACGAGACACTCTCGAAACACATCCAGAAAACAGAAAAGTAGGTTTCTTTTCACAATTAATTTTTTTAATGTATACATATATATATATATATATATATATTATTTTTTTTTTTAATTTCATGGCTGTAAGAATGAAGACATTATTGCAGCCAACATGGTGGAGAAAAAGAAAAACAAATTCAGGTAGGAGGATGAATCAGGGCATCTCCATCAAATTCCAGCACTTCTGTGTGCAAGAAATAAAAAGAGGTGGAAACCCTACCAAGAAACCCTACTAAGCACACATCTCCTGCTTGAATCCAACAAGAAAAACAGTGCAAGCCTGGCTAGAGAGGTCCTAGCGAGGAGTAGCTGAACACCTGTTTTCCAGGAAACAAAAGATTATGAATCACTCTGGATTTTCATATGCAAAAATATTATTACTTCATTTTATTTTCCATGGAGAAAAGTTAGAAGCAAGGAAGAGCAAGTTAGAAAACTCCAAGTGGAACCAGTTAATGGAGGGAGACTTTTTCCCTGTGGGTTGCAGACATCAGATCACTTAGATGCTTTAACAGAATTGCAGGCATTAATTAAGTACTTCAAGCTAAGGAAAAAAAAAATTTAAAGTGAAGTGAAAGATTCAGAGGTCACAATCCCCCAGGGAAATACAAGTGGAGTCAGGATGAGACTCCCTGAGGTGCCAGAAGCATTTGCAATTCAGTGAGGAAGATTTACACTGGGGACTCTCCTCTTGTCTTAGGTCCATGGGAACATATTGCAATGTGAATCCTGATGTGCTTGATTTAGAGGAAGTCTGTGTTGATCATTGGGCTTGCTCCAGCAAGGCACTGCAACTAAGGGTGAAAAATGGGTATGTTGTGGGTATTCCGCAGGATGTTACTGAGAGAGAAATCATCTTTACGTGCTCAGAAATGGAATCTAAATAAGATGTGAAAAGTGTTGTGCTGGATGACTTGAGGAAGTTGCAGAGATTCCTTGGCATATTTCATTGCTGTTGAAGAAATTATTTCTAAGGCTGCCTTTACAGCTTTGCAGGAGGTTCATGATGCCAGAAATAATTGGTGAGAAAATTCTGGAGTCTGGGAGACTCTTGGCTACATTCTTTTTTTTTAGTGTATAATCTTGGTCCTCTGCGTCTGAGTATAAGTCCACTGCCATGTTCCCTGGGCACAGGAGAGCTCCAGACAACTCCAGGCCTGATGCTTCTCCAGCACTGGACACCAAATAGCAGCTCTAGTGCTTTTGCTAGTCACCAAGGGTTCACAACACTGCTCTGTGGAATGAACAGCCCAGTGAGTGAAGTGATCCACCCTAGGAATGAGCCTTCAAAGTCAGCATTTCAGTCCAGTGACAGATGGGTAGGTGGAAATCACAGCTGCACAATTAACCCCGGAATGATCCCTGATCAATTTCCAGGGCTGGAATGCTGCTCCTTTTCCTGGAGACCGCATGTTCACCCCGTTCTGAATGAAAGACCTGGGTTAAACCCCAGTCATATCTGCTTGCCTTGCCTTTCAGAGGAACACTGTGCAGATGCAAACCTACACAGGCTACAGGATGACCTGGCTTCTCTTATTATTAAAATAGTTTCATCACTGAGTCTGCAGTAATTACATTCAATTCCACCTTGTGATTTTTGGAGTCGCCCTCAGAGAGATGTAATACCCTAAATCCAATTAATTATGTTCCCCTCCTATTTTTATGTAACAACCAATTCTTGGCTAGCTTGACAAAAGCCTCTTAAAGAGGCTGCCACCATCAGAGTCCTTGGTAGAGAGAGCCAGAGGCAAAGGTCTTGGCACTGGATTTGTGACAGCTGGGGATACTTGAGATTTGGTACCCGATACCTGAGATACGGCTGTATGGAGATGTACTTCTCCCCTGTCTGGAGAGAAAAACTTCATGGAAATGTTTTCAGGTTATGGCTTCGATTTTCAGAAAAAGCAAATTCAATAATACACCAAAATTACAGCCATTACAACTAAAATACAACAAAATTACACCATTGTTTTAATTGGATAGGCAAAGATAACTGAGAAACCTTCATCCTGTCATATGAGTTACATTAATTTATTGCCTAATAAAGCAGAATAACAAAAAAATATGTGCAGGTGATATCCCTCCTTGCTCAGGACCTCACTGGACAAGCCTCCAGCCACAGGATGGGGGTAATTCCTATAACATGCTTGATGGGCTTTCAGTCTTCAGATCCCAGCCCCTATTTTTGCTGTGTTTTCCTTTCAATTTAAAATATTGTTAGCTTCCAGCTGAATATCTTTAAATGCCATGATATAGATGAATCCGAAATAAAGTGATTTCTATTTACTGCTTAGGTCCTTTACTGAGAAATTTTGCGTCTGTGATGCTCTGCCACTTGTTAGTTGCAGATTTACATCCTTTATTTTGCCTTGTCTCGCACTTATTTGCTTACAGTATCCCAGCAACAGCAATCAGACTGGATTTACATCATTTTCTACTGGCATGGGGAGAGCACAAACAACGGTGAGACAGGGTAATATATCACCTGCTCATTGAAGCAACATGGAGTCTGCATACACAAAATGGCATTATTTTAGCTATATTCAATCCCACAGAATAAGTTCTTATGAACCAAACAAGAGATTGCTTTAGGACTGAGAAATTGGACAAAAGGAAAACCTCAAATTTTATTTTCCATTACAGAAAAGTAATAGGATTTATACCTCAGCCTTCTCCAGCTGAACTGTTGCAATCACAGGGTTATTGCTCCATTTAGTGAGCGATGGGACACGAACAACTTCTTCCACCATTTTCCATAAGAAAGGATAGCCCTGGCTGAAGTGTTAACTCCAGGGAAAGTCTCATAGAGAAAGGTGCATTTCACCTGTCCCCTCCTCCCTGTCACATGCTCTGCTGTGGCTTAGGGACTGCACCACTCTTATTTGTCCCTTGTGGCATTTGCATAATAGGATTCATGCATCGCACTGAGAGTTTGGGTGTGGAGCTCAGGACTAGAGCTTCAGAGATGGGGCAAGCAGCTTGTGTCCTGGGGCTGGGATGCTGCATGTTGCCGTCTCCCTTCATGGACCTTGCTCACTCCTCTTTAAGACTCTTAAACCCCTCTTTAAGACTCTTGCTCATTCCCAGGACCTGCTTGATGCAATATCCCATTTTTTTCCCTAAAAATCCTTGTTGTCTAACCCTTTAAACCTGAATTGATATGTAGCTATATCCTTTTAATATCCACTTTAGATTTCCTTCTAGAAAACATAGCACCCATTTTATAATCAGTACATTAATTTCTTCCACTAGCAGAAACCAGTTTCTCTTACTTATTTTCTCTCTTTCAGCCTCTGGAATTTTTTCATGCTGCATTGACACGCATAAAGAAACTGCAGTACTCTGTAGAAAACATGGGAAAATATTAATCCAATTTAACAAAGGAATACATTAAATAGACTAGAAATAGACTGTTTGAAAAAGTGTCAATGGCTGTGGTGAGTTGAGGTACAACCCTACACTGTGGAATACTGATGTAATCTTTACTGACTTCATAGCTGATTTACTGTGGATGGAGCTACATTACAGAAATAAAAATAACTGAGTGGAATTTTAAATGAATTCAACAATCTTTCATCGACCAATTTCTGATCTAGAATTACTCTTAACTAAGTCCTTCATTTCTTTCCATTCACCCTTCTTTGGATAGCTGAATCACTGCTTTTTATTGCAGCAGAAGAGGGATCATGAAATAATTTATTACAATAATCAATCTTCTGCCCAGCCTGTCACAAGTAATCCACTATTAACAGAAGTGGGAGTCTGAGTTTGCATTGGAGACAGTCTCTGGGGGATACTGTTATGTGGTACATTTTGTGCCTGATCTACAAAGTTCACTTAATGATTGTGATCTGCTCTGAGGTCAGGATAAGACACAGAATTTAGATGGCATGCAAATAAGCCACATATCTGCCCCTTACATGGCATGTTCTCTCTGAATCTTTACAGGAGCTTTTTTCTTGCTATCTCTTCTGGTGAGATTCTGCATATAATAGTTCATAAGGTTACTCTGCATATAAGGATACAACGGAGTAAAAAAGATTTAGAAGTACCTTGATAAGGCATCTTCCACAATTCAATGTGTTGTGCACATCTGTCTTTATGCTCTTATGCTCCCCAAGAACCTTTTAACTGAAAAGTTTTAAGAACAGCTTTATTGATCCACTGAGATTAATGATGTGGAAAATAAACAGTTTTCTTTGACTATTTTCATTCTGGGCTGGCTGCTGTACACACCTACGAAACACAGACAACAGTGTAAATGACTGGATTTGCCTGATTCCCCCATCTTTTCCCAAGCAATACAGCTTAGCTGCTCAGAACAGGGAAATTATTAAGGTGACTTTTGCAATTAGCCTTCAAGGCCCCTGAGGTTTCCCTGCTGCCCTGTTCAGCCCAGATGAGGTCTCAGCTGGAGCACTGGGGTCTGTTCAGAGGCAGTGATGAAGAAACATTAAAAAGGTCTTGAAATACACATCAGGTTCCTGCAAGGGAGAAAGGACTAATCCCCATTTCCATCCCATGATGGGCAGGATAAGAAGTAATCAAAGAAACATGGAAGAAGGTACAGATTGGAAAGCATAAAACACTTTCTGGGAGATGAATGGATGAGGAATAATCTACTTGCCTGTTCTGAAGGCAGGATCCTTCCAGCCCTACAGTTTGCCTTATGAGCATGTTTCCCATCACTTGTAATTTTGCTCAAATGCAATTCTTTGAGCTGAAATTTCCCAGCCTGGGAAATCTCCCTGGACCTGAGGTTTAGAAAAACTTTCAGCTGAAGCAGTGACAAAGTTTGGGTTTCCACCTCTTCTTTTGGCTCCATTGCTGACTGGGACTGGAAGGATTAGGTTTGGGAAGACTGCAGTTTTTGCTATTTTCAATCATCCAATCCAAACTGGAGGAGCTACTTTAAAAAACTCAAAGTCTCTGGTTGTACATACCCAAAGGAGACATTCATGTTTTGTGGGTATTGAACAGAAAGATTCTGCATTCAGGGAATTGAGCTCAGCCCCTAATGTCTCCTGAAATAAATAAAGTTTGACCAGGTGTTTGAGAAGTTTCTTATATTGCTACTTTTCACAGTACGTGGAAATCTCACAAGATGCCTTTAACATCTCACATGAAGCTTTTTTTCCCCCTGAAAACTAAATGAAAAAGCGATGCAAGTGTGGGTGTCTCTTTAAGAATTAATATAGACCTATCTCAGTCCTTTATCTCTGATAACTTTAAACACTCTCTTCAAATTTGCAAACTGAGACAAAGTACAAGCCTTTGCCATCTATTTGATGTCAGTCTGCCAGGGTCACTGATCAGCTGCTTTTGTTGCTGTAGTGCTATACAAGGTTCCTTCGTCTTCATCTGCATCCTGCTGATGCTTTCAGGTGGAGAAGGCTGTTCTGATCCTGTTAGCCTTTCTGAACAGGATCTACTCTCTCTGCTGCCATTCATGGAACCAGCATCCAGTTTCTGGGCTGGTTTAATGATGAAATGGGAATTTTTTCAATCAAACAACTATTTGCAGCACAATTTAATTCCTCAGCTAGTTAGCTTTAATAGTAGTAATTAGCAGATTGTAAGAGCATACTTGATTTCTGAAGTCTCTGCAATGATTTTCCTGCTGATTACTTGAAGAACAGCAATACCTTGAACTGCAGGCAAGAGTCCTAGAAACTTCTGTATTAGAACAGCCATCAAAATGCAGAAATGATATCACAATTTGAAGAAAAATAAACAGATATCTCATATTCTCCAAAAGAGAGAATCAAATTTCAACTTCTCTCTAAAAATTAGTTTGCAAATACTGAATTTTTATAAAGCAAGTATGGTCCCTGAAATTACTGGCCACCCAGACCTCCTATCTCCCTTCCCTATGCCTGCCCCAGGCAGGCAGCATATTGGCAATTACTTTTCTCAACCTAACAAATGCTGAAATTCTTTTGCAAGTAGAGTGTAATGTACAGACTTGATATATTTTTTGATCTGGTTCCACCAAGGTTAAAGCAGCCACTTCCATTCCCAGTAGCCACACAGGGGCACTGAGCACAACCCACTGCCCTGGCTACATTCTTTTCAGTTCTTCAGAGTGGATGGAAGACTTCTCTGAAGACGATGTGATAGGTTATGGGAAGATATTATTTGAATATACATGATATTCAAGCAGTAGCAAATTATACTGCATCCACAGACACACATTCCTGCTAAGGTATACTGCTGCAGAGAGTTTTAAAAATCTTCCTAAAATTCAAACTCTTCCTAGTTATTCTCTCAAAAACCAAATTAAGGAAACTTACAAAACTGCTGCCAAATATGAGACTGGGAATTAAAATTCATATTCTTATTGAGTACCAAAAATCAGTGGCCCTGTAGCAATATTGCTATATTCCCTGATAACCTCTCTGTGCTCCACATTTCTGCGCTATCTTGCCTTCTCTTTCCTCAGGCGATATCTGCCTCAGCACCTTTCTCTCCATCCTATTAATATCTCTCCGCTGGAGAGGTACCAACCACGTTTCCTTCCGAGATGGTCTGATACAAAACTCATCAAACTGTGACAACTTTTCTCTGCTGTTACGTGCCTGTGAAGCTTCCTGCTTCTATTGCATATCTGAAGAAATTATTGTGTGGCCAAAAACTTGCCTAATTTTCCCTTTTGTGCTGGTTGGTCTAAAAATAGATAGTGTCTTAATTTATGTACCTTGTCCCAACATAATAATTTTTATATTCTTTAATTTTTAAAGAAATGTTTACGTAGGGATTTGCTATAGGATACCATAATGACTGAGGTCATTGCTGCAGTTTGCCTGCAGTGTAGAGAGTGATGCATTTGCATCACCACCTTCCTCATTAGCCCAGGTGGATTTAGAGTCCCTGCAGCATGGTAACTACACTCGCGTAACAGCTCTCCTGCTAAAGGACTTACTTAAAAAATATAACTGCATGTAACTATTAATTGCTTGTTTTGCAAACAGAAAACACAGAAAAAAGAACAGATGGTAATACTCTGGGTGGGTGACTTAATTTTTGCCCTTTAATGAAACAGGTCACTTTATGCTTTACCAGTTGGGTTATGGCAAGCCAATATATAAACTTCCAGGGAGTTACAAGGAGATGAGAGACTTCTGGGATGAGTCTGCTCTATTTCAGTCAACAATAAGAGGTGATCAGTGAAAGCACAGCACAGATTATGGGTAAAAATGGACATCCCAATAAAAACATAGTGAAAATGACATGGTTGAAAATCACAAGTGATGTACTAGGATCTTCTACAGCATGTTCATTTGGTCATATTCTCCATTTTTACCCAATTTCAAACAGAAATGTTACTCATTTGTTTGCCACAACTGAGAAATTATTTCATTTGACTTCTTACCAGCTTCTGCAATAAGAGGACTGAAATCAGCAAAAAAGGAAGACAGTAGGTTTGTCTATTGCCCAGCCTGGCTCTGCCGAGCTCTCTAGTTGCTAATCCAGCACTATTTCATAACCATGATGATTTGATTGCTAGGTCTGTTGAAACAGTTTGCTCTGGGTCCCTGCTGCAAAGCAATCAGAACTCAGGAGATCTCTCCCTGCTGTCACTTCGAATCGCCCTGGTGTGTGGTGTATGCTCTTTTTTTTCAGCGTTTAAATGCTCTTGATTAGGTGGGTTCAATACGGCAGACACTGACTGCTGGAAATGCTTCGTGGTATCACTTACCCCATCTCAATATGTCCTGTAAGGGCAGCAATAGGGTTGCTCATATCCAGACTTGGAGAAACATCTGCAGATCTGCTAGGAAGTTTGGGCTGGCGAGGTCCTCACATCAGGTGCTGCAATGGGGGGCGGTGGGGTGAGCACAAGCGGCTGATTGTCCCCCTTCTGCTCTGCCTCACAGCCTGCACCACCCCCGCAGTGCAAATGGGGCATCTGATGTCACTCCTTCCTCGGTGCCTTCCCAGGTGATGCTCCTACATGCCACCCACTCCTTCAGAGCTGCACCTGGTGATCCTGGATGAAGGAAATTGATCTCCAGGACTGCAATCAAACTGCAGGAGTTTAGAGAGGCTTTTTTTTTTTTTGAGAGAGAGAGAGAGTTTTGTTGTTTTTTTTTCTCATCTTGAGTCCTCATCTTGAGTCCCGCACAACAAAAGTCTGACAATGTGAAATCTTGAAGCTACCGGCAGCTTTTTTATCATGCAGTATTTGATCACAGTGGCTCTTTCTTTGCTGTGTGTTCAGTTTCATCTCACATACAAAACTATCTCAAACACATATATTTGATGAGAGGCAACAGAGTTTTTTTTCTAAAGCCTTCAGCAGCAAAGTTACTTGCTCTCAATCTGTAGACTGTTTGAAGTATGGCAATCTCAGTCCCCGCACACACCAGAAACAAAACTCCCACTGCATTCAGCGAGAGCAGAATTGCTTCCCTGTGTGATGCTTTGCTACACCAAGGGCTGAACGCTGGCAGAGAGTCATTTCAGATTAATGTTTCAGCTGTGCTGGGGATAGTTGACCACACAAACCATATTGTCTGTTTGGTAATTAGTTGAGCATGAATGCTCCGGCATCCCAGTGTTTCAGGAGTTCTGCTCCGATGGTGGGTCTCACCGGGGGAGAGCAGGCATGAGCAGGACCCACACCAGGCACAGGCAGCCCAGGAGATGACTTGCAACCACACACACGTCGCTGGGAGCCACACTCCCTTTGCTTCCCTTTCGGTGAGGTATGTGGTGGCAAGTAAAACCAACCCATGAGGATTCCTGTGTAAAAGACCTTACAACCCTGGGATGAAAGGCATTTTGATGGATTAAGAAAGAGATCTGCCATGCATATTCATAAGTCAAAAGGTCGGTGAAAGCTCCAAGTTAATGTAATTATAAGCAGGGCAATCAAAGAGCTCTCAGGTATGAAGTACTTGCAAGCTGCCTCAGGTTAAAATAACATTTTTCACTGACAAATTTGCCTTGCCCCCTCAAAGCACTGACAAAACAATACTACCTGTTTTTCTGAGACAGGGATCATCATTTATTTAACACAGTCCCAGTGGTTTTGAATCAACTATAGTCTAGGAGAAGTTTAATAGATACCTGCAAAAAGTATTGAAATGTCATCAGACCCACAGAGCTGAGATGAAACCAGATCATGTAGGGGAGGGCTGGTGCTGTCAAAGGCTGATCCTCATCAGTGCTGAGGAGCTTCAGCAGTGTCAGAGCCCGTCCTCCATCACACATCCCACAGGACACCTCGCTCCAGCTGGTAAGTCTGCTCCTGTTGTGCTCAAGCTGCTCTGAAACCTGGTGGTAGCAGGACCACCTGTGAAATTTGGAGCTGGCTCCTCCTCTGTGCTCCTGCTGCAGGTTGGGATGTGCAGGAGCTGGGTTCCAGGTCTGGGTCTGATTTGTGCTGCCAAACCTTCTTGTAAAATGCAGTTTCTGTAATTCATTTTCGCTTACTTCCAAGCAGGCTGTATATTTCCCAGTCCCAATGAGTGCAGAGATGTGATCCACCTGCTTTTATCCTTTAATTTACAGCCAATAACTGAGGAAATTCAATAACACAGGCTCAGTAAATAACATGCTGTGGGTGCTTCGCACCACAAAAGGCAACACTGAGCCCAGTTAAACCAGGTGTGAGTCTACTTTTCACTGCTGGTGGAAGATGAGCTTGTCTCGTCAGTATTTAAAATGAAAGAAGAATCTTTGAGGTTTCTTTCTTCCAAAGAGGGAATTACATGGAGTACTAGGAACGTGTGGCACAGGGAAAAGAAACAGGGTTTTAGCGAATCACTTGGCAATGGCGTATGTTTAATTTTAGCAGTGAGTGAAAGCTCATTTAGAAACCTTGTAGTTTTGTAATTAGGGACTGCAGGGAAAACCTTGTTCCCTTGAAGCATGCAGAGGAGAGGTCTGAAAGCAGGGAGTCACCCAAAGTTAATTAAGAGGTAGGATTCGTATCCCATGCTCTGTTCATCCTTCAGCCCTGTCAGAGGGGATCAATTACAAAGTAAGGCACGATCAGCAGGGCTTGTTAAATATTACAGCTTTGCCAACACTAGACACAAACAGTGAATCGATATTCCTCTCCCCAGATTCTAGTCCCCCAGCCTGTCTGGGAGGTCCTTGGGATGCTTGCAGTGACTTGTGAGGAGTTCCCTTGCAAGGGAACACAACGGATGGGAGTATATTCAGAGTCAAACCCATCACTTTTTGTGAAGCTACTGAAATGCAAGCGATGGCAGCAGTCAGTGTTTAGTTTTGTGTGCAGCAAGATAATTTTCCTGCCATGAATAAATTATCATATTTGAATACTAACCAAGTGGAACAACCTTTCAGGCAGATGTCAGACTTTTTTTTTCCTGTACTTAAAAAAGGTTTTGTCTCTGGCATAAGTGGTTGAGTGTCTGGGGATGCCCGGCATGCCTGGATGCCACAGGGGATTCAGCCAGCATCCCAGTGACTACAGGTGCAAGTGATTTACAGGTACAACTGCTCTTTTTGGGTCCCGTGGGAAGAGCACCTCAGATAACCTAACACCTGCTAGGAAATAATTTGCCCGACGTAGTAAGAAATGGCTTTGACAAGGGGGGCATTCAGCTATGCAAGGTCTCACTGTCTGGAGCATGTTTGTGATACAGGCCCCCAAGGATTGATGCGAGAGCTTAACCTGGACCACTTCCCTCATACAGCTTTGTGCATAGCTCTACCACCATCTCTGCCAGCTGCTGCTGGCTGGAGCTGGCTGGAGCTGCTTCAATGGCTTGAGGTCCAACCTGATGCAGCAGCCCCAAGTTCTGCTCAGTCTGTGCTTCCCTGTCCCTAAATCCAGCTGACTTCTCAGACCACTAACGAAGATGGAAACACCAAAGCCAATCTATAAAATTTCAGTCCCAAAACTGAAGGTGATTAGAGGGAAAGTGAGATTCTTGGAAATAAAGGTGTTTTAAGACTTGACCCGAGGGGCTGCAGGAGCTCTCCAATCACTGGAATTTTAGAGGGCTTTAATGGGATTTCATCTACAATCATAGTTGTTCTCAAACTTTCTCTTTTTATCTGTCTGCACAATCTTTGGTTTTACAATCCAAAAAGGCCCTGTGGAGTCAGCAGAAAGGGCTCAGCCTTTCCATCTTTCCTCTCCTCATCACAGATGTTACAGAAAATATAAAAATAAAAATGCTGTCAAAGCATCCCAGCTTCACTTTTCAGGCTGAGAAACCTTCCGTATCCAAAATTCAAACAACTGGAGGAGTTAATATATTCCTATTTCTTGAACACAGGTGTTGGCCCCACCCTCTGAAGGTTTGTCGTGGTGGCAGTGGGCACCACCCGTGAGAGTTGTTGACCCAGGATCACATAGACAGTGCTGGAGAAGGCAGATATTCAACTCAGTTGAGGGTTTACCATGCTCCTGGGAGGGGAAATCACAGTGCCTGGCTTTGAAGCCCAGCCTCCATATTGCCACATTTTACACATCCAGCAGATAAGTGCTCCTCACAAATAGCTACTCCAGTTCCTTTTGCCAAGAACAGGAAGACCTGGCCCTGGTACATCAAAATCCAACCATGCTCCAAGAGCCGTGAGCGAGCCCTCTTTGTGGCCATAGCAGCTGACGGGGCATCTGCATGAGCTGCACCTCGTCAGGAATCAGTCAAAACAGAGCCTGGGGCATGCAAATAATTTCCAAATAAAGATATTGAAGGAGGAGAAATGCAGGAACTGAGCAGAACAACATGACTCTTACTAATCCTCTGATTAACAGGTTGATCTTATTATTACTGTTTGCTTAATGTATTGACTAGACTAGATGTTATTCACTGCTGTTGCGTTCCAAGGCTCTAAAAAATCTTTTGAAGCTGCGATAGTGTAGCTCTTTCGCACAAACTGTGCACATCCACCTGCACTGTGGATACCAGCTCTGGAGAGCTGTCGATGAAAGGCAGAGCTGCTATCTTGGGTGAAACTATTCATACACCAAGAGCCAAGAAGATAATGATGGTGTCAACAGGCCACAGGCTTTTGGAAAGTTCTCTGTTTAGTGTTTCAGTGAGATTTTATTGCAATGGCTAATTAAAAGTTCATCACATGCACCAAATGGTGCCAGCATTTATTTGCTCTACAGTCGTATTGACAGGCCAATGCTGTGTCAGTATCTTAGAACTGTGTGCTTGTTTTTGGAGTGTATTAACTATCGCTTATCTGTCAGGAAAAAGAAACATCACTAACAAATAAGTAAACAAAAAAATAAATCCTTGTCTCTCACGCCATTCCAACAGCCTGTGGATTTGTTCATGCATTTGGTTCTTTCTCTAATATTTTTCTGAAATCTGGCATGTAAGTTGCAGTGCAGAGTTAAACAGCATGGACCAGCATGCTCTGAGCACAACAAACCTGTTTGGATGTCCTTGTGCCTGAAATCTGTCCCTTACTGCAGCGGGGGCATGCAGTTGCATGTGGGCAAGGTGCTTTGACCAAGGATGAAGGTTCAAGAGGCAGGGCCTCCAAATGAGGCAACTAGGCAGGCTGTAGCCCTCTGAGATGCAATACCCCAGGGTGGTCAGCTGTCCAGGTTCAAGGAGAAAGGGCACACAGAGACTCTTCTGGATGAGGGCTTAACTGAAAGCAAGCTGCAGAGAACAACAAAAAATTGGAGTAAAAAGAAACCACTGGAGGAAGGTGATGGCAACTTAACTGTACTGTTCATCCATCCCACCTAGCAATGTAGATAACTAAAGAGTTCTTGGTCTGTATTTTTAATGTATTTTTATATGTGGTCCTGTATTTTCCAGTCTCCAATGACTCTCAGTTTTGCCCATTAGTGGATGCCAAATTTCCGTACATGTCTTAAAAGACATTTGGGGAAGAGGTCTTATAGCACCTGCAGGTCTGCTATGTTTTCAGTGCCTGAACAGCAAGAGAAAATGCAGGTTGGGGAAACTGGAGATAGTTTCCTCCCCCCTTTCCAGCCGACCCTTCACTCCAGCTTCTGAGCCAGCGGTTGCCTGCATGGGAAGAGTGCAGGAAGAATACCACCCATGAATGCAGCAAAAGGGGAAGGTATTGCTGGTAATGGTGTCCTCCTACACCAGCAGGTTAAGCACAGCCCTTTTGAGGAGCTGCAATATGAAAAACGTTCTGTGTTGTGGTGAGCAGGTAACTCTGAAAGAGCAGGGTGCTGATATTAGCCCATTAATTACCTGTCAGTGTCATCAGAGAGAGTTCTGCCAGGGCCACTTTTCTGTCAGTGGGAGAGAGAGAACAGCTAGAGATCTTTCCCTCTTCCTCCTAATGAAGGTGGCCTGTTACTGCTGTGGAGACCTGGAGCCAAGGCAGAGGCATCCAGGAAGGAAAGGCATAGACTTTGCTAATTAATATAACTCTGATTGGTCTCTACACCTGCTTGCAGAAGTGATTAAAAGAGATACAGTCTGGAAAATTTTTATAAATCATCCTTTCCCCATCAGAAAGATGAGAAAAGTTGTTATCTGTTTGCCTTTGAGATGAGATCTTAATGAAAAAGTGGAAGGGAGAGGTGGTTGTCACATACCAAAAGCCCGGAAGCCTGGAATCAGATATTGGGTAGAGCTTTTCCCCAGTCACAAATAGCTGACAGAAAATGTATAATTTAGTCTGGAAGGAGACAGCAGTCTGCACTTCGGAGCTGAAGGCAAACAGGCTATTCAGCCAAGCTCATAAATATCCCTTTTGGAGCTCACAGCCAGCACACAGCGCAATGAGGAGCTCCTCCCAGCAATCAAAAGCTGTTTCTGTGACTAACGTGTGGAGGAAACAAATTCTTATATCACCTCATCAGGGGATTTATTCCTCCAAAATGTAAAAGTCATTTTAATGTAGTCATTAGTCAGTGTGAGGCCAGTCTGCTGGTTGCAGTGCTGTTCACGGGTTGGGAGGGTGGCACAGAATATTCTGCAGGAAGCTGGAAGCAGGGCAGAGCCCCTGCAGACCCTCGCTGACCCCACTGGCTTCACAACCCCAACTGAACCACCTTCCCAACAAACACTTTAGAAGCAGCAGCAACAGCAGTATCACAAGATAATTTTGTGCTTTGTGGAAGAACACGGTGCACAGAGACAGACTTTTGATTTATAATATTCCATGTAGGATGGATACAGCTTTCTCTCTTTATCTATATACACGGCAGAGTGGTGATAGTTAAGCATTAAAGGCGTCTGGGGTACCTTTAGGTGAGGAATAAGGTTCAAAGGTCTGGGTAATGCATTACTTTTTCTGATATTGAAAATTGTGACCACCTTTCATTGTGCTGAAGTCAGAGTGGAAGTGCAGACTTTTGCAGCAAGAGTCAGGAACAGCAAGTGTATTCTTTGGGTGTTGCTACACCATGCAGTGTGAGATAAGAGGTTTTTTTTGTTCTAATTAGCTATATGGGAATGCAAAATTGTCAAAAGAGGTCAATACTCATAAGACCTTTTACTGTCGTGTACCTCGTCATCATGTAGCCAAATCAGTGATAACAGCTCTTTTCTGTTCTTACAGTAGAAAATCAAGCAAGATTGTGGCAAACCCCACAGGCGGGATATTGGTTACTGGTACCTGTTTTCACTGGCCGAGCTCAAAACTTCTGCTGCTTCTTAAGCATTTCATGCTCTTCCTTGCCTGTAGTGTTGCCATGCCACTGAATGTTCCTGAACTGAGCCAATAGAAATGACATGGGTATAAACGAATATATACTTTTCTCAAGGACTCAGTAATCTGTTGGTGATTTTTTTCAGTATTGTTCCCTTTCATGGGAGACCCTGACAGCAAAGATCTAGTAGTGATTTTCTATTACTTTCCTCCTGCTTTGTTAGAGCGAGTGGTTTCACATCTCTGCTCTTCAATGGCAGCAATGTTTCTTCCTTCTGACTCACATAATAATGTTTTATAAAGATTTCATTTTAGCGTGCCTGTGAATGAGACTAGAGATTTCTGTAGCTACTTCAAAATCATAACCACTCATTTTAAGACCAAGTGTGGTCATTAAGTTATGAAGCCTTGCTTTGTGCATGACACAGGCTGCAGCATTTTCTGTGTTCTTAAGTAGGATGAAGATTTTCACATTGACAACTGTGTAAGGATTTATTCCTTGCGTTCTTTAATCCTCCATGATTTGTTCCACTCTGCAGACTTTCTCTTTTCCATTCCTCTTTTCGTCTGCTCTTCATGAAGCAGGATTCTCCCTGTTCCTTCTCCTTTACAAGGATCATTTGCTACTGCAGTGCCCGTAGCTGAATCTTCATCTTCCTGATCCCTCTCCTCCAGTGACCTCCAGCACTTTCAAACCGCAGCTGAAAAAAGTTCTTCCCATCTTTGCTTCTATCTCTCCTGTCACTGACACTTACCTCATTTATAAGTGTGTGAGATGTCCTTATAGAGCACAGAGCTCCTACTGAGAGACGCAGGATGAATTCAGTGCATGACACCAAATTAGAAAGTTTAACCTTAGATTTTTTTTTTTAATAAACCTTTTATCTCAAAATAATTATGCCATTATAGGTCATTGGAAAACAGTTCAAATAATTAATGACAAAACTATGCAAAGACTGAGCTATACATTTATCTCCATGTACAGATTTTGCTTTTAGTATTTAAATACTTGACTGACAAATCAGTTTCTGCATAGCATTAAGGAATTTACTTTCAAACTTTCATTGTCTGTCACTAAAGCTGCAGCAGAATGTTAATGATAATGTACATTAAGGCTGGGTCTGAATGAGCAGACAAAGAAGCAAGATGTTAAAATGTTCTAAGAGAACTCCAGCTTCTGATACGAATATTTATGTTTTCTTCTTAAAAGGAATGAGATGTATTTCAGGTTCATAAATTCTGTATGCCTGACTTTTATTTTTGACGGAGCATGTGACTGGTTACAATGAGAGTCATAGCCTATGCTCATCCTGAAACTATCTTTTCACTGATCGCACCTGGCAGTGTGTAGATGAACAGCACCAAGAAGACAACAAGAAAAAGTAGAATTATGCCGATGATGATGTATTTCTTGTAATTTCTCCAGATCAGGTGATACAGACACTTGAAAGGATTTACAAACCAAGAGAAGGATGTGTCTGGTCGGCTAAAGGGAAAGAAAGAAAAATAGAAAAACTTTTGTAAAGATAGGTCCAGTTATTTCCAAAGGTGTCCCACTGCAAAATACGTATTTGGGTGTCAAAAGGACCTTTAACTCCAGGGAACTGACTAAAGAGTTTAGAGACAACTTCCATGAGTTCCTGACCCCAAGCTTCACATACCACTGGAAATGAAATTCCAGTTCCCAGTTCATAACTACTCAAATTTAAGAAAAGATATGGAGTTCAAAATTACAGACAAAATTGTTATAAATTAAAATCTTTCTAATCATTGCATGGAATTTATCATTGCAGAAGGACTAATGAGCAACTACAAAAAATCTAATTGCTCAGCAATAATCACGGTGCCATAGCAGGTAGAGCCAGCTCAGGCCTGGCAGACAGCCCAAAATGGCACATTTTCAGAAGGAGTTTGAAAACAGGCATCCTGAAAACAGGAGGTGAGATGAACCCCAAAATGTAGGTAGTTTGCCTGGGTACATAAAGGGAAGAAGAACCACCTTCTCCTGGTAGTAACTATCTGCACTTCACAGTCCTAACTTTTTCCCAAATATTGCCCTATGTCATATTGTCTCCATAACGTGGAGTTTCTTCACACTGTATGACAAAGCTGGCTGCATACAGAGAGCAAAAAAATATTCTCCAACAACCCCCCTGTTGGTGTAGTGTCTCGTAGTAGCAAGCCACTCAGCTTGGGAGGTCACTATGCCTCTGACTTCAACAGCCCTACTTCTGTGATGAGCTGAGACAACATCTGTCAGCTCTGTATGATGAGATGACCTGACGAGTATGGTGGTGTGGAGCAACATGAACACCAGCAAAGTTGGGTGCAGGTTGTCTTCCTTATCCAATATCACTGTAATCGTGCAGATGGTTCAGCAATAAGGAGAATAAAATTAAGACTGAGGGTCACAAAAAGCAATGGTCATGTCTCATTCTAGCAAGCTGTTTAAGGAATGTAAGCAATGTCTGAGTCATCTGGAGAATTCAGCATTCTGTATGTGGAAGTGAATGGAACAGAAAATCTGTAAATCTAAAAGGCCAACTGAATATATTTTAATTAAAGACTGTGTTTTATACTGTGGTGGAAATGACTCAGAAATAAATCAACAAATAAGCCCTCCAGGTTAAAAGGAATTGTTAAAAAATGGATATTGTAAAGAGCAAAACTTACTCAGTCATAGACCTGAGTAACAAAGCCATTAGTCTGCGTGTTCCAACCACTTAAGGGCTTTTCATAACCTTTAAAGACAGGGCAAAAAAAGCCAGACTGTTGCTCATTTAATTTGTTTTCTTTGCAACGTAAGCTATAGAATTCAGTACCAGTTATAGCAGTGTATTGCTTATAACACAGTGCATCCAGAAAAGCATCCTGTCTTGATCGGCAGAGATGAAGAGATGGATAACCTCATAGTGCTCTGACCAGCAGGAAATTACACTCACTGCACCTTATATCTTATTTGCATGTTTCTCTTTAGTTCCCCGACATTTAATCTTTGTATACCTTCCCTCTGGTACATTAACGAGTCTGCTACTGCCTAGTAGCTCCTAGAAGATAATTTTGGTTTTGAAATTACTTTGTTTCTTAATTACAAAACTTAATTGTGCAAAACAATCTGAAAACTTCTCTGCTTCTCTGTGTGAGCCTACACGATTAATAACAAAAAAGTGAACCTATGGTATTGGCATATAGATATGAAGGCCCTGATGCAAAGCTCCTTGACATCCATTTCTTTCTGAAGAGAACCCATTTGAAGTACAGAAACAATTATCTGTTATCTCTCAGTTGATTTTGACTTCTCTGCATGTATGAAATACATATTCCATCACTCAGGGGCACTGAGCTGGTAAACTTTAATACTGGCTTTATGGAACCAAGGCATGCAATGTCTTCAGCTACGAGTTTATTTCTGTTCCAGTAAGCTAAAATAGTATTTACTACCCACATGCTGATATTGCTTTAGTAACTTTAGGCTTTATTTTGCCTAACTTTAGATACCCAGCCTGGTTAGCCATTAGCCATGTGGGCTGTCTGTATGTGGAGAGAAAGGACTTTCTGGAGGACAATGCATCTCTTTCCCCAGCTCCCATCTTAAGATACATGTGTTAGGTTTCAGATGACTCCCTCACCTGTACGTGCACAGCTTCAAAAGGAGTCTGAATGGCTTGCTTCTGAGATGGGTAACGTCAAGTGAGACTAGCCTCACCATAATTTTAATTTAATGGAGGCATACATCCGAATTAAAAGTAGAACTGGTTTAAGTCCTATGTTGGCTGCATATTTAATCATAAAAACCTAGATGCGGAGCCTCTCTATGGTTACTCAGTGTAAGATCTGGAGGAACACTCTGGTTTGGTGGCTTTTGGGTCAAAACACCTCTGTGCTGGCTGTGCAGCAGAGGAGGGGACACAAAGCTAGAGACAACCTTTTGACCCAACAGCACATTTACAGATAAAATGCCCTTGAGGTGAAAACGCAGGGAGCCCTAGAACCCCAGGCTGCCTGGGGTGCATGGGCTGGGCTGAAAAAATGAGAGGAAAATGAGAGGGTGCCTTTGCACATCCTGTTGACAACCTTCTGGGTGTGTAATCTTTCTATTACACACTACACTCCCTCTTAAAACTACCTGGGCTGATTGCCTCCCACCAGATGCATTACAGAGCTATCCCAGTCCTCTCTTCTCTGTAAGACAGTGCTTTAATTTCAGTTACTGGGAATGTCTCAGGCAGATATCTGTCAGGCATAGCTCATCCTGCTTGTGAGTAAAGATGTTGGGTCAAATGATCGATTAAAGTCTTTTCAAGGCTAATTTTCAATAAGTCTCTGATACCTCTAATTTTCAAGCTAAATTTATCCCCTTCGTAGGGGTATTGGCAATTCCACCTTTATGCTGTTTTCTCCTTTTTCATGTTTATCCTGAGGTATGTATCAAACCAATAAAATTAAACAGAATGTGCAATGATTACCATTATGCTTAACAATTGATTTTTAGAAGCTTTGGTAGCAGGAAATATAACATCAGTTTCTCTCTCTTTCTTTTTTTAATCTAGCTCATTACTTTAGTAGAACAAAGTACTTGAACCAAAATAGGTTAGAAGTGCATTTTTACTGAATGTAAAAATCTCCGCTGATTATACTTTTTAATGTGACAAATTCTGAAAGACAAAATGCTCCTCCTAGATCATCTGCCTTTGTTAAACCACTTTAAATTGTCCTCATTAAAATGTCCTCATTAAAATGTCTTATAGTGAAAAACAAACATCTTCATTCTTTGATTATTAAGTACAAAAATATTAGAGATAGATTGAAGTTGTATTATTCCTGTATGGCCCCTATTTTCATGTTTTGTGTGCCTTTATCTGTAAATGATTCATTTATGCAAAAATAACTAGATGCATGTAGAGGTCAGTTTTCCACTGACAGCACCTAAGACAACTTTAAATGTGTTCAGATAATTCTTAGAAACATAGAATTATGATTATATGGGTTGGAAAAGACCCTTAAGATCAAGACCAACTGTTAACATAATGCTGCCAGGTCCACCACTAAAAACCATGTCCCTCAGCACCACATCTACACATCTTTTAAATACCTCCAGGGATAGTGAGTCAACCTGAGCAGCCTGTTCCAAGGCTTGATAACCCTTTCAGTAAAGAAATTTTTCCTAATATCCAAAATTCTTGTTTCCTAATACTAAGACTGTCTCCTAATGATCATATTGGGAAAAAAAAATGGACATAGGAAATATTTTGTACAGCCATTTTAAAGCACTTAAATATTATAGGCTTATAGTTATTTTCTTAATATAATAAATATAATCTTGATCTTTGATCTTTATAGGTGACCAAACTGAGGTGTTAGGTGCATGTATAGGTTACGATGGCTTAAGAGGTTACCATGTGGCATGTCAGCTATGGAATGAGCCCACATGTGAACTCTAGCTGAGCACAAACATGCAGCAATGTAATTTATTTGGGCTTCCAGAGGAAGGCATTTCACCTAACCTGGAAGGTGCTGTTGGCTATGAGTGCCAGCAGCCAGGCAATGCAAAAGTTGGACAAATGGCTTCCTCAAGGTTACAGGAGGAGAAAGGCCAGGAGAGGAGCAAAGAGAACTGCTCTTCCTGGTCTCCTGCTGAAGGCCCCTGCCCCAGCCTGTTTAATGAGTATGCTCCTACTCACTTGGGTTTTTCCAAGGGCTCAGGCTCCTTTCGAGCTTTGCCTACTGGATTCTTCTCAGCTTCTTCTGCTGTGACTAAGTGAAACTCAGCTTCCACCTTGCCCTGGATCAGAGAGAACAGATGTAAGCAAGCAATCCTGGGTTATTATCACTAAATCACAGCAGCATTTGGCTTGTGAAGAAATTATGGAACCATCTGAGGGTGAAGGAAATTGATTAAAGAAATGAAGATTAAGTTTTTGCAGTTAAAGAGAAAGTACAAAGGAAAACCCAGGCACCAAATTCCTAACTTGTTCTCAAGGACCATGAAGAAAGAGAGGTAGGATGTTTACTTCCAGATCCCTAAATGTATTTTCTACTTCCTAAATTATAAAGTAATTAATCTGAGAAGACCTGTCTTCTATCACATGTCTTGGCACAACTGAATGGCTGAGATGGAGGCTCTGTTGCTGACGCAGACAGGGTGTAGCCCACTGATGGGGGCAAATTCAGCCAGTCGCAAGTGCTGGAGCAGTTGAGCTCTGGGGCCTCAGCTCATGAAAGGAAGGTGGCTAGAAATGAAATCTGTGTGCAGAAAATGTCATGCAGTCCTAGAGCTCTGTTCAGGCTAAAAGAAGAGCAGTCTGGCAGGGGGATTCTGATTCAATTTTCTTGGCGAATGGCCAGACGATGACACCCAGAGCTGTGACAAAAGGATTTGTTCAGCATCAACTTACTGATAATTTCTAAAATTTGGAAAAGTTATAATGGAATATAACTGCTGGTTTACTGCTTCTTTCATTGTTACAAGCCAATAAAGCTTGTTGAGTTAAAAAATATTAGTACTTATAAAATATCATGACTTACACCTTGCAGTAGAAATATGTAACCTGAGTTATTTGGACTCTATGTATCAACTGTAACTTCTGTTATGGGAGTTAGAGCTTCCTAAATAAGCGTTAAATATTTGGTTTCCCCTTGCACTCACAGCAACGAATTGAAAAAATACAAAGAGCTCTGGTTGCCTGGGATTATCAGAACCAAATTTATGGGGGATCACTGAAGTATTTGGAGGAGCCCTATGGATTGCCAGTGGTGATTGTTCTTCAGATACCATAACCAAAATTAGCTTCTATCTGTCTCAGGACCTCAGCAGAGCAATATCAGCCCCACAGAAAAGCTGTTCATCTACAGTGAGCTGCCTACCGTGAGCTCCCCAGCCTTGATGAAAGGCCACCAGCCTCTGACGCGCTTCTGCTGAAATATGGAGATCTTGTTTTCTTCACTTGCTGCCATGACCATGCCTAGGTCACATCTCTTGGCTGTCTTTGCTGCTCGAGGGAACCCATTCAGGTTCAACTCAAGAGTACCTGGAGAGGGATATAACATGACAACACTCAGAGACCAGAAAGATGTGAACTCATTCAAACAGCAGCTTCCAGATGAAATACATGGAACAATGCAGTAGGTTGGGCCCAAGCTTCATAGCTGGGGATCTTTCTGTACTGTCAACTATTCATTTGTATTGCCCTGGCATCATCTCATCCAAGTTCCTAATTATTCCCTCTCCAAGAAATGTATACATTTGCAACATGGTGCCTCAGAGAAAGACACGCAAAAGTTGGGTCTCAGACACCACTCTGTACATACCTCTACAAAATATAGGTCTGGTAAGACCTCGGGTGAAGTTTGGGCAGATCCATTGCATACTTACCCAAGAAGTCATCTGAAGAGAGTCTTTCAAAGTCCCACACCTGAAGCACCAGCTCAGCAGGTACTTTGCGCTCTGTCTTTTCCAAGGAAAATATGTTTTCTCTTTTACTAACCACCATTTGTTTCTCTGCTGGGAGATAGTAGAACGGGAACACAAAGCGCCAGTTGAAGTTGCCTTCTCCTGTCAAGGAGTTGTAATGTACGTCCGTCTCCTGCTTGTCCTCTTCCAGACCCTTTATCCACCTATGGCAAGCAGATATGGGAATACACTGCTGTCAGCTGGGTAGCTAACCACTGCAAGGTAACACATCATTCAGGACTGTGACACCCAGTGACAGCCCTGGCTCAGGCACCTCAGCTACCTCTGAGCCATGGCACAGGCTAGAGCAATGGCCTGCATTTTTGAGAGTGTGAATGTGATTTTTATTTAGATCAGACCCCAGAATACCAGTTGGCCGTTTACTGTTGGCTAAGACGTCTGTCTTCTTCTGGAGAGGCAAAGACAACATCAGTCATTTATCCACTACTAATCACCCTGTGTTCATGTTGTGTCACACTAATAAATTCTGTGTCAATGTCCCAAGACTGATTTAAGTGCTCACTATTAGAGTCTAAATTGTTTGTGGTTGCTGTTTGGGGGTATAAACATGGCATAAGCATGCTGAAGAAGTTTCTCTGGTTTTAATTGTGATTTCCTCTTGGTTTCTGCTACAGTGTGCATGGCATGTGATGTGCAATGCTATGTTATAAAAGGACAATGCTTTCTTAAACATAATCATCTCTTCTGAAGAGTTCCACGAGGTAATGATCCACCTAGGTATGTTTTAGTTCTGAAGTTCATTTATCTCAGCTTGAGTAAAGACTAGCGTTTTTGTGCTGCATCCAAAGAGTGCCTTTATCCCTGCAAACCCCATTATTTCAAAAATGAATTGGGAAAAAAACTAACAATCCCAAGTACGACACTGCCCCCAGTGCACATCCATGCCCAGTAACAGATTCAGCACCAAGTGCACTGTCTGAACATAATGAGATTTGTGTCTTCATTAGTAAGGCGCAGAAGCAAGAAGCTACCCACTCCTGGCTTTCCCTGTCAGACCACCCTGGCATAGATAGTGATGTCCTCGTGTCACCACACAGCTCAACACAAAGGCTGGCTCCCTATTTAGTTCCTCAATGCTGTGCTCTCAGAGCTACTCTGCTACTGCTCTGAACACTTTAGTTTATTGCTAAGTTGGATATATCCATGTGGACAGCAGTGATTTCAGAGTAGCTGCTCTCAGGGAACTGCAAGGGGAGGTTTGCTCAGCCAGGGTGTGCAATAACTGCACCTGCAGCACACTGGGGGCCATATGGCTGTATGAGTGCCTCCTTCACCTGGGCTAATATCGCCTGCTCCAAAGGAGTGGGACCAGTCCTGGTGCCCCACACAGCTTGGTCAGAGCAAACCAAGTTTCCCTGGTAAAATGCATGCAGATATACCCTACACAGGAGTAAGAGCCACTACCAGACTGCCCTGTCCTTATGTCCTTTGGATTTTGTATTATGTTCGCATGATTTTCAGAATCTGCAAAGTGAAAAATCCTCCTTTCTCTACTCCATCAGCCCCAGTGCTGCCTCCTCCAGATCTTTGTATCTGGTCAGTGGCAATACTGCAACAGGTTTCTAGGAAAATTCATTTTTCAATATGCTTAGTGCTCCACAAATTCCAATTTTTCCAGGACTCCACAAAGACACAATTCATGCTAGCATATTAATCTCACCCTCTAGTAGTGGAAATACACCAAGAAATCTAAGACCAGTCTCTCACCTGAGATTTCCAGTACTTCCTACTGCCACTTAGGCCAGTTTCCCCCACCCCTCTCTGGTGCCTGCTCAGAAGCAAACAGTGCAAAGCAGTACCCCAAATAGGCAAGTAATTTTAAGAAGTAATCTGCTACAATCTCAGGAAAGAGCTAGTTTGAGTGTAATCTCACCTTTCATTCTCTTTTCATTTTATTTATGTGAAATCCTTCCCATTTACTGATTATCCCAGTGACATCTCTGAAGTTGTGACAGGCATTTTGTCTGCAGCAGAAGGGGGATGGAGTACGAGCCTACGTGATGTTCTCCCCAGCATGGCCATGGTCATTCACCCACACATGCTCCCCAAGTGAGGTTAGAAAATAATTCCCATATAAATAGCCTGGCAAGCACCAGATTTCTTGCTTCTAATGTGATCATAATTCCATTTTCTCTGATTATTTCATACGTCTCAGCATCTGTGTAAGCACTAACAGTTCAAATTCTGTAAGTGTTTGATCATTTTTGCTAAACTGTGGGCTTGGTTCTCTTCTTGTGAGAAATCTGTCTGAGCAGAAGGCAAGGACTACTGTCATTTTAAAGTTATTTGGCTTTGAGAGGGAAAAAAAGGGACGAGGGGGGCGGGGGGGAGGGTAAAGCAGACGAGTAATTTGGGCAGGCATTTAGAGCAAAGTGCCAAAGTCACAGAAATAGCTTATCGCATATTCTCACAACATATTTTTTTTGTCTGCTTTTTGAGTGAAATATTAGTTGGCCATTTGAAGACAAGTCCTGAAGAACTTACCCTTTTACATAGATATCACTTGATTTTTGCCCTGTAAAGATGTTTTCATCTTCTAGAATTACATCCTCTGTATTCCAGATTATTACCCTCAGTTCATAGCTGAAAAAGAAAAGAAAGGCCTGTGTATACTCAAGCTCTGGTCAGACACTAATGTAACCCTCTATCCAATCATGCTTTTACAAAGTGAGAAATGTTGCATTTGTGCAAAACTTTTAAAGTAGCATCAGCTTCAGGCCCCTTCTGTTTACAAGAGAGCCTAGTGATAGAGTGGGAATGGTGACTCCTCTCAGCTCTTGGAGCGTGTGGGACGAGATCGGGGTCACTGCCAGCTTCGGAGGGATGGAAAATTCCTTGCTTTTTATGTGCCTGTTCCTTTTCAATTCTCTTCACAAAAATGCTGCAGTCAAATAAGGCAAAGTTGATCTGAGCAATATCAGAGCAGCCTCCAAGACAGTGAGCAGCTTGCTAATAAAAATCAGAGCTCCTTGGGAGATGCTTTTCAGAAGAAATGCCTAAAAACATTGTATTTGGTGCAATCCAGTGCATTAAAAGGGAAGAGAATCACTGCTTAGAGATATTTTCATTTAAGCAAGTGCAATCATCTTCAGAAGCAACAATAAAAGGAATTCCCATCCTTTCCACTCCCTGCATACAGACATTTATGATGGTCTTCCAAAGCTCTAGAAGCTTGAAACTGAAATACAGATGTTGCAAGTGACATAAAAAATTGCTACTCAAAAACTTGTGTATGCCTTGAGACACTGGGACAAGATTCTTCACTGCGAGGGTGGTTGGTCGCTGCAACAGGCTCCCCAGGGAAGTGGTCATGGCACCAAACCTGTCAGAGCTCAAGGAGTTCATATATGCATTTGGAAAAATGTGTAACTCATGTTTGCTTGTTTACTTGCTTTCTCATAATTAATGGTTTGACAATATTTTTCCCTACTTTTGGAGACTACAAAAATGGCAGCCACATTCTGCTTCTGTGGGTATCGTTTTAAATTTTTTGGGCTTGGAAAATGCTTGTTGTTAAGGTTCATTAGAGAAAGTTCTGATCTGAAGAGAGTATTGTACACAGACTCTTATTTTTGTCAAATCTTGGCTTTTGTAAAAGGAAAGGAAAAGAAACACAGTTTTATTACTTTGTTTCTTCTTCAAACATAAATACAGGAATAGTACCTGATGCTGCTTCAGACATAAAATTCTCAGGAAAGGCCTTGCTAAAATATTGGAATAAAGCTGATGCATGGTGGACTGAGAGCTATGTGTAACTTTGCATATAAAGTAGCATAAGTATCTGTCTGAAATTTGAGAGATGCTTATTCCAAATGTATCTTTGCCTGTTGCTGCTTTATGTGTTTCTTGATCTTTGAACCCAGTGCTGGAAATCCAATAGATGCAATACTATTCCATCAGATTAAAGACCTCAACCAGGGTCAAGTATGTTATCCTGCTGAAATAGGTAATAAAACTAGAATTACTTCTTTCAGCTCAACAACTGGATGATAGCATCAGAATTATTAAGGGACTCTTGCCTTTAGCCACCTGCAATCTCTACATGAAAAAGTAATATCTTTCTAAAAGAGGTGTGTGGTAGCCCTTGATGCAAAAATCACCATCAGTTCAGTTCTTGAGTTGTTTAACGGAGGAGACTTAATGTTGTTTAATGGAAATGCTCTCTTGACTTGAAGCCATGTGAACCTAAACTTTTCTCAGGATCACAGAAGTTTGTTGTGACATTTCTTTTTATAGCTCTTTCCAGAAGCTTAAGAAAGTCTCAGTCTTTGAAGACTTATGCCACTGTGTTGGGAGGAAAGCATAAACTGTTACCCTTTGGGTTTTCTTGGTGAAATGTCTACTGGGGGTCCTGGCAGAGGCATATCTTTAGGAAACATGTCGACCCACATCTGTACACGACCCTTGGGAAAAAAAAAAAAAAAAAAAGACTGAGCCATATGAGATTATCTCCACCTGTGGAAACCTGCAGACAGAGCTCAGGCCAACTCCTTCCTTAGGGCAAGCATCTGATACTCCTGATGTCTTATACAAAAGGGGAAAGAAAAAAAAAAAAAAAAAAAAAAGAGATAAACATCTCAATAACCCTGTTTCCTATTTTAGAGAGACTTTAAAAGGTTTTTAAAGTAGTTTTGATAGCCAAACTACCGCCTCCTCTATAAGCAACCAGCTCATTATCATGTAACTATGATTTTATCTATTAACTTACTATAAAATATATTTTTTTCATACACATATTCTATCAATCTTGCAGGAATTTGTTGAAGTTGGAATTGAGCTTAGCCATAGGCAACTTCAAGATAAAAGTCCATATAAAAATAGTACATGATGAAAGGGAAAAAAGAACCAAAGTCCAAATACAAGCACAAGAGTTTGTGTTAACTTAATCAACTAATTAAATTAAAAGAATGAAAACATGCAGCTACTCCTTGGGTGGGCACTGTGTATTGAGGGAACCGGCTGTATATGTGCATGTGTGACAATTTCCAGGTTGATACTGTACAAAGTCTCAGGTATGATCTAACACTTGGATGTTGTCTCTGCAAGTTTGCAGATACAAATAGAAACCACAGTAACTGGAGGAAAGGAAAACTGTTCCTGGATCTACCATCACCACCATCTCTGAGCTGCTCTACCTGTTCCATGCCTGGCTTATCCTTATGGTAGAGGGGCCGAGTCTCAATGTGTTCTGGGACCAGTTGGTATCCAGCTCCAGGGATTTCTTCCCAAGCACGTAAAACCTTTAAGGAGAGGTGTTCATATGATTCAACTGGCTCCTCTGTAGGAAAAAAAAAGAACAAAGAGAGCTCAATTATAATTTTGAACCCCTTGGTAATATGTTCCATTAATTATTAAAGTTGGTTATTAAAAATCTGCTTGATTTACAAGGAAGGTTTTATGTATCCCAGCTAAGTAAAGAAGGGTCTTTAAATGCATTTAATTCTTGTAAATAAAGGTACTCATGGGGGTAACTATAAGATTAACACTTAGGCAGCAGTTTATCCATAAAACACAGTGAATCATTTCACTATTACAGCAGCAGTTTCTAATAGTAAGATTAAAGAAACCCATGAACTACTCATTTTATGAAAAAATGCAAATGTAAGGATTTTTTACAGTTCATTACAGACAAGGAGATTTGGATTTTGATGGAGCTGAGAGCAAATATGCACTAGGAGTTATATCTACACTTCATTTTGCCTTGTGATGGCAACAGCAAAGACCCCCGTGGAAAACTGAATCACACTTCAAGGGAAGAGGGCTGAAGTTGAAGAACATTTCTGACCAGCTCAGCTTGGCCACTGGAGGAAGTGAGACCCCAAAAGGGCATATCAAGGAAGGATCAGTGTTAATATTAGAGGTAGGGTGGATACTGGAAAGCAGAGAAAGCCTTTTGAGCTCTTGAGCCTCTCTTTCCTCCCTTTTTGTGTGGGCTCCACATGAAAGGAACCCAGAATTTTGAAGAGAGGCTTCTCCTAGATCAGGAGAAAAGTACCTAAGTAAGAAGAAGTTAAGAGCTCATTGTGTCAGCAGGCAGTTGCCACTTTTCTCACAGTATTGTTATCCTTGAGTTGCTGGCAGGTAACAAAAGGTTTGGTTTGGATTTAAACAGTAGGTAGTAAACCCTTCCTAGTTGCTCAGAGAGGGAGGAAGGATGACACTGTGGTTAAGAGTCCTGGTTCCCTTTTGGGGAATGACATGTGTTTGAGATGTGATGTATTTCATCTAATTTTCGCCAGCTAAAAGCAAGGTCTTTAGGCTGAGCTACTCAGTCAAGCAACCTCAGTGGCAAGCAGGACAGATTGTCCCATGATAACCCAAGCCCTCTCTCAGGCACCTTTCTAAAGATTGTTTTCACCCTCTGAAGATGCATATTTCTTCCCACTGATGACAGGTACTTTTAGACCATCTGGGAGTAGATATCTAACCTGTATGCTCCTAGAGAAAAAGTTAAATTATTCTTTCCCTTGAACTTTAAAGCTGGATGTAAGACATATGTATAATTTTCTCTACCTATAATGTGGAAATGGTACTGCTCCCCTCTTTAGTATTCCTCTAGAGCTCAAATCTATGGTCTTTGTTAGTTTTACAGACCAAAGACAACCAGCACAGGAACAGAGCAGGAAACAATGACCCAGATGTAATTGTCAGAACAGCAATCTGAATAAGAATTATGCAGAAGACTGTATGCTGTAAACTATTTCTTTATAACATGTTGAAAAACTTGTGTACACAAGTACTTTGGACTTTGCCATCTGGTTCTACATTTCTTTGCTTTTACCATCTGGTTCTGTATTTCCTTGCTTTTGGTTTCCATCATCTTGTCTGATGGTGGTTTTTCTGAAGCTCATTTTAGTAAACCGGAATTTTTATTGAGAGATCTGTTGCTGTCAGTCTCACTCAATCATCTGCTAGTGAGGAAAACAAACAGCAATATTGGAGCCATAAATCTCTCAGACCAAGTAACCAAATGGATCAACTCTTTTCCCTTCAACAATGCTACCTGAGCAGCCTTACACTTAAGATGTGAGCTGTATTTTGTAGCTGCCAAGGTGAATTTGCTCAAAGATGAATAACCACAGATAAGTGAGTAGAGGTTTCCCTAAACTGTCACAGTGTCCATTACTGTCTCCAAGACCAGATCTTTTTGTTCCCCTTTGAAAATCTCCATCCTCACACTTCTTTTCTTTACCTTAAGTATAAACCTGAATCATAAAATAGTTTTATTTGGAAGGGACTTCAAGATCAAGTCCAACCACCTCTGCCATGGGCAGGGACATCTTTCAGCGACAGCTCTGTCCCACTCCACCTGAATTTACACAGAGCTGTGTTAGTGCTTCAGAAGAACAGTCAGAGTGGTAATAATCAAGGGGAAAAAAAAAAAAAAGAAAAAAAAAACACTACCAAAAAACCCCAAAAAACAGAGAGGTGGAAAGCCAAGTAGGTAAGGTAGGACTAGCAGATAAGTGGCCTGGAACCTAACTGTGGTCAAATAGAGACTTGTCTGACTTCAAGTAGCTCACTTTACATCTGTGTTTCCCTTTCCCCTTTCTCTTACTGCTTGGGTCTGTCTACACTAGTGTCTCAGTTTAGATAGGGAACATATTTTGGAAAAGAATCTCCCAGTAATCCTGATTTCCTGTGCTTTGCTTTGCTGTGTGGAGGGGTCTCAGAGCATGCAAACTGTACTCCCTTCAGATGAAACTAGGACAGAATATGTGTTCCAAGAGGATCCCGTGCACTCCAGCCACTCCTGGTTACCCCATCCTTGGGACCAGGCAGGACCTAGTCCAAAGTACCCCCTAACACCGACTATAGAGGTGTCAGGTCATCAACAATAACCATCTCATCTTACAGAATCTCTGCAAAGAAGCTACAGTCATAGCTAATATAGACACAGACTTCATCACCACATTTATACAAGTATTTTAAAACAGACAGGTTACAGTAATGTGACTTTAAAGTGCATAGCACGACAGGGCCCCAGCTACAGCTGGGCAGCCTATTGGTGCTGTTACAGTGCAGCTGAAAACTGACAAACTACTTCATTACCGTTCTCATCTTCCATGAAGACCGTCTGTCCTTTGAAGACTTTTGTTCCTACTTGTATCTCCCCCGGCCGCATAAAAGGACCATCTATTCTGTAGTCCTTACACAGCTTAGTGAGGATCTCACTTGGCTTGGTTGCATCTCGCCATGCATTGTACCCTTCTCTGCAAGGAGGGAACAGAGAGTGGAGAGAAATGGGTGAGGTTTTCCTTCAGCAAAACTCACTGGCAAATCAGGACTTCCCATGCAGGCTTTTGCTTTGTGACCAGTAGCCCTGATGTTTGCTAAGCCAAACTTTTCCTTTGAACTGTCAGTGCTACCTCTTACTTGAGACAACCCCTCTGGCCTGCTCAGGTCCTAGGACAAATCACTCTTTTCTCTTAAAACACAGAAGTTGATGCAGCCTTACCTGGAGTTTAGGTAAAGTGGCCCAGCCACCAGAATCTTCCCCAAGAAGACAAGGACCAGAGCTCTTTCCCTGTTCTAACTAAAGGATTCAATTCTACATGTTCTACCTCCAGGATGACATTTAAGGAAGAAGCATTCTGCTGCTCCCACATGCAGAGGAGAAACTGAGATTATCTTGGGACGTGCAACAAGGATATAAAGAAATACCTCATACTGGAGACTGAGCTGGCAAGGGAGCTCCTGGGGTTTGGCCTGCGCTCCTGGATTGTTTTTTTGTTTTATCCACCCTTTGTTTGTAGATAAAATAACAAAACAATCATAGGGGAAGAAACCCAAACCCTACTCTCCCAGGTTAGTGCCCCACGCCAGGGCAATGGAGTTATTTTAGTTTTAATTTCCCTGCGTTAACCTTTACGCAAAATGGCCCTGAGAGTACAGTTGTGTGACTGGGACCAAGAACTGTCCTGCCAGCAGCCCTGCACTGCTCCCAGTCCTCCCAGTGCTATGCCAGTCCCACCAGCCTTGCTGCAATCACGCCCCTTGCAGCTCAATAACGGAGAGCAGAATTTAGGACTGTCATAATTTCTCTGACAGATTATTTTCCATATGTTCTGTATGCCTATCCAAAGGCAGTTTATCAAGCATGTATGTTACACATAGGCTGTTTACTATCTAAAATACTTGGTAAATGAGTACTGGGGCTGGCAGCTACCCAAAGGTCTTTGGTGAAATTTAATTAAAATACCTCCTGTGACACTTTTGTGCTAGAGAAAGTATAATATTTAGCCACATCTGGAATTTCTCCTTCAAGTCAAGTCATTCACTGTGTGCTGTTCTCTGTTGTTTGAAGAGGTACTGACATTTCATATTGACTTTGTAGACCACAAGTAGCTCGATGCCTGCTGTAGAAACGATTTTCCAAATCAATTTTAGTCTCTCCAATGAGATCATCTGTTCCCACGAAGTCATGGTCATAGATCAGGACTGTGAGCAAGGAATCCTTGGGGAATGTAGCTTGGATTTCAAATGATCTACAGCAAAAAAAAAAGAGAACTACCTGCAGTCAAATCAGTTTTGAAGTCTAAAAGACTAAGTTAATGAATACTGTGCAAACAATGTGTCTCTTCTAATAAGCAGTGGGAGGTTTTTGGTAGTATGGTTTTTTTTGATGAAATATCTGAACATATTGGAAACACACAGTGCAAACGTATTTTCTCGCTCCTGCTTCCCCACCGCCCCCTGTACAGGATTGTTTCTACTACAGCAGATAGAGCAATGTGACCGAGCCGGTGAGCTGCAGTGATTTATCCTGTATCCAATACAGGTGGAAGTATGGAAATTACAAGACTAATGGTTTTCAGAGCCCCCAAAAGGGACATCTGAGTCTTTTCTGTTTTCTTCTAAAAGCTCCAGATTACATATTGAATATACGAATCTTGGGGCACCCAAAAAAAGTATCAGGCAAAAGCTTTAAAACAAGATACAAAAAAGCATAGATCAGAAGTCCCTTTTCACTCAGTCCATTTGAAAGGGATAGGAATTGTTGTCCTTGAGCTGTTTAGCAAAGCTGAAAGTATAAAAGTGATTTTCAAATGGATTTGACAGATTAGTGGAAGGTAGGACATGTTCATCAGCACAAGATTGGCTCTGGATTTCCCCACAGCACAGGCAAAACTGAGCTTTGCCTCCTGAAAGTCGAGTTTTATGCTGTTTCTCACAGTGGTTAAAGTCAATTTTGTAGCAACAGCAGAGCAGTTTTTGGAGGAGAGAGAGGTTTGAGAAAGCTCTGGGATTGCTAGAGGTTGGTGGCACCATTCTGACCAGGGCTTCTAGGATGGTGAGAAGTGGTTACCACGACTGACGCTACTGCTGTGACAGAGTTGCTGGGCCAGTCACCCCAGTCTTGCCACTGGAAGCAGCAGCAAGGCCTACCCAAATGAACAGCTTATTCCTAAACTTGTCTAAAACAGACACAGTGGTGATTTCCCATTCCATCTATATGTCTATAGTAGCTGTGCTTTGCAATTTATCATAATGACGGTTCAGTTGCAACCTCTACTAAGGAAGAGCTCAAATCACAGCAACTGAGATGGCATGTTATGGAGGGACCACACTGTTCTTGTCTTTTCTCCTTACACTTTTTTCTTTAAGTCTTTGCTTTTGCATACAGGACTCTGGCCTAGGGGGCCTTCAGTCCAACATAGTATAGTTTCTAAGTCTTAGTGTTCTTACAGAATAACTCCATCCCAGTTCAAAGCATTTTCAATCTTCTTAAAACAGGGAAAGTTACTGGCAAAAAAAATCACAGCCATTAACATTAACCATATAAGCAAGTATAAAGCAATGATAATACAAAGTTGGTGTGTACCGACATCAACTTTGTATTTCGCCTGGCTCCCCCATTCAGAAGACTGGGTGGTTTCAAAAAACTGTCTTTTTGGTCCTAGTCCTAAAATTACAAGACTTACTTGGCACTCTATTCATCCTGAAATAGCAGCAAAGATTGTGAAATCACACATTCCTGTGCTGATATTTATTTCACTTTAAACTTAAAAATTGCATTAATTTGCACAGAGAAGAGATAATTTGTTGTCTCATTTCCTCTCATGCACCATTTTGCAAAACCTCTCACAGATTGCATTGCATGATGTGTTTTGACTGGTATGAAAATGAAATAATTTATAATCATACATGGTGGCACCAATTCTCAACATTTTAGCCAGCAGAATAATGAAATATCCAAACAGGGAGAAATCAGCATATAACAAACACTTTGTAATAGTAACAGCAATAGTGGTGGCAAGTGATAAAGCAGAAATCACCCCTGAATAAAAAAATAAGCCGTCACTGACCTTCCAAAAACTGGGTTTAGCTGCTTGGGGATATAGTTTTCCCTGTCCTTAATTTCTGTGTTGCCCAGTCTCAGCACAATGTAAGGATCTGACTTGCCATCTGGATCAGCCGGGCTGAGGTTAAATGCCTGTTAGGAAGAAAGATGGTGGTGTCCTCCAGAAGCTTGGTTAAGTACAGCTGGGTCATGATACAGGACTGTGGGTTTCCTGTGCAGTTATGGGTATTCTGAAAGTGCCTACCACTTTGATTACATGCAATTCACAGCCCTCAAAAAATATTCTCCCATTTTCCCATTACTGAGAAAGTTTTGTTTAGATGTGTGTCATTTTGGAACAACTCTACTGATTAAAACTGGCTGCATTTGCATAACGTGGCTGGAACAGGTTGTCCATACCATGTTAGTTACATCTCTAGCCCTTTCAGTTTGAACAAGTAAAGTGATTCTCCAGTCTTGTTTTTTATCATGAGGAATATGTAACTTTTTCTACTCTGAACACCCATTTCTACAGAATGAAACATTGTCTGAAATACAACTAAAAACATTTCTATGATCTATATTAGGATCCGAGGCTTCACTACAAAAACACTGAAGGTACACTGAGTTGAAAAGAAATATCCAAGTTATTTTAAGGTTAAAAGAATATCTGTATACTTACTGCCACAATATAAACCCTGATGAGGACTTGGACGGAGTGGTTTGGTGGTATCCCTTGCAGGATGCGGGGCTGCCCTCCATCCAGCAAGCTGCCATCCTCAGGACTCGGGTATATGCAGAAGGAGCCCTGGCAATACACTCTCTTTTATCTCCCTCGAAAACAGATCAAGTGCAATACAAAAACAATCCTTTGAATACAAACAAAATATCATTCATGCAGCCTGCGCTGTAGCACCTGCTTATACACAACACATTTTGTGGTGCCACTCAAAGGAAACACAGGCTTCGGTGCACTAAACAATGCCTTTAAAAATGTCTTTGCTCTATAACATAGTACTACCATCACATCTAAGTGACTGCAAGAAGCACTTGCATGCTCTCTATTTTATTATTTAAAGGACTAACACATGCAGGTGTTCTGAATCTAGTTTTCTTAATATTCTAAAAATAATATTTTGCCCTTAACTGTATATTTGCAAATTGATAATTCCACTGAGTTATTTTCACAACTGTGACTGGAATCCAACTGTATTTTTGCAGCCACTATACCACTCACATAAATCAATATTGACTCATGCTGCTGAGTAGCTCATACTGCCTGAAACCAACTAGCAAGTCATTTGAACAGAAATTTGCATTGCAAACTAATTGAGGTATCAATGAGTTTAATCAGTTTCTCTAAACTACAAAGTGCTTGCAATCCTACTATCATTATTCATGCTTTGAACTACATTTTCAGATTGCCTAATGGTGCCCTGGATCAGGCTGTGCAGTTGTTTCCAACTGGAGTTGCTGTAAGGGCCTCCATTTAAATTACTGAATATTATATAGAAAGTGCTGTAACTGATAGTGCAGTAATGAAGTTGCATTAGTGAAATCTGGGCTACATAATATATCTCTTCTTTCCATTCTGTGATTTAAAACTTTTTTCTAATTCCTTGTTTCATAACAACAGTGAACACCTGGTGCTGGATGCTGCTTTCATCTACCAGATAGTGGGAAAGGAAAATATGACTCTAAATCCAGTAAAAAAGATAACTCTATTTACAACAGACTGTCAATGTCTTTTTCTTTCATCTTTGGTATACCTGAAATATGCATAAAAACATAGTTTCTAAATTATTACCCATTTAATCAACATTAAAGCTCACCTTAAATTTTCCTATTATTCTGTCTTCAGAGTCAGCATGAACTTCATCATTAGATTTTCCTCTTAATAGCTGGAAAGTTTTCACCCAGTCCTCAAAGTTATTAAATTCACTCTCCAAGTCCCCTTCATAAATCTTTGAAAATAGGAGAATGCTTATTTTTTGTGGTGCAGTGAATATATTTATAGTAACTTTTTTATTACAGGATGACTAGAAATCCATTTTGACTCAAAATACAGATTTTAATAAAACCAAGGTTTTGCAAAAGTCCTTGAGGGAAAAAAGTTAATTCCCCACTTAAAACAGGAGCAGTTTTGTTCTTAACCAAAGTCCTTCCCAGCTACTGCAACAGCACAGTAATGCAGCAGGTAGAAGTGGCTCTAGAAGGGTCAGGATGAACATTTGTAAGCACTAGTGTGAGTGAAAAATGGTGTGGATCTGTTGCTCTTTGCTTCTATTTCCTCTCTGCAATGTGTCTTTGATGTACGGACCCGTTCTGTTATGTTAATGTGTCAGAACATGAGAGCAGAGCAATAAAGTTCTGTGGGGACAGAACTTTAGGATAGGCAAAAAGACCAAATCATTTTTAAAAGGATGGGTATTTTTTCAACACTCTCCCCCTGTAATTTATGAAGTGTTATTCAGTGTGAAATAGAAGGGGCTAGACTAGTGCCATCTCCTAAAAACTGGATACAGCAGTTTCAAATTCCCCTTTATTCAGTTATATTCTAATCCAAGCATTCCTAGTCTTTTCAATCCCCCTCATCTCTCCAGTCATTTTGCATGACCCATATAGTTCTCTTTGAACTTTTTCTATTATTACCCAACCAAGTCTAATGCAAGCTGAATATTACCTCCCCATCAGGCAGGATGCACTAGCAATTGCAGCAATGCTTTCCATACTCTTTTTTAAGTCATTCTTAATAGGCTGCAATATTTCCAACATGAAATTTGGAATTTCCAAATTCAGTGCTTTACAGGCAAACAACAAAACTGAATTTTCTCTTCTCTTTCTGGGTGTGTCCATACTGGTAAACCAAAGGTCTAAGGCCAAGTGGGTCACATCCACGCTACAAGACTCTGTTTTTCTCTGGGTCCCTTATGCTGATGAGCATGACCAAATATAATTTTGTGTGTTTTATTCATTTTAAAGTGTCTGGTAAGGAAGGTTTGCTAAATTCAGCCACTGATGTCAAGCTTCAGGGCAAAAGAGAATAGCAACAGCCTTGCCCCTCAGCCATACTTCTCTCTTACCTGCAGTGTTGCCAGGTTTGGAGTTTCTTTCTGTTTCCATTTTAATGTCTTATCCTTCTTCTTTTTGTCTGGCTCCTCTTCTATCACCAGTGCAATGTGGTCAGAAGTCTGCTTGTCTGCAGAGATTTCATGACATCATACAGGTTTTTAGTGAGCAAAGCACACAAAATGCTTCAGATAAAGATGCAAAATACATTTTTGAAGATTCCCCTTTGTTCTTTTTCCATTCAGTCTTCTACTGCCAAGTTTAGGGTCCTAGCTTTTCCCACTGCTCCTCCCAGGCAGAAGGTGGCATTTTATCCTCTCTGTGGCTAAACCTTCTTGATGAGCTTCAAGGAGGAAGTGCGACAATGTCCTCTATCACTCTGGTGATACACCATTTTCCTTCCTCTCTGACTCCTCCCAGGTGTAAACTAACAAATCTTTCCACTAGAGCCTGAGCTAGACACAAAGCTTTTCAGCTATGGAAGTAACACACGTGGCTACAGAGTCTCTTAGCAGAAGTTGTTCCTACATCATTGATCCTGAATTGGATTAAAAATTGAGAGAAGCTTCTTTGTCTGAACTCTTACAAGTGCAACATAACATTAGGATAATCTCCATCTTCTATCATTTAGAACTTAGAATTTGCAAACCTTTGTGCATGAGAGCTCAGTGACAGGAAACCCATGTTATTCCAACACTGCCTGAGAAGTTTTAACCTACCCATCATCTGGCCAGCTGTAGAGGAAAGAGCCCAGTATATCAGCAGTACTCTGGTACCAGACATTGCTGGTGGTAGAATAGTAGAGAAGCAAAGCATTATTAGTAAGAGTAATAGAAAAATGCAAATCATTTACTTACTCTCTTCAGGTTTTCCCTCACTGGAAAATATTTCTTTTGCCTTTCAAAAGAAAAAGACGATGGACAAACTCCTCATTATGAATGTAACATTGAAAAGGAATCATTCAGTAGTAAATCTACTTTTACGACATTGCTCATCCATGAGAGATTTGGGCACGCTGGGTGACTTACCTTTTGCATTTTGAGCACAGAAGCATAGTATTTTGACCACCAGTCAATAACATTTTCAGCTGATTCATCTGCAATCGTTCTTTTTCTCCGCTTTGTTGATCGTCGGATGGATTTTTTCATATCCTACCAAAGCATGGGGAAAAGACTGTTGAATTATAGAGCTTATTAAAACTAATCACCCTACTCATGACATCAAGCATAAACAGACACATATGAAGAAAATGTCAACCACCAAGAGCTAAATAAAATGTCTCTGCCTTTCATTACAAGACACTTCACCATGATCACAATGTAAGATCTTTTGGAAACAGACTTTCTCCTCCACTTTTGTACAACATCTAACACAAGAGGTTTTCATCACTGCCTAAACACCAGGGACACAAAATCAGTCAATCACAGCAAGAGTTTTGCAATTAAATAGATCATTTAAGGCCACAAAAAGTAAAAATCCTACTGCTCTAGCAGTACTTGCCCACGTGCTAGATGATCACCTAGCATAAAAGGAAAGAAGGAAGTCTCTATTAATGGAAGTAATGAAATTTTTGTTTCATTAAAAACAAAAGTCACATTCTCTCAAGGGCCAGCAAGATAGTGTGCGTGTTAACATCAGCACCCAGAATTTCTAATCCTGAGATAAGTAAGAGATTACCATTCTATAAGGAAAGGCTAGAGTCTGCAAGATTTCAACAAAGAGTTAACTGGCAGTTTCAGCTCTACCCACCTTCTGTTTTCTGTTTTTCTCTGGTTCAGATGCAGAGTGCGCTGGTTCAGGGGCAGGAAGTGTTGAGAGACATGGGTCTGGTTCTACCACTGTACATCTACCCTGCTCTACCTCAGCGTAGATGTTATCAGCGAAAAATGGTTCTTCATAGGATAACTCAGCAGGCTGGGATGACTCAGATGTAGCTGAAATTGAAATTTGGCAAGTTAGGTAAGATTTTGCCAGAAATGCTATCATCACATTTGGTCATCATCAAATGATCATATGCTTAGGGGTTTGACCCTACACTCAGCACAATAACGCATACCTTCTAAGTATGTGCCTATTATTAAGCCTCTGAGTAGGTCCTTTGTCTTTTCATTTGGGGTAAGGTTTGGACATTTACCTTTCTCAATTTCTACAATGTCTAGTCTGTTTGGTGTAGCTTGAGGACCCAACTGGGTATTACATAGGAATTGCTTAAGGCAATTGATGGTGTGTGTTCCAACAAGAGTACTCCTCCCAAATGCTCTCCAGTCGACCACGCAGATGCTTAGTGGCGGATGCAAGAGTTCATTTTCAGGAAGCTCCTAGTGGAGAAGGACAGATGGAAGCATGAGAACTACAGAATATAGAACACATATAGAATATTTGTTGTGCACAGCAGTAAGACTGTTAATCTTCCCTCCCTTCTGCTCCCCATCCTCAAAACACAAAATGCATACAGAATAGGCAATATAGTTCTGTCCACAGTTTTCTGCAAAGCCTTGTCCTTAAGAATACAGTGGACCATATGGATTGTGCAACTGAGTGGAGTCCCATGTTGTCATATACAAGCATCTCTTGTTAGAACAAACTGGGAGAATCAGGAATGTTCAGAAGGAATGAACGTTGTGTTGGAAGTTGTGGGTCTTAATGCCACTGGTGCTTTGTTGAAGGCTATAAAGCCTATCTGCCTCAGTTTGCCCAATCATGAGATATGGACACTGGGTGGTTACATGCTTTATAGGATGAATTAAAAAAGGGAAAGCAGATCTTTGGACATGTGATGTACAATGGAAGCTAAAAATACTGTAGCAATCACACTTCAGTATCCAGGTTAGTGTTTTGATATCCTTTTGTCTTGTAAATAAACTTCTCTTTTGATGCTAACAACTAGAGCAAATCAAATAGCTTATTTTTTCTAATGCTGACTTTTGTCCACTGAAAGTACCAGCTCTTATAGCTCAGCCAACAGGCAATAATTACAATTCCAGTTCACAACAGCAAGTGTTAAAATATGAAAAGGTCCAGAGCTCATGAGCCAGAAAAGATCCATCCCCTTAGCAGCCCAGTAACATGAAGGAAAATTGAAAGAATTGAAAGAAAATAAAGGAAATTGAGCACTACCTTGCAAAATGGGAAAGGAGGAAAAAAGTACTAAAAATATTCCTGCTATCTGCTAACAAGTTCCAATCTATCAGTAAAAATCTGATTGCAACATACTTCTTTTCCTGCTTAGGATACTACATGAGGAACATCACATTCTTTTATCATTCAATTGTAGCAGACATCTTTTAAAGCATCTCCAAATCAGTAGCTTTCAGATAAGAACCGATGCCCCTTAGTATTTAATCAAGACACAGAGGAAATTATTTGACAAGAAAGGAAATTAGTAATTAACACCTTGCCTAATGAGAGAACAGGCAAGGTGTTGCATGGTCTCCAGGCAAGGAGCAGCATGCTGTACGTACCACTTCAAACCAGTCTGCAAGGCCACTGAAATTGGGATTTTTCTTGTAGCTCTGAATGACAGATGATTTCACTCCTTTACCCGCACATTCAATGAGAACCTGGGGGCGATCTACAGAGAGGAGCTGGACTTTCTTCAGCTCTCGAAGACCCCAGAACAGGACCTGTGGTGGGCAGAGAGAAACATCGGTAGCCTGCAGAGACCCCTCCTTTTGGCATGGAGGACTACCAGAAAAAAAATAAGCAACTTAAATCTGATATCCAATAACCATCAGGATTATGGTGGAAGTTAAGCCAATTAATGACAGCGAACAGTTATCAAGAAGTTATTGCCAACTACAAGCCATAGTAATCACATCTGTTAAAGTTATCTTTTGAGCAAGGTAAGGGGATTATTCATCTGAACTGCAGGGGCTCAACTTCTCTAAAGTGTCAGAGCTGCTGAAGGAGCAAACAAATCCCACAGGATCAGAGGTGATTAACAGGGGTTTGCCAGCTGAGCTAGCCCTCAGGTCTGCAATGGATGGCAGGAGGTCTCCAAGCAGCTTTCCTTCAAAGGGCCGTGCTCCTGGTCTGGAGGACAAGAAGGAGACTGGATCTGTGAAATAGGACTCTACAGGAAAAACAGGACTTTAAACAGCACACACTGGGGGGCCCTGAAGGAGAGGGCTGGGGCAGGGGAAAATGGTTATATTGCAGCTGGTGAGAGAAGCCATGAGTCTCATGAATCTGAAATGAAGACTGGAACTGAAATAGAGTGTGGGGGGCCTTCAAGGACGCCTTGAACGCTGACAGGACTGAGGATTTGTGTGAGTCGGGGAGTGGCAAGGGGCACTGGAGGGGAGTGAGGATCAGTGGGATCCTGCTCTGTTGCCAGAGGTTCCCAGTTAAAATTGGGCACACTTCTGTAGTTATAATAGCTCCACAGCCATTTTAACCAGTGTGAGATAGAATTTACAATATCTTAACAAAAATAGCTGGTTTATATTCATTCCATGTTATTTCCTTGCTGGATACCCTCCAGAGTTCATATTTCACTATATATATGCACACTTTGACTATAAACCTGTTCTCCTAGCAATTAAGCGATCTGGATCTGGATGCAATTTCCCTGATTTTAAGGTGCCTGAGGTATCAGACTGAGGAGTAGAGTTGTCATGGGCTCCCTACAGAACCAAAGGAGACAGAGATGTGCTTCCAAAACATAATTTAATCTATTTAAGCTCTGAATCACTCTGGGAGGGTGGCTGCTCTGCTCAGCTGTCCAAACAAAAAGCCTACGGTGAAGATGCTTCTAAGCTGGGTGCCTTAGAGATAGTTGCGATGAGTGTCACAGCAGCATAATAAAGAAAATGTACAAGCAGCACAAGGAAACCCTGCTGCAGGGGCAATGGGAAGGCCTTCATAGCACAATACTTGGAGGAACACCTACGTTCAAGGATTTAAGTTGTCCCTTTAGCATCAGCAGAGTAGTTCATGGGCTTATTTACCTTGCAACTTGAGGTATAAAAAAGAATACCACTAATAAAACCTCTTCGCTATGTACAGAAAACAGTAGCTTAACTAAATGATATAGCAGAGCTGATAATTGTTCTTTTCTTCTCAGCAGCTCAATTGCTTGATCTCTGAAGGCAAAGCTGGAACTGCTTCTGGGCTCCCAAATGAGTATTTCTGGGGAAGGGCCACCAGGTTACACAAGCAGGATCTGACTTGGCACAACAAAATGGAAAATAAGCAGGTGGTGTGAAGGCTGTAGGATGAGTGACAAGGAACGGTGAAGGTGGGCAGCATCCATTACACTGACATGAAAAGCTGCCACAGTTCCCTGTTTTCTAACACAAGGGGACTTTGGGTCCAAATGGAGGGGAGAGAAGGCACAAACATTTGTATGCAGGTGGGCGACATTGCTTGGCTGAAGTTTGGGACCCAGAAAAGGCTGATGTTGAACTTCACCTTCAGTGAGGTCATCTGCAAGGAGAAGCTCTCCAGCAGAAACTTCCCTGGGTGCACAGAGTGCAGGTCCATCAGCCACTCTCTCATCATCCCTTTCTGTTACAGTTCAATAAGAGAATAAAAGGAGCTGAGATTTGGAAACGGAAATATTCTAAGTAACTCACCTCCACTCTGTACTTGCTTAAAACAGGTCGGATGTTGGCTGGGACTGGGTAAATCTGGCCAACATCTGGTGGATCCACGGGGGGAAGTGCATCTGGATCTGACTGAGGAATCTGAAAAATTATGCAGTCAAAACTTAGGCTGGTTTTTCGAAGAATAAAACCAGTATCACAAGTGTCTGCAAAAGGTACATAGAACACATCAATTTTATGCAGTTTTACAAAACACATTGCAGAGCAGACGGGTGGTGCTGTGAGAAGAATGTGACCTGGATTGCTATCTGCCCCGCTGTGATGCTGAAACACTTGGCAGGAAGAGTATTCAATAGACTGGGTTAATGCACCTTTCTGAAAAGAAATCTCCTTTGTCCTAGCAGGACATAGCCTGCCCTAAAGACATGCATGTACTGAAGCATGGTAATTCTATTTGCTAAAAATGGAAAGCATGGTAATTCTATTTAGCAAAAATCCTGAGCAAAAGTACTTAGAAGACTTTCACAGGAAAATTCTATATCTGATTCTAGTTAAAAAAGGCTGGTGAACAGACAGTGCACATCAGCTAAACTGCACATTTGCCCTACACACATAATCTTCTTAAACCACCAGGAAATAGCGGTCCTGCTTTATTGCATGCTGTCACCACTTGCAAATCACATCTCCAGTGTTAGGGCTTCTGTGCAACTACTAAAATCTTGCAGCAGGCGGCACTTAAGTCCTTTGTGTGTGATTGCACATAAGCCTGTCCCACGTTCAGGAGATTATTTGGGCGTGCGTTGCTGCCCTGTGCCAGGTGGGTGGGAGGAGAGCACGCTCCACCACACCTCTGACCATCTCTTTGCCTCTTGCTGTGCCCCAGGTTCTCCAGCCTGTTTGGTTCACCTTCTGTGGAAAAGCTCCCTGGTTTCACTTCCCAATCCCTTCCTAATTTTTAACCATGTATTTATGACCTTCTCAGCCCATGCAGGGCAGATCTGAAGCCTGGCCTGATTTAGCAAATTTTCACATAAACCAGTTAAAGCCAGGACCTGATAATCCCTCCTACCAAAAGCTCAGGCTGTAAAAGCAAAGAACAGCAGGAACACAAGTTTCACAGGTGAGCTAACAACTTGCAGGCAGAGGTCTCCTTGTCTTTCTTATGAAGTATGGTACTTAAAGTGTACTGTTTTACAGCTTCTGGGAAAAAGAAACACAACTTATGGAGTGCTTCATCGTTCCTAAGCTAAATTGTCACTGTTGAAAGGTGAAGCATCTGAGGTACAGCTCTCAAAGGACCTGTAAAGCTGAAGTCTTCTGCTTCTTTTAACTAGGCCATCTGTCTGTTATTTGCAGCTAGGTACAGTTGTGTGGGAGTTTAATCAGCATAAAGGAGAAAAGATGTATTCCCTAGTACCTTCTAGGTGAAGGAGGAGATGGATGGAAAACATATCTTCTAGCATAGCACCTACAGCATACATGAGTAATTAATACATAATTAACAGCAATAATTCACATGCACAGTTATTGCCCTTTATAAGTAAAAAATCCAAAGCAATTAATTTCATAGATTTTGTAGAACTTAAGGCCAGAGATGTAGGTCTAATTTTGTTGTTCCCCAATGTATCTGGTTTCTATCAGCCACCTCTGTGACGCTGTTTAAAAAGCCAGACAGAAACAACTTTGTGAATAATACCGTGAATAATAACTAAAACACACATAGTTATTTGCATCTCTTTTTACAGCTGTAAGAAGTGATTAGTTCCCAAGGATATGGCCTGGGAAGGAAGGCTGGGAGAGATCTGCCATTTGAGGACAGAGTTGCCTCACAAAGAGTTTGATTGAACTGCACTTCAAGACTGCAAAATCTAAGATTGCTGTCAAATCAAGATTCCTTGGATCTTCACTTTTGTTCTTTTGAAGTATTGCAGTTAACTGAACAAAGTTCTCCAATATATTGCAAGGGCCACAGTTTCCCAAGACCTAACAACCACTAGTCAAGTTGAGAGTGATTCTGCATTAAAAACTGAAAATCTCTTGATTTCACTGAAATTAGCTCGGTATGACTCAGAGAGGACTTTGCTTCATGGCCATACTGAAACTGCACCGTACAAAAGGTGAAAAAGGATCTAGCACTCAAAAGGCAATAGAGGAAATACCCACAAAGTATATTTACAAGGGGATTTTGCACTTGTGATTAAAAAAAAGAAAATCAGTAAATCCTGAGCCCACTTTGAGCAAAATCAAGATTCCTAGTATTTTTTTAGTCTACTATTTTTCTAAATGCCAGGGTGCTTTATTGTAAAAATCATTTTATCCCTCCGGCTATATATCCCTAGTATAACAGTATTCATATTGAGAAAGGAGCATTCACTTGCACAACATTTCTTCAACTGCACCAAATGGTACCTGCATATCAGAGTTATAGAGCACAGTATGTCATGGGAAAGGTTATGGGCTCAGAATGAGAATAAATTATTGATGAGAGACTTTTGTGTCCATCCTCACAAAGAGCATCATCAGGAATCCCCTGATATTAGAAGGAGCCACCAGCACATCAGCTCTGGGAGTGCTTTGAAGCCTCACAGATGTTTATATGTATCTTTTCCTGAAATTTTCTTTAATGTCTATATTGCTATTATCTGCCATGTGAGATCATAGAATCATAGAATGCCCTAGAGTGTTATCACTGAGAGGAATAATACAGCCCATGAAACTGACTGCAGGGTCTTTATTTACAGTTCTTGTCAACTCTCTAAAGAAGTCTTAGGGGTATATTTGAGTATATCCCAGAAGCACTGCTGCTTTCCTTGTACCGAAAGATGGAAAACAAGATACAATGCTTTCTTTGTTCACAAAGAAGTGGATTTCAATAAAAAAATGGAAAAATTACGGCTAAGGTACTAGACTCTATCCCTAGGTACCCGTCATAATGAGGAAATGTTCCACATGGTGTTGTATTTCACCAAGAATATAATTAGGCCATCATGCTTAAAAGCCTGTTTAATCTTGGGAATATCCGTAAAATGTGTCACGAAGTTCCACATTTTTCCCATTTCATATTTCAGAATAAACTTCTGTAAGTTTTCAGCAAAGATAAGTTGCCTCTAACTGGTGGCTCTGCAAATTCCACTGAAAACCCCCGAAATCCCAGACACAATACACCCCACTCATGCATCTGCTGGGCCAGCCCCAGAGATAGATTGAATTTGCCTTTTGTCCTGCAGTTGGAAACCAGTGCAATATTTCTGTTAATATGTTAGGGGTATCTGAAAACTCACTCTCCCTAATCTATTCCTTATTATTCACCACTCCCTTTTCCTAAGAGAGAAAGTAGTACTGAGAGCTCTGATGTTGCTAAAGTCAGGGCCATAAGCTAGCCCAAAGAGCAGGTCACTGCAATGGCTGTTTTTTGTAAGCCCAGGGTGCAAAAGTGTAATGGTCCAGAAAGTCCAGTTTACCTCCAGAAGCTCAAATGTAGCAAGAAGGTCTCCTCCTGAAAGACTTCCACAATGCACTGGGTGGTAAGAAAGTTTAGGCGGTTCATAGTTTTCATCAGCAAGTCTCACCACAGGGGCAGCCACTGTAGACCCAATATATTCTGCCTTACCCTAAAAAAAGGAAAATATAGGTGTCAAATGCGTTTGAATTTCAGCGCTGTCCTAGGAGCCAAGATGATACAGAGTTTAGTATTTGTGAAAAAAAACTTCATCTGAAGTAAACAGCGAGGTAAAATGTGAGGCAGCTATGAAAGTGGAAGCACTGAGTACTTGTCACCTCTTCAGAGCACCCAAAGTTTCTGAGCTCTATATTCAGCCGGTGGGACTGTGTCAGAGTTTGCATGGTCAGAGAAAAATCTGTGCTTCCCTCAGACACACTATTTACAAGAGAGTGCAAGGGAGATGGCGGAAAGATGCTTCGTATTTCTCTAAGCTAGTCTTTGGGAGCAATATTCACTTGGGAAAAAACAAGGCCACAGCTTTGCAAGGACAGAAAGTGAGTCTCAGGGATGTTTTCGGATGTTAAACTGCACACCACTGTAACCCTGAGCTGCATTCACTGGGGTCATGCATGTTGATTGACAATTTTCCATTTAATGCCTATTCAGTGACATGCTTTGCTGTTACACTGGCAGTAAGATGTAAAAGTCCGATTCTTTTTCTAAAAAGGATTTTGAATTTACCACTGCGTCGTCATCGTACAGCTCAATGACAATTTCTGGTGGGAACTGAGCGATCTCCTCTCTGTCGCCATGAAGCACAACGCTGTTGAAGAGCAGCATCTGGTTCCAGGTGGGAGATAATGTCTGAGAAATGATCTAATGAAAGAGAGGAAATGCTTAATGAGTTATGCATTGCTTGGCTAGGTGTGTTTCAGCAGGATGTACTGATCTACTGGTGATGTCCTTTCCCAAGGCCTGGACAACTCCCTTGTCTGAGACACCACATTTTCCAGCAGCTATTTCCAGCCAGAAGATATGATTCTTTTGCTTTGAGGCCAGCATCTCTGTTATCTTTATTTCCCTCTTTGGCTCACAGACCCCTCATGGGCATATCAATACATGACCACCAGGTCTGTGTAGACAAAGCTCAGTATTAAATTTAGAGGAAAGCTGTTGGTTTAGGAAAGCAGGCATGTGCCTGGTGCTACTAAGATAAAGCCTTTGCTCTAAAGTTTTCACTTCTCCAGGGTACATTTTTTCAATCTTGTTTTTACTTCAGTGTAATGACATACAACACTTTATTAAAAAAAAAAAAAAAAGGTATTTTAATGAATCACTCATAATAAATCAATAGTTTTTAATTTGTTGTAATTTGGCTTATGTGGATGCTTATGACATTTCATCATAGACAATGTTTTAACTGTCTTGGCAGGAAATATATTTAACAAAGATAACATTTAAAGAGGAAAATATGTGCCAACTGCAAAATGACTCATAACCTGCTATCATTCTTTTGAATGGAAATAAGGCTCTTGACTACACTTTATTGGCACTTGGCTGACAGACTTCTAAAAACATGCAAGTTATTGGCTGCAACATTTTATTAAGGCAGTGAATAAACTTAACACTTCTGTGCCTATAGAATCCTAGTTTTCCCTGGCCAAATTCTACTTTCCTGAATCTGGTGCATCTAAACAATAACTTCATTGGCTTCATCCACCAATGTCTAGTAGAAGTTAAAAACACATTACAGGAAAAAATCAATTAACATCCTTAAGGCAAAAGCAGCACAAAGAGATACCTATGAATAGAGGAGAGAAAAGGTTTTTACTTCTCACTGCTGTTGGCAGCAGAACTCACTTTGTAAGAGAAGTGGGTGTCAGAGGAATTTTAGAATTAATTAAATTAAAACTATCTTCTGTGGAGGTTTTGGAGGGAGGGGATGGATGAGGAGATGGCAGTGGTGGTGGTTAAATACTTTTTCTGAAGGAAGACTGTATTTGGCCCAGCAAATTCTGCCTGTGGCACGGGTTTCAGAACTCCTGGCCCCATTTTAACTCTGGGGTAGTTGTAGAGGGCTCGGGACCTCCGAAAGCCAGTCTTCATGTTCTGTGAAGAAGAATTCTCCTACTTTATTTCAGCCTTCCTGCTGAAGCTCTGCAGAAGTTCCCCCTTCTCTCTCGAGGCTCCATCAAATATCCACAGGAGACCATGTGCCCCCTGGAGATGCCTGAGGGAGATGTGAGACCACTCCCTGTGGGCACTTTTTTGCAGCATTTAACTGGTGCAGAAAGTCTCACACCTCTCTCTTTTCAGTTCATTTCAACTTTGCCACTCTAAAACCACCAAAGTGCTTTGCCAAAGTCCATTGCAAACAGCCATGCTGGCTCACATGGCTACAGAAGCCAAATAAAGGTCTTCACTCTTTGCTCAATCATTGTACGTATAGATTACAGAAAAGAGAACTGTAGGGATTCATCCTCATACCAAGAAATAACAGCCCAAACTTAAAATATATAGAAAAAGATGTAGAGAAAGGTCACTCGCTACAAAGTCCCAGTAGCCCCAGAGAATCTGACATCTGAGCTAAAATAAGCTAGTACTACTGCACCTCATGTTAGAATAATAGATTACACCTAAACTTTTGTTTTGCTTGCAGCAGACTGTCAGGAGTTGCCCTTTAACAGCAGGCATCTAACTTTTCCTGCTAGGTACCTACTAGCAAATCTAAGATTTTTCCTTTTCATGGCTTAATCAGGGGGAAAAAAAGGGGAGTTTCATATACTGAAAGACTTTGGAACTTACCTTCGTGGTCTGGCAGTGCGATGTGAAAGTAACTTTTGCAAAAGGATCGGAAAGCCCGGTGTTGTCAGCTGCAATGAGCCCCCTCGCCTGATACATGTGGGCTCTCAGCTGGAAGAGGTGTGGGGCTATGTCATTGCAAAGAAAAAGTTATGTTAGCTTCATGGAAATGATGCAGCACATAGGTAGGAAGGGAAGACATCACCTGCTGTCCAACCAGGATCTGACAAGGGGACAAGTGTTGCCAGTGATGTCTCACTAAAGAAACACCTGAGACACTCAGAATAAAATCAATGTCTGATGTAAGTCTCTACTGAAAGGTTGTTAACTGCCAGTTTTTATCTCGCATCACTGGTTTATCTACTCAGTGTTCAGCACCAAAGCTTCATCAGGAGAATTGAAAGATGCTTCCTTATTACAAGGAGACAGACCCAAGGGACAGGGAACAGAAATTGCAAGCAAACAGGTCCTTTCTTTCCCTGACATCTGTAAAGTGTCACTGGCAACACCGATGACTTAGAAATGAAACCAGCCATTTCTGATGAAAAATGCTAAGTCGTGATCATCTTAGAACAGTTATTTTACATAGAGGTTGTGCCACCCTCTGAATTAGAGCTTCTGGGGCCATGTCTCTTAATTGCTAATATGGAGAAAAAACAGTTCCTTACTTTTATACAGCAGGCAGGCAGATGAGGGCACCGCACTGTGCCCTGAGTTGGTGTCAGATGGTAACTCAGTCTCATATCCTACAGGCAAATTCTCCATGATGCTGTGGGCATAGCTGGCAGGTCCAAGCCATAGGTAGATGTCCACCTTTGCCTGCACAGTCCAGCCCAGTGGGCGCTTGCCCGGTAACTGAAGAACAAAATACACCCATCACCAACAAGCTCAAGAAAGAGAGATGGCTGGATGCTGAGTGCTACCAAGCCAGAGTAAAATAAAGGAGCATTCAATGAGTTGACAGACTGATAAACAGCCTTTATCCATAGTGAGTGGCCCTGAGACTCATTTAGCACAAGAAACTTCTCTGATTCTTAAGGAAGAAAGTCTACATAAATGGCATAGTGCCTAATACGCAGAGGTGTGTCCAGGCTACCTAATAGCTGCAAGCATACCAGTGCCAGCTGATCCCCTACTTTTCACAGACTTCAGCCCACTTTCCATTTCATGCTGTTTTGCTCATCTCCAGTAGTTACTCTCATGTATTACTAAAAATATTCTTCTATTGGGCACATCAGAAAGCATATTCCAGTATAAAATGTTACTAGTCTTGACAAAAAATACTCTTATTTTCTTCCTCCCTCTTCCCACTCCGTCTTGCTCTGCCAAGCTCAGTGTTTAGCATTTTCTGTTCCTAAGGTAATTCTTGATATTATCGGGGCTGAAAAGTTAACTATGGTATTTTTTTTTTCATGCAGGCAAACAGTACTGCACTTAATGTACCTATGGCAACTATCAGGAGCTTAGATATTTCTATCTGCTCTTCAGCTGCAGTTATATGGGAGTCTTCCCATATAACTAAATGACTAAAAAGTCATTATATGCAGTTATTATTTTCTTATGTGTTTGGCTTTTTCCTGATGGCCATAGTAACAATTCCATTACATAATGTTCCACTGCCAGGTGCCACCGGTCACACTGCCTTTGTAGGAGTATATCCACTAAGACTTTCCTTCAAGATGATTAATTCCATAACAATATTTTGGACATATACTGCACAAACTTTGGCACATTATAAATAGCAAGCATAAATAATTTCTGTACTACCACTGAATACCTAGGTTTCTTTGCTATCTGAGTTTCTGCCTTCCTGCCTATTTCTTACCAGTCTCCTCACGGACTTCCATGCACTACATTCTGACATCTTTGCTAGCAAAGAGGCTGTACCTCTTCTGTTTATGTATACAGTTATAGATAAACAATTCTACATACTCGCCATAACAAGTAATGAGAGAATTAATTACTCATACACTGAAAGTCTGGCAATGACACAGTGCTTCAAGAAGGACAAGCATAAATGTAAGCAGCAAACATTAATAGATGGCAGATATAAACATGCACACATTTTTAGTACATTTCAAAGATGAGCCTGTAAAATACAAACCCTGGAAGGAATTTGAATTCTGAATGCTCCCCACGTATTACCTGTGTTTGCAGAGTGCCCCAGACTTACTTTCAGGAAATGGGTTTTAATCTTCCCACAATCCTTGCCTCTCTGCTCTTCTGCTGGAGAATACAGTATGCTTTTTGCTGGTACTCTTGCATATGCAACTCTCTTGTTGCTGCTGAGCATCCAGATGAACACATCAGGCACCGTATTCTGCGGCTGTTAAATGACAATGAACATTGAACTGAGTTCTTTCTATGAGCTACCACCATTATTTTTTGTTAAAACACTCTCTGCCCCCAAGCAAAGCCTGAATGTGGCTGGAAGCAAAGACCAGCCCAGGGGCTGTTCCCAGGAGACACCATGAGCAAGGTCACTCTGTTTTGGGAAGGAAGAGAATTTGGGTGTAGGCTGCAAACCATGCCAGACTGTGCCACTTTCTCTCTGAGCCAGGGAAAAGCCATGGCCCTGTGTAGTTTGCTAGCACAGACTTGGGCTTGGAGGCACTGCACCGGCTGGATTTTGGCCTGACCAAATATGTCTGTTCTTCTGTTATTCTCAGGCTTAATAGCATCTCTAAGCAGTGTGTGCACAGTGAAGTATAGAATAGAGACCCCTGAGCTCAAATCACTGCGTCCATACAGGTGGAGACATGAATTCAGATCAAAAAGCAGGCTGCCTCCAAACCACCAGAGTACACATGGGATGATCTTATTTAAAAAAAAAAAAAAAAGAAAAAACTGCTCTGTATTGCATCCTCTCCATATCACACAGCCCAGTGTTTCCTACCCCAATCTGTCAACAGCTCCATTTAAAGCAAAACAGGATTGCATCCAGATATTCAAAGGAGAACTCTTTGGAAAACCAGGCCAGGAGTTATTACTCACATAGGATCATGAAAATTAAAGTAAAGCCCTGGATGTTAAATTTATGTGAATTTCTGTGTGGATTACCTCATCAACCAAGAATCGAATTTTATCTATAAAGTTCTGAGTTTCACGCATCATTTCATCCAGAGGCATCTTCTTTTTCTGCTGCTGAACAATTCCCTTGGCATCATCGGACATTGCTTCCTGCAGTCAGGAAAGACAATATGCATTTTTTATGCATTGTCAAGTAGTTTCAACTGAACACAGAAGGAGAAAACAGTCTTCAGTTCAAGTTGAAAAGAGAAGATGGGGACACTTGGTTCAAGGTAACATTATCTTCTTTGTCACAACAGAAAGTAATCAACTTTCTGGAACTGAGTAACATAAAATGTGAATGTCTCCCATTTTCTCTTTGTATGCATACCACATGTATGGAAGTCCCAAGAGAGATGTGATTGTCACCTAGAATTGCTGGGCCTCAATCCTGACAGAAGTCAACTGAAATCTGTGCTACAAAAAGTAAATAAAGCTAATAAACATTGAGACAACCTCCACCCAGTTTGGTTTCTTCTTACTGGTTTCCTGGAGGAGCTGACTAAGTCCAAGAATTTCAAATGCCAGCCTTTACTAGTCTTGAAGTTCAGGCCCACAACAGTAATTAGATGCCTAACAGTAGTGTTAATTTGGTGTTTTTCCACTGGACTTTCATCCCATTTTAAGATGCATGGAAAAAAAAAATCAGCTCATTATTATAATGTCTTATTTGTACTTAAAAACAACATATTCTGAATTATTTTAGAGTATCTTACAACCCTTTATTAAGCACAGTAGGGTTTACTTAAAAAAATGTTCTTGGATACTATATTCATATTAATTACAAAGCACTCCAGTACGGTGAAATCAAATAGAAATTAAAATACATACAACCATTGCGCTTTCAGTTAACATCATTACATCGACACTTGAAGGAAAAAAGACACATACCAGCTCTTGCTTGAACAGCATGAGTCTCTTTTTGTCCAAAGCAGTATAGTTCAACCCTTTGGGCTTCTTTTCAGCAATGGTAATGAAGGCCCTATGACACAAGAACAACAAGTTCTTTAAATGTGTTATTTTTTCAATGTGAGCTGCAAAAATACATTGGAAAGAAACGTTCCCTGTCTGCTGCAGCACATGAACCAGAAGACAGAGATGCTGAAGTTCTCTAAAATAAATATTGAACACCTGTAAGAGTCAAAGAATCGAGTCCAAAAACTCTGCACCACATTTCACAGAAACAGCATTAATATCTAGGAATTAGGTTTTATATCTGTTTTGAGCCCAGTCATGTCACCTGACAGAGCCCATTGGGTGATTTCTCCCAGCATGTGCAATCCTTTGTTTTTATCTTAACCTTGTTCTTTTTTACAGTATGTCTATCACACACTTTATTAAATCCTAGTTATCCCATACACGTTCTGTTCTTAGAGTCCAGAAAGCCAAAATAATATAAAAATGACTGGCAGTAGTCTACTCTCAATACTGAATATAGAAAATAACAATAAAATATTTTCTCTGTATAAATATAAACTGCAATTTGGGAAGGCCTTTGCTTTTATAGCAGAATAAATAAAATATCTATCTCAATAAGTTTACTGTACTTTTAAAAAAATTATCATCAGTTTCCTTGTCTAGCCTCGAGTTTGTAGTGAACATTAAAGCTGATTTTCTATTTGCCTCTAGTAAGTGTAGTTACCTGCTTTGATTGATAAAATCATTTAGAGTTGTCCTCATTTTCTCCTCAGATGCAACCTCTGAAACCTTGATCAAGTCCTTTACTTTCTCTAATGATTCTTCCTACAAAAAAACATATGAAAAAAGCTGTTATGTAAAGCAGGGCACTTTGTCATTCTGCCAGCGTTATCACACTATTATTCACTCTATGATTAGCAAGAATGAGGGAGGCGACTTTGTAACCTGACAGAACAGGACCTTTGATGTATCACTACGCTGAAGTGTGCAGAGAGAAGACTCTGGCATCATGGTTTATTTTGACCTTTCCCCAGTCTCTCCAAGTACTAGTCCAAGCTACTACTGCTTGGAGCAGCTTTGTTTTCTCACTTCTTTGGTGAAGATCAGTCAGTGGGAAACATTCTGCACTAGGCAGGAGGAAAAACAGTAGTTTTCCTTGGTTCTGTTTCCAGCTCTGCTGCTTAAATTTAGTAAGTTGCTGGAGTTAACTTCTTAAACTTCAGTGGGCACCTGAATCCATATGCAAGGTCTACTGCAACACCTTCTGTTATCGTTGAGAAACGGAGTTTGTTATTACAAACTAAAATAAATGACTGGATTTTCAGCAAGGCCTGTGGTTGTTGAAGTACACTGACAAACATATCTCTCCATATATATATTCAGATGTTTAATCTTCAAATACCTGGGTACAAAATGTTGGGCTGTAAGCTACTGTCTTCTCAGGGTACTACCTTCATGAGTGTGACTTCAGTGTTAGCTGCTCATGAGGTGTATAAGGATAAATGAGGGATGAATCAGACTCTTAATCTAAGTGCCCAAAATTAAAATAGTCAGCATTAGAAGTCACTTGAAAAAAAAAAAATACTGCTACTTTCTTGAGACTGTTGGTAGTCAACTTTAAACAAGGGTAGAAAACCCATCATTATGGGAAAACAGTATGACTAGGGCATCACAGTGACTGCCCATGAGACGGTATTCCATTTTGTCTCTATCAATGTTTTTAGGAAAACTAAAACCAAAGAGTATCTTTTAAACAATCTCCAGCATAAAAATGGGTTAAACCATGGGGTCTGGGCAAAAAGACATCAGAGGAAGTGCCATAGGAGACAGAATTATTTCATATCTCATATTTTAATTGTTTGATTATTCTTATAAAGAATAAAACATTTCTGAGAAAAGAAGATATCCTTATGGCCAAAGAAAAATAATAATTGAGGACAGGAATGCTTGACTAGCTCTAATAGATCAAAGCAATTTGGAAAGAAATAAAAGAGAAGGGGCTGATACGATCTACTCTTTCATAAATAAGCAACAAGTGCAGTTAGGAGAAATTTTGAAGGCCTGTTTCGAGGAACGTGACCTCTCACTGCTGTACTCTACTGACTACATGAGCCTGGGAGAGTGGTTGCCACCTACCAGGTGTTCTGCCATTTTCTCAAGAGTGTTGGAAGTGTACAGACGAAAGGTCTGGTTACCCCAATAGCTCTTGACACAGATACAGGGCTTTCTCTCATCGTATGGCAGATACTGGTAGTTCCTGTGAAAACAAAGTACAGAGCAGATCATACAGGTGAGAGAGGACTTCATGGAGAGGTGTGGGAAAGAAAAACTGGTGCTCTCTCACAGCACAGAAACTGCAGACATGAAAGGACAAGTTCACATGTGCTGACCAGTAAATACTGGGAAAAACAAACACAAACATCACTTATGCTATCTCTGAGATCCCTGAAGAGAAAAAGCTTGAATGAATGGACCTAATTTCAGTGCTTTCCAGGGTGGGAGAAAAGCCAGGCAGATTCACGCAGAGAAGCTCTGAAATACTGTTAATGGTGGGAAGCAGCAGGGAAAAAGGAGCAAAGATTAAAATCTGATCACCTCTTCAAAAGCAATGGCTGTGCACGCCTTTGAAATTTATTAAACCTTTACAATTCTGTTAATAAACAAGGCCATTTAGAAGAACTATTGTGCATGTTTTCAGCCATTGCTCCATTCTTTTTTTCAAGGACTATTTTTTCCTACTTCTGTTGCCATTTAAGACTACATCTATAATTATTAAGTCTGGAAAGCATTCTGGGAAGCTGACTTTGTCTTGACCAGATTTCAGTATTTTTGATGTGTTATTCTGTTTCTGGAGCTGGTCACTGGGTGGATGTTACCCCTAAACCAGGGATAGCACTGAAGGAGTTGCACTTTCCTATAGCTTTCCAATCTATAGTTGCTATAATGTAGTCCTTTTGGAAACCCCAGAAGTTCAGAGCCCATGAGGCCAAGACGAGAAGGTGAATATAAAATGGCTCAGAGCCCACTCACTTCAGTTGAGCCTAGAAAATTTACTGTTGTGAAAGATGCAACTGAGGATTTGAAAGCCTCATTTCCACACAACCTGTTTCATGCTGCTGGGGTTCATTAATGAGTCCTGAGGGTTATAAAATAGGAACCAGAGTCCTGCATGATAAGGTTTTGAAACTCAGATCCTCACCTGTTCCCACCTGTGATCAGTGGCTTCTCAGGAGGTGTGGTGGATATCAGAGATACTCCAAGGTCACGAAAAATTTCATCCTCCCCCTCTTGCAACAGGCTTTCTTCTGCTTCTCCATCACGTGTCTTCTTTTTCCCTCCAGCTCCTGCTGATACCCCATCAGTAGTATTTCCAAAGTTACCTAGAAACACAGAGTTACAAGTGAAGAGCTTGGAGGTGATAAACTTGGACAAGGTTTAAAAAAAGAGAAAGACCAGTCATACCAGTGAAAAATCTTTGTCCCTTCTTGTTCATTACTTGTTCTGGCCATACCACAGTTTATAAAGGTCCTGACAGAGTACATTGGTCTCAATGACTTTTCAGACTCCAGGACAATGCTTCCTTACATGCCCTATGTGATATACGCCTAGTAAACTACCCTCACCACTAAGTGATGTGATCCTATGGTTGCTGATCCCCAGGACCTTCTGCATTTGCTAAAGAATTTCAGAAGCAGAAACAATACTGCTGTTGATATTTCTAGATGCAGGAACCCCAATATGTGTTTGATTTACATAGCAAATGTATGTCTTCTTTACAACATATGGATGATCTCAGAAGTGCTAAAGCCCATTTTCAGACAAGCAAATTTTGTGTAGTAGGTGCATTATCAGCACTGGGAAAGAGGTACATCCATCAGACTTGTAATTACAGATTTTATTAGAAACAGGAAGAAAACATACCCTGCAGGAGAAGGATGTGCTAAATTGTTCCATATGACATTCTGATCTGGACTTTTGGTTCAGCCTTTCATGCAAATAATGGCCATTTGCCAAATTTGGATCCAAATTTCAACTGCACAGATAGCTGGTAAAAGTTCATGTCCAGAATTCAGGGCCAGATTCATCTTTAGTATTAATTCTGACCAGAATCAGTATAATTTCTCACCCAACTACACAAATGAGTTTCTTGTCATTATCAGGTCTGCTTACTGCTAAGTTCCAGCAGGAATCAATATCACTCATTGATTGCCCTGTTTGTTACAGACAGCTCTCCCTGCATATAAAGCCTTACAGTTGAGCACACACAGGTAACCCAAGCACAAAGATGGGAACTGCCAGGGTGATACTGTGCACTTGGACTCTAAGTGGGGCTAGTACAGAGATAAGCAAACCCCTACAAGGGAAATGAGACTAATTCAAGCTTCTCTCTTAAGGGAAATTTCTTCTGCTTTGCAAATATCCACTCAATGTTCATGAAAATGCTTTCATTTTCTCTTCTTCACAGACCCACATGTAGGTCAATGGAGTTGGCCAAGAGGATCCACATGGATCCTCCCTGCAAAGGGACTCCCTCACAGCCAGGGACTAATTGCAATGGGTACCACAGAATGAACTCTACCCTGGGGTAAATTATTTGAGTTGGGTCTCTGAAGAGATCAGGAGGCTAAATACCGTGTAAGTCGCTGTATGTATTGGGTGAGAGGATTTGTATTGATACAGGGTGTCTGGGAGTAGAGAGACCTCAGCATCAGTATGCCCAGCTTGGCTGCTACCCAGAGAAATGATGATCAGGGTTTAATTCAAACAGGTAAGCCCTGCTCTGAAGCTGATTCCTGAGCCCTGAGACACAGCTGTCAATAACATGCAGCATCCCCTTGCTCCTGAGACTCCCTCTCTGCTTTGGAGAAGAACTTAATACACTTACCAACAGAAACCTCAAAGGTTATTGGCTTGTCCCCAACCTTCCTATCAATCATTGTGGCTTCAAAAAATGTCCCAAAGAGGAGGAATTCCTCAGATTTCTCTTCATATATCTATTGGGGAAGAAGGAGGCAGAAAAATGACATTTATTTTACCTTCTACTCTTTTTTTACAGCACAGAGGAGTCTTTGTAAGTCTCTAGCAGCTGTGTTACTGTTGTAGATCTATCCATCTGAGGTAGTCAGTGAGGCACAATTTGTAGGAAGAAGTAATACCTCTTCTCTGAGAAATTTATATGATTGGAAAAAGAAATAAATCTGTGTGACTTTCGTCTTGTCGGCATTTCACAGTTATATCGTAATTGATTACATAAAAGTAATTATCCCTCACTTCATACTCTGCCTCACAAGCAGTCACTATCAAATGGTTTCAATATCTTCGCATAGTCTTTATACCATCATTCAAACTGTACATCTATGGCAGCTCAAGGGCCCTTTTAGTGCAAAAGCAAGAAAATATCACCATCCCGATAGAAGTCATTTAGTAGCAAATACAGCACAGTGCCTTCCTTGGCACTATAACAGTAAATGGGCCACTCTAACGCATCCAGGCAGGGAAGTGCTCGCCCAGCTCTGCTCTCCCCAGGGATGGCTTTAACCTACTGCCCTTGTGTTTGTACCATCAAGACTTTGATCTTGCTCAGGGACACTCAGTTCTCAGTGATGGCAGTAAAACTTAAAGATTTCTGGCATCCACATTTTATTAGATGGCAGTCCTGTGCAAAATCCTGCTGAAACCATCCAATGCTTCATTTTTTCAAATCCTGCTGTGCTTTAAACTACATGCCCAAAGGTGGTCTCATTGCAGGGGGTGCAGTCCTCTGCTCTCTGCCTTCCCTGGTGTCACAACAAAGAAACCAGTCACCCTGTTTTCAGATTTTCATAGAATTTGAAAGCATAGGAACCAAAGGGTCTTGGTGCAGCAGCACACCCTGAAAAGTGTAATGACCTTTTGTGGAGTTTTAAGGCACTGTTTGGCTCTGTTTAAACCTATTGGAGCCCCAGCATCTGCCTGTCCTTGGCACACACTTTCATGCAAGGACGGCTAGCTAATACCTCTAGAGCTGTTGGCTCATTAACAAAACAAGTTCTTAGCCACAAACCAAAACTAAACTCAAAGGAGATAAGTGTTTTGTTTTGAGTTCTCCCCAAACTCTCACCCTGGCTGCCACAATTGCTCCAATGCAAACCCTACTGATTTCACAGCATGGACACTAGTGTACTGAAGTCCTTTAGGCAAGATCAGTACTAGTTTCTTTTGCAACAGAGTGAGGCAATGAATAAAACATCATCAGCATATGAATATTTGTTTCCCTGACTTTTGCAAAGCAGAAACATCTTTTGACACAGCCCATGATTGCTTCATTTTGAAAAATCTCTGCTATACAGAGTAGAAGGGCACAGGTCTTCAGTGAAAGGATTAGCAGCATCACATATCAAAGCTAACTCCACAAACAGATTGCAGCTCCAGAGTAGCTTTAGTTTCCCTGAGCCTTGATTATTTTCAGCATGAACCCAGAGCACAGGGTGCCTAATAAAGTCGAGACTCAGAAACTATGACACACACATCTGTCTCCCATTATAAAGAAAGAAAACTGCAAATGTTTAATGTCTTCTTGCTGCTGGAACAGGTCAATAAAGTTGTGCTGTGTGGCTGGGTAATTTGCCTCTGTTGTCTCAGAGGCTCTATGAGACATTTTTCGCCGTATTTGTAATGTCTTTAGTTCCTGCTTTTCCTTTCAGAGAACTGTAATACAATTACTGTGTCTACTGTAGCATGAAATATTGCTGAATGTCAAAAACAAAAGAATATCAAGCATCACTGTATTATATTGTTGGCTTTTACTCAGTCTGAAACTGAAGCACAGTAGTCAGAAATAAATCCTTATTACTACTATTAATATTTACTGGTGTTACAGCAGGGTTTGTTCCTCTACCTGGAGTATTTAGGAGTATTTAGCACTTATGAGTATAGTGTTTGAGCCACTCACAAGAATGGATTTCTTCCATATAAAGGAAAATTTATATGAAAATAAATTTCTTCTCATGTCATCTCTATTACAGTCTTCAGAGAAGAACTGAGAGACAGGGGTAATTTACAACTATATGAGTGTATAAAGCAAGACCAGGGCACAGGTTCACACAACTGGTTTGTGATCACCCTTGCCATTGCTCTGCTAACACAGTCCTTGACCGGTTCCAGCTAGCACTCATGCCAGGGCACAGGATAAGGAGGAGCACTTGTCAAGACTAGGCCTCAAGACCAAAGAACAATTTATCCTCTCCTATTTACTTGTAGAGATGGAACCAAAAGACCAAGAATCAGATCTAATAAAAGTCATGAGTGCCATAAACTCTGAGGTGGGACTCCCACTACAAAAGCCAAAATTTTGATCAATGACATACTGAAGGGGGAAGAAAATTGGTTATAAGATTATTTTCCTTCCTATTTATTGGGTTGAAAAAAAAAAAATAGAGCCTGCATATGCACCAGTGTGGTGTTGCTCCCAGGCAGTGATGTGATGGAGCAGAGAATCAAAGCTCAAGTACTGGCTCAGCACCTGAGCCCTGCTGCAACTGCAAAGTCTTCTCAAAGCTTCATAGCACAGATCTTCCTGTGGGGTAACCCCCTACAACAGGTGGAGTTGGGAAAGTAACATCAGATAACACCAGTACTATCGGTTGAAGCTGAGCACGTGATTTCCAGCCCCTCTCTGAAAACAATTAGCAACCTAAAACTACACTGACAATGTGGGGTTAAAGGAGGAGAGTAAAACAGGCCAGGTTCTATCTCTCTGCATTTCCATGAATTTTACTTCAGTGATTCCCTACTGACTTCAATTGACAACTACTGATTTTCTCAAATGGATGGAGGAAATCAGACTCTATAATTACCAGCTGCCCCCATGGGCTCTCTGTCATTCAGCATACATTACATTGTATAAGTTTCTAGGAGGAACACATGGGTGCAGGTGGTGCAGAAGGGACAACAGGCCAGGAGGTGAAGTTTTACGGAAACCAAGTCCTACTTGAGATCTTTTTTAGTAGTTACAGGTACAGTTGTGCTGTGTTATTATGGGAAGGCCCCAAGACTATGGAGAAGCTGTAGAGAGCATATAAAAAAAACATATTGCATAGCCTCAACCTAAACACAAACATCAGTGCTGTTCTTGGAGGTTTAGTGACATGCGTCAATCAATCTCTTAATATCATACTGACCTCTAAAGGCACATCAAATGGCTCAACTTCCACTTCAGTTGAATTCATTTTATCTGAAGGAGAAGCTGACTTTCGATCCTCTCCAGCTTTCTCAGTTTTGTCTTTTCCTTTGGGTGCTTTGAAGTCTTTATCTTTGGATGACGATTTGATATCCTTGATAATACTTGAAAGCTTCAGTTCACGGGCTCCTCCTGAAAGTATCTCCACAGCAATCTCAATGAAGAGACGTCCTCTGAAGGAGACTCCTTCTCCAAAACCTTCATTAAGCTCCTGGTAGTCATCGATGAGGCTGTGGTTCCTGGGTGAGCCATAGAGATTGATCCAGGCAGGACCAAACGTAGGCAAAAAACCTGCAGATAAAGAACATTTTTTGGCATTTCTGTTAGGTGTTAGCATGCTCTCCTCACTGTCTGCTCCAAGAAGTCTTGCCCTCTTGCACAACAAAAGCCAAACCTGGACCCATTTCTATGCAGCTGGGGACTACCTCACATAAAGCACTGTTTTGTAGGACAATTCTTAGGCACTAAGGAGCCTCTGCCAACACCCAACCAGCGACTTTGCTGGTATGGAGCTCTTTCTCAGATGTTCATACCGCATGGGCTGGGGTATGAGGCCTGTTGCACCTCTTCAAAAAATGAGCTTGCTCCCATAGACTGAGGGCTGGGACATGGTGGGAGAGGAATGGAGGCCTTTTTACCTTGCCCAAACTGTTCCCAAGCCCATGCCACTACTTACCTTATATGATTTATCTTTTATTTTCTGATTAAGGACTCAAATCCACATTTGAATTGCCAAGTTTAAGGAGTTACTGTGCCTTTGCTGAGCTGTGACAGTTAAATATGTTCCACACTTCAATTACACAGCATAAATAAAGATATACAACTAGGCTCAAGCATCAGTGAAAAGACTCCAGATAGTGAGCTTTACCTCACATATGTGAGGACAAACACACTAGTCCATGGTACGTCCTTAATCTGTGATAGCACCCTCCCTAGAATCTTTGCTCTTACTGGGTAGATCAGAAACACAAGCCTGCTCTGCCTGTGATTTGCACTTTGTGCTTTCATTGCCAGACAGTAACCAGTACAGAAAGAAGGTGCCAAACTATGTAGCAGCCCTGTAACGAGAAAGGCAGTGGAAGACCACCATGCACTGAGCACAATGCAATATAACTTCAAATTAAGCAAGAAAAGGTCTCTCAGAACCAACAAAAACTATGGACATTCACTTGAGCTCTAGGCATTCCTAAAATGGGATTAGCCAGTGCCCAGATCCCAAGCAAGTAGATTTTACCTCAAGGTCATATTCTGGAACAGATATTTTCCCCTTTACCTTTGTCACCATCTTGTTCATTAGATATTTTCTTCAAGTCTATGAAGTGGGTGGCTAAGGCCACATCATTCACGCTGCCTTCATCCCAGACCTGGATTTTGACTCTTCGGCAGAGTGGAGGGAACATTTCCTTGAAGATAATCTGTTCGTGCCATACTGGATCTGCACAGTTCTTTTGCACTGTTGTCCGACCCTGAAATGAAAGTCCAGCAAATTTAACTCCAGAGGGGTCAGACTCTGGAGAATGGCAATAAGTATAGCACAAATTGTACTTTCCCATCATTTCTAAAGCACAAATATCCTATCATGAAAGTACTTCAGCTTTTCTATTAGCTTGTTTATTTTCCCCTCCACATCTAATAAAAGACCACATTATAGCTGAAGAATTCTCACCTGCACACAACAGAGCCTGAAATAAGATCTAATTCTTCAGGGCCCTTATGCACAAAACATATCTGTGAAGCAAGACTTTGGCATTTCTGCTACAAACTGCACATCTTCAAATGGCTTTTGAAATACCAGGGTAGTAGTAATGCAGTGCAGTTTGTCTCATAAAAGATGAAATTCATTACAGCTGCCAGGCTGCATGTACCAATGGAATTACCTTAAATGAGGCAATTTATCTAGCATAAAATATGATTACCATGGATCGCATTCTGGGCATATGCCTGTGTGCTAGGGATGTAGAGACCACAGCTATCCCCTCTCGCCTGAAGGAGACGGCATGACCGTATCACAGTCCGTGCAGCCACAGGCTGTGGCAGGCCTTCTGCTCTCATAGAATCATAGAATGGTTGGAGTTGGAAGGGACCTTAGAGATCATCCAGTTCCAACCCCCCTGCCATGAGCAGGGACACCTCCCACTAGACCAGGTTGCTCAAAGCCCCATCCAGTCTGGCCTTGAACACTTCCAGGAATGGAGTATCCACAACTTCTATCCGCAACTTGTTCCAGCATCTCACCACCCTCACAGTAAAGAATTTCTTTCTGGTATCCAAATCAGCACCAAGGCCTTCATTCCAGTGGCTGAAAGGTCCATAAAGTTTTCACTGGAGTTCTACCTAAGGCTTCCTTGCACACAGAAAGCATTGCTGGCTGAAAATAATTTCCAGTTTGTTTTTTTCCTTATTTACACCAGTACTTAAGACAAGCTCCCTGACACGGTGTTTAATGGGTGCACCCCAGAGGAACCAGGCCCCTGGACCTCCTTTGCACTCCTCTTCCATCAAAGTCAGAAGGTCCCTCACAGCAGCAATCTGTAGCACCATCTTTCATGTTGAAGGAATTCCAGGAGCAATGAAACCAGGCAACACTGAGACAGAGTCTACTCAAATATTTCTTCTTCTGTTTCCCACAGAAAAGCTGTGAGGAAATTACAGCAGAGCAATTCAGAAGTTGATACACAGCCCTAAAATCCTAAAGATTGGACCATCTTCACCAAGTTCAGCCCTGCTTCCTTTTTTTCACTTGAGGGAGACCAGAACATATCACCTGCCTAAAACCACACTGGGTAATTCACTGTCTTGTAATTTGATGTTTTAGTAACAGATCTACAGAATTCTCTTTCCCCTCCTGCTGCCTGACTTTAACCTACTGCTGTGAGGCTGGTATTAGATCTGCTGGCATGAAGTGTTTCCATCACTTTCTTCCTGCATAATTTAAGAACTGAAAAATTTATTTCTCATGACTGTAATATGTGTTTTACTTAATTTATATAACTAGAAGTTAAAGGACATCAGCATAACGCCCTGCCTGTAGCACAGCTAATAGGAAAGAAGGCCTACATTTGTGACCAAGAGGATCCCAATTACCATTTGACCTGCAAACATGACCACCACATAGGGATCCACAAGGTCCTTACTATCGCCTATGAATGCTTTGGTGACATTGGCCATGATGCTAGAGTTCATCTTCGGAAGTCCCTCTGCTTTGTAAATTCTCACATAAAATCTGGCCCATGGTCTTTCAGATGGAAAACCTTTGGGGATCAAGAGGTTCCTGAAAGAAAAAGGAAGCCATTTCTTTTAAATTGAAAACTCAGACAACAAAGTGATATTTTTTCCAAGAAAATCTCGAGTTAGCTTGCATCCTGAGAAAACACAGAAAGGCATATGAATTTGCTTCTGAATCTAAACCAAAACATTTTCTGGTTACCATGAGAAAATCATAGAATCATGGAATGGTTAGAGTTGGAATGACCCTTAAAGATCATCTAGATCCAAACCCCTGCCATGGAAAGGGACACATCAGCATTACTCAGCAGTACAGCATCACTCAGCAAACTTGTTTATGTGATACAGAACCAGGTCCAGTTAGATCAGGTTGCTCAGGACCTTGTCCAGTAAATTCTGAATATCTCCAAGTATGGAGATTCCCACTCTCTCTAGGCTCCTGTTACATTTGAGCACCTTAATGATAAAAAAATATCTCTTGTATCTGTTCTGATCTAACCAGCATCCAAAGCCTCTTATCCTACTGTATTCCTCTGGGAAGAGTCTCACTCCATCCTCTTCATGTAGGATGCCTCTTAACCTGCTTTTCTTAAGGTTCAAGAAACAAATTGCACACACACTCCTGCCACACACAGACACACATGCACACACACACCTCACACACACCTTTCCCTGCAGACCATCTGCTCCAGCCCTCCATCATCTTGGTGACTCTCCATGGAGTATGCTGGCAACATACTTTACTACTTTGAACTTCTGTATTTTATAAGAAGAATACTAATGGGCTTGAGTTTATCTAAGGATATGGAAAATATCCATGCACACGCATCTGACAGAGGAGAAGGAAGAGCTTTTCCTCATATTTTTCCTTCTTCACTGCTTTTCAGAAATATTTAACTGGTTTTGGATCAATGAACCTTCTGTCAGGGATAATCTGGCACTTAGTCACGGGACATGGTCAACTCTATCAGCTGCTGAAAAGTGACCCTAACATGCCCTTCAATTTAGTTGAGAGAATTGTAAAAACTCTCTTTGAACACATCGGAACAGCCAGGTTCTGCTATTAACCCCAATGCTATCCTGCTACTAACCCCAAGTTAGCAAGGAAAGGACTGAAAGGAGGGCAGAAGACTCTTGATGTATTTAGTAAAGAAGAAAGCAGAAAAAAAGGAAATTATTTTAGTACTTTTCAATCTGCTCCTCAGTATCAGCTGTCTTCTGTGTAGCTTGCATTGCATCACCTTTCCCAGTCACACTGATGTCACACTTCAGATATCCCTTGGCTCCTGTCCTAATATCAGCAGGGTCTGTGAGAAGCGCCCACTTGTCACAAAATTGATGACCTGTAAGATGGACAAATTTAAACACCCAAATATAGGATGAAAACAGTGCAAATATTTCTCCTTTCCACCTCCAGAAAGGGCACTGCAAACAACATTTGTGCTTTCAGGAGGATCACGCTGAAGTACACGTTTTTACCAGGCACATCTTGAGGATCCAAGATGTTGTGAGATCAAAAGGCAAATAAAGGATTGATCTAGAGCTCATCAGGAACAAGCTCATTTTCATCAACGGTTACTAAGATCAGTGACTAAAGACCAGTGGAAGTTTGGATGAGATTTCAGCATCTAAATTAAGGCTGAGGTTTTATAAGGAAAGGCCAAATTTTTTATGAGAACTGTCTTAAGGTCTCAGAACTCTCTGGCAACAAATCCCTTGCTGGGAGCTGTGGCCAGGTGTAACACTGGCAGCCAGCTGAGAAAGGGAGGAAGGACAGTGGATGGCCATCAGGGGAAGGAGCAGCAGCCAGAAGATCCAGCCCCATCTTTTCAGTGGGAAAACAAACAAGAAAATTCACCTACAACAGCCCTTGCTTCAGCTCTGATTCTCAAGCAAGGTCCTAAAACCTTACATTAAGTCCTTGGCCATCACCTTGGGTGTTAAAGGAGTGGGAGGGAGAGACCGGAGTGTACAAGGGTTATGAGCTCAAGATCAACCCTCAGACACCACCGTCCTTTAAAAGTGTGAGCAGGACATACAGGGCAAGATTCAGACACTAACACAGTCTGAGTACAGACATAGACTGCTCGCTTCAGTCAGGCAATTTCTCTCTACTGACACTTGGAGGAGCCCTGAAGACAGGACGGCCTGAATGACCCTACGCTTTTGTCATAACAAGGTAACATCTATAGCAAGTGGCCTAAATATGTTTATTCCCAAAGACTGAGAAGAAATCAGGTCCTTGAGTAATTATGGAAGACAGAAAGATACATGTTTTGTGGTTGGTTGTAAAAACAGGCCAAAAAAAAGGTAGGCTTTCTTCACTTCTGATTTTAGAAAGCACTGGACAGCTCTGAGGATGGCAGATCAAGTGGACCCATGGTCACTTCTATGTCATCTCCTTCTTCTCTCTCCCATTATGGTCTGCTTCTCCTCTTGTCTCATGCTCTCCCCATTGCTCCTCTCATGTTCCACTCTGCTCTCCCTCCCTCCCTCCATCTCTCCTACCCCAACGCATGCAGCAGAGCTTTGGATGTTCCATAATGAATGGGTGAAGTTGGGTTTTGTAGATCACTGAATTGCCCACTCTGACCAGCTAAAGAAAAGCCATCCTTGATAAGTGCTTCCCACCAATGGGCATATTGTCTAGGTATTTTCAGCATTGAACTTTTTTCCAAAAATTTGACTGGTGCTCTGGTTTCCAAATAGAAAAACAACCCTTCCAAAACCTTGTTAAGTTTCTCCCTTGGCATAAGCCACAAGCATCTAAGTGGAAAAGCATCATACCTCTCCTCTCCTTGCCTCACCTTGCCTCCCTTCCTCACATCTTATTTAACACACAAAAAGGGAAGAAAATGCACCACTTACCTGGCTGACTATACACTGTCCCCAGATCTACTTTAAAGGAGCCTATCAGCATGCTCCCAATCAGTTTATGGTGCATAACCTGTTAGAAAAAGGCCAGTTAAAGAATGTCACTCTCTCTCTTCCCAATCAGCATAAGAAAGAGCAATCCCAACAAAGATCACAATTGGTTCAGAGGTAATAAGCAGCGACATACAGCACCACCCAAAACTGGGTGTCCATAGCCACAGCAGATTCAGCAAGCATTTGAAATCTGTTCTTTACCCAATATTGTGCCAATTTAGAAACCAATCTATATCAGTTTCTATATTCCATCCAAGTGGAATCACACAGGTTCATCCCAGGTCCCAGGATTATATAGAGCAGGAATCAGATGGATGTGTCTTCAGAGCAGATGCAGTTATATTACTTATCCTGGCAGTTTTAAATAAATCATAATGAATATAAACACATGGGGCATAACTGGTTTCACATGAAGCTGCATAAATCATATCACTTTCTGTGCAATAGCTGAATTGCCATAAGAACTGAGTACACCCAGAGGAGAAAGAATTAAACTGTTCCTTTGCAACATTTCAATGTGCACATGAACCAAGAGACTCAATTCTGATTTATCCCCCCCAATATTAATGAAATCAGAGAAGTGATATAGATGTAAATGAGATAGCAAGCAGGCCCGTGTGAGAGTGAGTCTGTCCCCTTATCCTTCCTGCCAAGTAATGAATTTAATTTAATTCAATTCAATTCAAATTTAATTAATAATTTTCCTTTGTCATGCCTCCTGGATCTATGTGCTTCTGTGTCTAGTTTTCAAAAACATGCATGTGCTTCACTTCACAGTCAAGGCAGAGGCTAGCAACATCTTCAAAGGGAAAAATTGCTCTAGAACTGTATTTCTCCAAAAACGTGTCTCACCTACTTTCAGAATAGCTTAAAAGTTTGAAATCCTTTTTGTTTTCCTTGAACTTCTATATGCAGATGAATTTTTTTTCACAGGTTAATCAAATTCAGTGCATGAATGACAGCTGATAATGGAGGTTGCCAATCTTTGTTTCTCCTTAAGTGAGATTCATGCTAAGCAAATGCTGTGAAACTTTCTATCCCCCAGAGGTTCCTTCACTCCCAGCACACATATTTCCTCTATTTGTTTTTATTCCCCTGATATATTGCATTCTCCAAAAACATGCTGCAAGGTAATGGATCTCTGTTTTCAGTAGCATATATGAGCATTGCACTGGGTTAGTTTGTTGGGTGGTTTTTTTTAGAAAAAAAAAATAAGAAATTTTCATCTAGAAGACTTTTAGTTTCTTAGTGTTACACCTTCCCCAGCTATAAATCAAATAAGTTTGCTGAGCCTGATGAAACCATATAGATTTACAGCAGGTTATGGTGACACATTTCCACACAGCCAGAAAGTTGGCACTTTCCTGTCTGCCACTGGATATATAGAATCCTTATCAAAAGAATGTGAGATTGGAAAGACTGGCTGTATCTTGAAGAAAAATAGCTATACATTCCCAAGCAGCAGTAGCTCACAAGAGTTGGTGCCTCAATAGTGTAGTGTAGTACTATTGTGCTGATACTAACCAAGACAGAAACAAATATAGAGGCCATAACTTTAGTTAGATTAAGAAGAATCATTTAGAGCCAAAGTGACACAGACAAAAATGGTTGTTAGTTACTGTGCTAAACTTTGCTAGGTACTTACAGAGATGTTGATTATTTTGTCAAACAGGAACACCTGTGGTCCAACGAAATCAAACACAAAGTACTGTGGGAAAAGGGGACAGCAGATCAGAATCGCCCTTGTGCTGGTAGGCAGCCCCATTAGCAGCATGGTTTAGCTCTTTGGGTTACTGCACAGAGTCCTGGTGAGATACTGGGGGTGCTGGGGATGTGGTGGTGGACACCTTTTCATTGCTCTGTGGTTCATGGCTGCTGTGGCCCAGACCTGTTTTCTGCTCTCCTCCTTGCATGGATGCCCAGCACTGCCCTTTGCAAATGCCCGTGGCCTTCATGCCACATCAGAGGGTATTGTCAAAAGGGACAGCAGGTACAAGGAAATCCAAAGCTGTTTTACGGAGTTGTTTTATTCTTATTTGTCACCAGCTGGGACAAACACATGTCAAGGAAAGGCTGAAAGAGTGAAATGGTAGAAAAGGGAGATTGGGGGGCAGTTTAGACAAAGCTCCCAAATATATCATTTGAAAGGACAGAGGTAGTGGTGGTAGGGTAGAATGCAGTGGAAAGGGTGGAAAACAGGATGGGTAGAGATTGAGAAAAGAAAGAGCAAGCTAAACCCAAGGGAGCTATTGCTGGTGCTTGGCCAAGCTTAAAACTCAAACAGCTCCTGGACAGACCTCCCTGCTCAGACATGCAGGTGGTGCAAACTTAATTCATCCCCTTTTAAGCTACCAAGTGGTGGAGACCACCCAGAGCCATTGAAGAAAGTGCCTTCTTCAAGAGAAAGCACCTACCTCATTGTAGAAAGGGGCATTTGTGCCTTCCTTTACTGATGTTTGCTTCTTCTCATCACCTATCTCGATGATCACCACAGGGTCGATGTTCTCACCCACCAGCTGCCTGGCCTCAATGATGGTGATGGCAATCTGTGGGGTACAAGGACACCACTCTCACTCCTGGGCTCAGGTCCATCCTGCCCAGGGATTTCACAGTGCATAAAGGCTGTCACCCCCAGCTCACCTGGTAGTTCTGGGATTTCATCTCCTCTTCATGAATCCTGGTCACCAGCTTTGCCCTGTTTAAATAACAAAACAGGTCATTAGGCATCTCTAGGCAAGAGCTTGTACAAGGTACTTGAACACATGTTGGAAAGACTTCTCGTTACAATGCAAGCGTTGTTTATGGCAGGTAGCTTTGTTGTGAACTGTGATTCTGCTTGATTTCATCAGCAGAGACCACCTCTGTATTTCTCATTTTCTTGGTAAAAGGCAAATGTTTTGTAATCACACAGACCAGTGCAGCTACCTGCCATGCATGGGAATGATTTCATTTGTTGATCCCATCAAACATAACTCCGTTCTTCCCCCTGTATGAAAAAAACAACTACACAAGCTCTTTGCTGTGGAGATTGCTGTCCCCTTTGGTTCATTTTCATTAGCAGAGTTCATTAGCACAGCTGAGACACTCTCAGCATCCATTTCAATCTCTCCCTGCACTGGATGGCATCTGGCAACAATCTGTCTTGAGCTGATAATATTTTGCTGTCAAGTACATCCTACCCTGTCATGTGGGAAAGCAGGAGTAAAGGGATTGCTGCTGTCAGCAAATGGATTTTCTGTCAGCAGGTGCATTGTCCTAGGGCAATGCCATTCCTAAGAAGGATGGAAAAGGTGTTTTGGGGGACGTTAGGTATAGTACACCAAGGAGTACCTTTTCCTCTTTGGGCTTAAGGATCCAAAAACATTGGACAGTTCACTGATACTCATTAGGTCTTCCTCTCCCTCTTCTTGTCTTCCGAGAGTCTCGTGGTGAAGATTTGTACTTTCATCATGATCACCTGATGAAGAAAACAATCAAAAAAGTAAAACCCTCCTCTGATTTCTACTAGCAAAAAGCTAATTTGGAGCAGATCAGTGAATTCATCATCATGAATTGAATATTTTGTTTATTTGGGTATCACAATTAGAGATACAGTAGTGGTTTGTATTGAGCAGCATTGAGTACAACAGCAGCTCTCCTCCTGTGCAAAATCATATACCATATAAATTGGGGCTGTGGCCAATCTCTTCACCCCATGTGCACCCACAACAGGCACATGCTCACTAACCGCATCTGACTGCCCCATCTCTCACCTGCTAGAAAAATAGTGGGACAGATTATTGCCAGGTTTTGCATGTATTATTTAGCATCAGTGCATCTGCCTTCCATGGTTTGTCATAACAATCTGACACACTTCGGTCCCTTCCAAGTGACCAAAGCTGAGCCTAGCTTAAAAGTCATTTCCCACCTTTCCTCTTTGCAGAGATGATGAGTTGGAAGATCAAGGACAGAAAAAGGGAGCTGAAGAGCATGATTCGTGGGTTCTTTTGTAGACAGTTATAGTCAGATGAGACAAATCACTTCCAGAAGCGTTTCCTTTTCTTCCTGACCATAAGGAGAATCTCTGCAAGTAGCTCCAAAGTACGCATCTGCATTTGGCCAGAGAAGCTCTTCCCACACTGCTCTGCATTTCTGCCCCTTGCTGAGCATGTCTGTGTTCAACATCTGCCTTGGGAAGGGAGCTGTGTGTTTTAGGTGAAAGTTTGAAATGTTTGTGCCTGTAGTTCATTCCAATAATTATATTTATAAGCAAGAAATGTTCAGGACATGAGTTATTTCTGGTCTAAAAGCTGTCAAGGGGTACCCACCACAGTAAAGATGACTTGCCCAGAAATATCCAGGAGCTTACGTGACCTTACGGATGACCTTGCATCAAATGAAACATCCAAGTGCCTTTTCTGCAAGTACTCTACAGCAGTGTGCTCCCACTACAAAACTAGACAAAGGGTTGTAGCAATGCTTCCTTGTCTCTTTGCCACAGTATGCTTGCTTGAGCGGTGTCTAGGAACTAGTGATGGTAGCAAAGGAACAACCGTTGTACAGTAAAACTCACTTGGATAGCTCTCATCAGATCTGAATGTTCCTTTTTTGGCTGGCTTACGCAAGACCCTAGTCTGAGGCAAACCAACAGACAGGTACAGACAGATACAACTTTGGTATGTGTTAAAAGGCAGCCAGGCATGAACCAGCTCCATGAGGGCTCCCCCATGAGCAATCTCATATAACATACGTTTAGTGAAGGCTCCTCCACTAGCAATCTCATATAACACATAAGCTCCCTGACTGCTTTTCTTGCCCAGCCTCCCTAGAACAGGGAAGGTGAACTGGTCTCTGTATTTGTGTAGGCACAGCCTGATTTTCAGCCCTTGAGGTAAAGGCATCTGTCTGCCGTTTTGCATCTGTAGCACCAAGTTCCCATGACTACCCTCCATATCCTATTTACTCTAGAGCTGTTTGCTGTTTGATTATGGGCTTGTAGTATTGTTTGCTCTGAGGCTAAAGCAGATAAAGCTTCATCCCAGCTGGGGACAGGCATGTGTCAGTGTGACGCCCTGTTTTCACCACTGTCTGTAAGTTCCATGTTGTTTCTATTGAGATGTAAACTCCTTGCAATGCTTCTTTCCCTTTACAGCTCCATTTTCCTGACATTCTAATGTCTGAATTGCTATCCTTCCTCCCCTCAATAACTATATGTATGTTGTGCTTAACTGATCAGCAGGAATTATTCCCCTGTATGGATTCAGTGACAGAAAACGCAAATGGTTCAGTGAATGACAACGTTCCCCTACAATCTCCAATAAATCTTCTAAGTCCAATTCCTAATCAAGGCAAGAGAAAACTCGTGATTGCTCTATCTTTGCTAGTTCAGACTCTTCAGCAACACAGATGCTAATGAAATAGATGAAGATGCAGCATAAGGATCCCAATCTATCCAATGGTTCTAACACAATAATTTGAAATAAACAGAGATCTGCATGTTCACCTGGAAGACTAAAGTAAACTACAGTATAGCGTATCTTGTATAGCATGAAGCACAATGTAAGTAAACTCCAACATATCTGTAACTAGTAAGAAGTTTAATGGTCTTTAGTTTTCTCTTCTCCAAAAGCCTAAGCCCCTTCCTGTAAGGGCCAGAGGAGAAGGTTTTGAAAAGTAGTGCCCTTTATCTAAATGATGCTTATGGCACAAAATATTTATTAGTGTTTCTGCCCAATGGGGAGTCAAGACACATATGGCTGGTTTATTACAACACTGTAATTCAAGGCCTGCACTAAATACATAGTAGTCCATCTTTTAAAAGTTCCATAAAATTTGAGGCATGAGACTGCAAAATAAAGCTACAGAAGGTGAAGACTTTGTTGTGGCTGAACTACAGGTTTTGGTGAATGGTAGGGCAGTGGTGATAGGAGAAAAATGACAGTGGTAGGATATGCAGGGGAATGTATCCTTTGCTTGGAAACCAGTGGTGTGTTAAAGGAAAGAAATAGGAAACTCAGCATGTCTAATGCATGTATCCACCTCTGTTAAAAATAAAAAATAATTATTAAAAATTAAAAATAAAAAATAAAATAAAATAAAACAACTGCTGCACTTTTAAGAGGAGAATTGCTGCTAAATAAAGCTCCCTACTTTATTAAGCCACCCCATCCAACATCAGAACCCACTCAGGTTATGTTCTTATGGTTTCTAAAAGAACCAGATCTGGAGGAATGACACACCTGTAATGAATTATCTATATAGGAGAAAAAAAAACTTTCAAAAATTGGTTTCTCTATGGTGAGTCCAGCTGACATTTTGGTTTTACTCTACCAGATACAGCAGTCTGAACTCACAGGATCTGAAGGTGGGCTTAATGAAAGAGTTAATGCAAAAAGAACTAGCTTTCTGTTTACTTGGGAGTGATATGGAGTTTACTGCCCATTTTATCAATACTAAGCCCTAAGACATGGTTTAAATGAGTTCACATGAAATTTGTTGGAATATAATTCCCCACCTGCTCCTCCCAGTTGCAGTATTGATTTATGAGGCCTTACCCAGTGCATCTTTGTTTGCAATAGTCAACCCTTTCTCGCCTTTTTTCTTCTTCTTCAGCTTCATGCCAGCAAACAGCCCCTTTCTGAAAAAGTTAAAAAAAAAGTGATCAGTGCAGTATCTTCAAGCTCTTTTCTGTGCTGGACTCTAATTTAACTCAAGGAGTGGTAAGAGGGAGTTTGATTTCCAAGTGAGATCATTATATTCTGCTTTTCCTTTTACTGAAAGCAAACAAGAGAAAGCCCTGGGTTTATGCTTCATCTAATTTTGTTTATTTTGTTGTGGTCCAGGAGTATTGGTCCTGCAATAGGACACTGATGCTGTTCTGGCATTTTGCAAGCACCAAACAGTGTATGAGTACAAGGCTAATAACTTCAACAGTTTCCAGCTCACACCTGAACCTACTGCTCCAGCTTCACACCCCAGAGCAGAGGCAGGAGCTGATGCCGCAGAGGAGGAAAGTTATGGGAAGAAGATGCAGTTTCCCCCTCCCTTGTCCCTGAGCAGGGTCAGCACAGCATCTGTTCTCAGCAACAAGGAAGAGAGACAGCATTTTCTGTGTTAAAGCTGTGCCCAGAAAGCCCCTTTCAACTCAAGATTTTGGAGAAAGGGGGAAGCAGCTGTCTGGCTTGCAAATGCCTTACACTTTGGGAAAGGACTGGCTGGTTTTTGTTTATCTTCATGGTCTTCTTGTCTTTTCTTCTTTTTACAAAGTGCGTGTTTTTAAGCCCCATGATTCATCATTCGAGAGGGGGATGGGGAGTGGAAATCAAATTCCTGAGCACTGAAGTGTGCAGTTTAATTTTTCCATGTTTCTGAAGGTTTCTGGAGGCTTGAACCAGTGCTTAATAATGACCCTTAGACTCTGCACTTCTATGCTGCTGCGAATATATGTATAGCAAAACAGTAACAATAATGTAAGAAATATACACAGAAGTTCTTCCTTAATGGTAAACTGGACAGTTCTAGGGGCAGGGGTGGGCAATAATGGACTCTTGGCTTTGAATGCCTGAACTGAAACAAAAAAGAAAAATGAGAAAAGAAATCAGTAGAACCAAACCAGGTTTGAGAGGCTATTTTCATTAAGTAAAAGCCTGTGGACTTAGAATTTTGAATTAACCAGACCAATCTGACTTATAATCAGAAATCCAAAGTCATTGCAAACTATTCACTTTATTTGATGGTCAAAATGTAAATCTTACTGTTGCAGATCTTACCTGTTTGCTGAAATGGACATAGTTCTGATCTCATATTATATAGTACTGAAATATGTGGTTCTGTTTGCAGGCAATTTGGTCCTTTTCAATTTGAAATGTCAAGAAAAACATTTCAGCATATCCAAAACATTTCATTTTGAAATGCTGAAATTACTTGCTTTTATATTTTGAAAATATACATATAATCTTTAAATCTCACATTGAGAGCTGAAACATTCACTAAATCCCATGCAAATTTTCAAACAGTAGAGGATTTCAACCCACCTGGAACTTCACTATTATTAGTATACCACTCTGTACTATTTTCCTAATTATTAGTCACATTGGTTCAAGAGGAGCTCTCTGTGGGCATGATTTCGTATTAGAGTTTTTCCGAAGAAACAAATATGCCACATATTTCAGACAGAGAAACAACTTATGCTGCTCAAGAATTTTGAGCTATTAACTCTACTGACAAACCAACCAGGCAGTGAGAGTGGAAACACACAGGATTTAGCATAATGGCAACATTTTTTCAGGTACTGAAAGCACAGGCAGGCAGCGATAAACATTAATATTTTTCCACTATCATCAGAGGACTTGTTTGCCTAAATTGCTGTAAGAATAAAAACTGAGCTGGGGGAGCGCAGAGCCTAAGTAGCCCAAACAGGCAGGCACCTACGAGCTGAGCAAACCTGAGAGCAATCACTGCTCAAACATCTGAAATCACCTGCAAACTTGAGGTGCATTTAGCTATGGAGGGAAAGTTACCGCAACCTGGAAAGGGAAGCTGATAACATTTAAAAGTTGCATTTAGAGCAAGCAAATTAAGCTTACTGGCCAGGCCCAAGAGGAATGTTAGCAATGCTGGGCACAATCGCAGAAAATGCACAACTTCAGTGGGTCAAGTAAAGCCAAAACCTGACCAGTACGAGTGGGAATGTAGTACTATGGCAAAAAATGGCTCAAGCAAAGCAGGAGGCAGAGGACAACTGGAGGGAATGGCCATTAATAAAGCCTGATGTGGAAACTGGGCTGTCTTCCATGATTATTATATTTACATAACACCCAAACTGCTTAAAGACAGAACTGCAGAAGGTGCCACAGAGTGACAGAAAGAGAAACAGCCAAGCTTGGGATGACTCCACAGGTGCCAACAGCAAAATCTATCTTTGAAGGAAACCAGATTTCAATCTCAGCTTTTTAGTCTCCCAGAGGTTCAGGCACAGAGAGGCATCAGGGTGCACCTGAGATCTCCTGCACCCCAGTTCCCACCGGTTACCTCAGCCAAGGGCTGTCTCAGCTGTGGCCATGCAGAAACCCCTCTGAAAGAAAGAGTTCCTACAAGCTACCAGCAGTTTTTTACCAACATTTGTAAATGCCTTGATTAGAAGCAATTTAAAATCACCCATCTTGACTAATCAAGAACATTGCTTAGTTCAAAGAGGACTGTGTCTCCTAACTCCTTCCACACAGGGATTGTAAAAAAATATGGAGTAAGGACAACTTTTTCTCTTCTATGTACATACAGTGAAAATGTGGGCTCTAGTTTATGACTGATTCATTGAGGTTTCCCTTATATAAATAGTAAATAAGACTAGGACACCAGCCATATCACAACATTTGACCATCACAGAATCACAGAATTGTATGGGGCTGGAAGGGACCTCTAGTCCAAACCCCCTGCCAAAGCAGTTCCATGCAGAGCAGGTTGCACAGGAACTTGTCCAGGCGGGTTTTGAATGTCTCCAGAGACGGAGACTCTACCACCTCTCTGGGCACCCTGTTCCAGGGCTCTGTCACCCTCAAAGTAAAGAAGTTCCTCCTCATGTTTAGATGGAACTTCTTATGTTCAAGTTTGTGCCTGTTACCTCTTGTCCTGTCACTGGGAACCACTGAAAAAAAGACTGGCCCCATCCTCTTGACACCCACCCTTTAAGTATTTGTAGGCATTGATCAGATCCCCCCTCAGTCTTCTCTTCTCCAGACTAAAACTGAGGGGGACTATACTCAGGACGTTGTATATGCACCAGAAATCTGTAAATACAAGGGTTCATTTCCCATTATCAGTGCCACAGGTCTACTGGGTCTCTGAATTAATTTTCATACTCTTTTTGAAAAAGACTCACAAACTGTGTTGTCCTCTCATCAAGATTTACCCATGGCAGCTTCCAGCTTTCCAGCTTGTTAGCTTTCCAAAAAATCCTTTCATGCCCTTTCTTTTTCATTTAAGCTGTCACATCATCACAGAGGCTTCATGATCACTTCTTGCACTGCATAATGTTCTCTCAGATATCCGATAATTGCAATTTGCAGTCTAATTTAAAGGAAAGCTGGCAAAAAAAGCACATTAGAGTTGTCAGCAAGAGAGTAAAGTGACCTTACTAAATACTGAGTCTCCTTGGAGTTTCTTTACATTGTTTAAACTTAGGTTCTTCTTGCAGCAAAATACTTCCAGATGTCCATGTTCTCGGAGAACTGACATATGAGGAGAACAGCTTCTTGCTGTGGGAATGGTCACATGTCATCCAGAGACAAAGAGGCAGGTCTAGGGTGCAGGTTATCTAACTCACCATAGATGTAGAATGGCAGAAATCATTCTCCATTGGTTATAAAGTCAGAAGAATAACTTAAGCCATCTAAGCATAGGCTTGCGTAGCTCAAGGAGGGACCTTCTGTGCTCTTCCACAAGGCCCCCCTCTCAGTGCAGCTTTGTACCTCTGTTCAAGCCAAATCCAGTCTTGGGCTTAACCCGCACTAGACCAAGACACTTGCAAGGACCATTTTTGCAGCCATGAGCCCTTCCCTAGTGCTGGCATATGAGCTGTGCTCCTGGTGGGCACAGAGGAACAACATGAGGGAGAGAGATTTGGAAACACAGAGGGCAGACACAGGAAAAAAACCCTCTGTTTTATCCAGTATGTCTCCTGAGACCATCAAGAAGTCCTCATGTGGAGAGGGTGAGTGAGCTGCCAGCGTGCTCCCGGCAGCAGAAAACCCTTGTTGGAGCAGCTGCCTTGCTTTTCCCCCAAGTCCCTTCCTCCCTGGAAGCAGCAACCTCAGAAAACTTTTTGACACCATCAAAATGATTTAGTTCAGGGACGATCAAAGGTTTGTGCAGCTCAGATCCGAGCCAGATCCAGTGCTTAAGGATTGTAAAGCTATGGGTAAGTGACTGCCTTGGCTGAGAAAGTGTTAGACACTGAAGAAAGAGGAAAAACAGCCTTCAGCCTTCTCAGACATGAATGTAAAATTTGATAGGTGGCTCTGTATCTTCGCATTTTATTATTTGCATTTAGTAAGTGTGTATCCTGTTTTTTGCAGCTCGTTAAAATTCTGCTTCTTTAAGTATAACTTTCTTTTCCAAAGAGTTTTGCAGTAGATCAAACGGTATGGCACTAGGTGAATAATTATCTCCATATAATTAGTTCTAATTTTTATCAAATAAACACAAGCAAAAAATAACCCAATTCTCACAGTTATAAAAGTGTTTTCTCTTTCCTTTTAAAAGCAAAAACATAAGAAATACTCCTGCCTAATTTTATCACTTCCACAATATGTACTAGTCAAGGAAATAAAAAGTAAATCATCTCCTAATTTAAACCACTCATTTCAAAGAATAAAACATAATTACAATACAAAGATGGGGCTTCAAAATAAATAGCCTAATCAATCTAAAACTATAATGCAAGCATAATTGGTGAATTCAGAAACATTTTTTATTAAGCTAGCATGTCATTTGTTATAATAAATGAAGTCCCAGGGAAGAAATTTTTTGCATTATATTTAATTGTCAAAGAGGGCTAAATAAAATATTATCTATTTTCTTGGACATATGGAAAGTAAAAAAAAACTTAATGAATGGTTAATGATGTACTCATTTCATGCCTTCTTTTCTCAGGATTACAAAAGTTAAGGGAACATTTTGCCTGTGTATTCATGTAATTTATCTCCTTTGCCAGGGCAGGGTTGTTTCATGCAGTATATTGCCAGATACCTTATTCTGATTCAGTAATGAGACTCTTTTTATCCTAAAATCCATTATTTCTGCTGTGGTTCTTTCACAGCCCAGAGCTCTCACTAGCTGTCTTAACTTTTCCCCATTTTTCCTGATTTCCCACTGGTTCCACTATTTTGACAGGTGCAAGGATTTGCAATGGAAAAGCTTCAGCTCCTCAAGAAGGTAAGTACACAATCCTGTATGACAAGCTGTTATTTAAAAAACAGCTGTCACACACAAACATGTATCAGTTCTGAAGCTTGGGAAGTTTTCATATCTATGTGACACTATGACATTTTATCATTATTGTCACTATGAGAATTACATATGACATTAATAATATATATTAATATCTCATCAATAAGAAAACAAAATTGCAAGATGACAATTCTGTGGTCAGTATTAGTTATACACCAACTCTGAACATTCAAGAACAGGCTCTAAATTAGCTATTACAACTCAGGAAAGACATTCTGCTCTCTTCGTGGAGAATTCTCTGTAAAATTTCAGTTTACTGCACTGCGGCCATCAAAAACTGTAATCGGCCATTGGGAAGTGTAAAAAATAAGATAAAAATATGACAGGAAACATCATACACCACTGAATTACTGCATTTTGGCTACTGTTTGCTGCTCTGATTGCCCCTCTCAAAAGGAACTCAAAACTCATGAATGTGCAGAAAAGAGTGGTAAGTGTGATGAGAGGAGGGTAATGGCTCCTGGCAGAGACTATTCAGGCTGGAAAAGAGATGATAGCCCGTGTTTTTTAAGGTGGGGCAGTGAGGTAAAAGTGATCAAGCATGCCTGAGAAGCACTGAACTGGCTATCAACTCAAGGAGACAGTCCTGGAATCATCACTGGTGGTCTCTGAAACCAGCAACTCAGTGTGCAGGATCAGTGAAAGAAAAAAAAAGCCAACAGTGTGGGGTATTGTCAGGATGGATATTATGAAGAAGTCAGTGAGTGTCATTTTACGTCTAAAGTGCTGGCGAGCCCACACAAGATTGTAAGACAGGATCACAGAATAATTCAGGTTGAGATCTCAGCTACCGTATGATGCTTTGTTCTTCACCTCTCAAGTAAGACAACGGGGTTAGAGGAGGTGCAGAAAAAGGGTAGGAGAAGCCACCTTATGAGAAACTGAAACAGCTGTGACTCTTCAGTCGGAGAAGTGGTGACTAAGTGGAAATAGGATCAAAGTTTATAAAATTAAGCTGGTGAATAAGGTGAAAGCAGAGCTGCTTGTTACTCAACAAAACCCACAACACTAGAATGAGGATGCACTTGATGAAAGAGGTCTAGAAAACACTAAAAGGACCAGGCAGGGATGTATCCATTAACACTCATGATAAAAATGTTCTGGATGCTGGGGAACAGAGCACAGAGAGTGTTCAGGCCTGTGTGCTCTCCCTGAATATCACCTCCTTTTGCCACTGCTGGAGACAGAGCACTGTGCCAGATGGTACTGGATCTGACCTCAAAGGGTATTTCTCATGTTCTGGTGGTTCCCTGATCATAAATACCAGATCTGTCCCTGGCTGGGACACCTGGCCGTCATGCTAAATTTGAATCACATATGAGTTCATTATCACATTTCTGTCAGAATGACCAAAACACACAACATAAGCTTTTTCCAAAAATTAGGTATATTTATACCTAATCCAGTATAAAGTCTGATAGTGAAAAAACTAATCCATTCCTGGAAAACACTTGAACAGGAAGGTAAGTTCATCCCCAATTAGCATGGCCTCATGTGATCACCACGTTCTTGAGGGGTACCTGGATCTACTGTATTGTCTGACTGCAGCTGAAATTATATTTGGAAGTAAACTGTAAAATAGTGAGTGGTAGGGAGAGATGAATAGAGAAGGAGTTTCTCAGTTTCGGTCCCCAGACCAAAAAATGGGAGCACCCAATTACATTATCATGTAACAAGTTTAAAACCAATGAGCAGAAGTGTTCTTTGGTGAGACACATAAATCATAAGGTACATTACAAGGAAGGTTGTTGAGACCAAAGAATTCAAAGAGATTTCAGGTAAATTTATGAAGCTTGTGGCCAGAGGGTCCAATATCCATCCAGCTCGTAAACTTCCTAACTGCATCAGACTGCTAAGGGCAGGATCTCTCCTCCCTCATACCTGCTTCACAGACTCTTTTCCCAAGCATCTGCCCTTGGCCCCTCTTGGGAGGCAGACGCTAGGGTGAAGAAGACCTTATGGTTTGACCCAGTTGCTTCCATGCTTTTAGCATTTTAATTAAAAAAAATTATTTCCCTATACACTGTTATATGCAGAATGACTAAAAGATGATCTGGAAGAAGAAATGCCAAGTATATTCAAACATGCTCTGAACAACCTATAATTTGAACTTTTGAATTGCGCACAGTTCTGCCACAAATGATCTTAAACTCCAAAGCTCTGAGAAGGCTTCAGAGACAGCAGCACCATGGAACAGGACCTTTGCAAACAGTGGCCATTTACCCAGGTATATACAGCCTTGGTTCTTTCAAATATTGTCCCTTCTGCAGAAAAGCAATGACTTTTTATTGACAGGTTTAGCACCCTTATACATCATGAGTCATGACAGCAAAGACGCCACATCCTGAACAGGTGCAAATTAGTGGTCATTTTCAATGACTTGTCTTATGTCAATTAACAAGAGCTGGGTAACAGATCTACTAAATACTAATATATGCCTACAAAACAAAGAACGGGGTTATTACACACTGGAGGTTCTTTTCTCCTGTTCCTCCCCCTCCTAGAATCCTTTCCTCCCTCCACAGGGAGCTTGAGCCATCAAGTGCTGGTCTCAGAAAGTCTACCATGATTTTCTGCAGGTAGAAATGATTAAAGAAAGCAAAAGAGCAGTATGGAATAGGTAAATACCAGCAATAATAATCATATCTGCCAGGAACAGTTAAACAAGCATTGAACAACTCATTTATTTTCTTCTCCTTTAAGAAGAGTTCTTTAAATATAAGTAGCTGAATTTAACTCAAACCTTGGAAGAATTACTTGAGGATATTAGACATACCTGTGGGCCTGAGGTACCACTGCTGAGGGGTCCATCCTTCTGTCTTTCTTCCAGTCACTACCTTTTACATCAGGAACAGTCTCTCCAAGCTGATATTTGCATTTAAGGCTGCACTGAAGTTTGCTACTTGCTGGTAGCAAGCGTAGTGCCTGGTTAGTTAAGTTGGTAAACACTGAACAAGAGCAAAGACTTATCCTTGTGCAAACACTGACTACTCTTGCTCTGCAGAGACCTGTGGGAGCAAACCAGTGAGCCACACGCTGCCCTCGAGCAACAGCTCCAAGCTAAAAGGACACTGAGATTTTCGCACCCACCAAGACACTTTGCAAAGCTTTAGATTTCAGACAGACCAAGCAACCACTGTTGGGAAAAACAGGTCTATGTTAAGTGCTCATGTATTTACGCCCAGTTATTATTTAATAAAACCACAGTTTCTTTTTCTCTGTTTTCTCACTTTTTCCACCCATAACTTGCTTGACTTCTCTCTATTGCAGCCCAACATACAGGGCTTGGGAATGTGGTTCCCCCTTCTACTCCTCCCATCTCACCCAGTTAAAAGGATTAATATGTGTTATTTTTAGTTAGTAAACTTTCACATTATTCACCACTCTTGCCTCCGGTCTTATATGTACAGTTACTTCCTTGACATTTCCTCCTGGGCATACTCCAGTCCTTGCTGAGAACAGGTTACAGAGGCACTGTAACTGACCCATGGAGAGGACAGTCTGTTATTATGGAACTGACCTATAGAGAAGATAACAGATAATAGAGTCTTTTATTATGGGAACTGGCCTATAGAGAGGATTATTACCATGAGGCTGAACATCTCTTTGCAGGTATCTTTGGAATTAAGTATTTGAACCACAGCAGAGTCAGGGGATTCATTCTTCCAGGACACAGAATTAAGTTCCTTGCTGTGATGAAGGGAACGTGCACGTGAAGCATCAGTGGCTTTACTGGAGTGAGAAGTACAGCAGAGAAATAACAACGTTAGGCAGTTTAACCCAAGTGATCAGCCACGTTCAAAATTCTACATCCTCTTGTTTCTTTTGGGTGACTTTTTGGAGACAGCTGCTTCTGCAGGTCAAGTTTATTTGCTCTGCCTCAGTTCAACAAGGGACAGGCTTCCAGCCTAGCTGTCCAGAAGCTGCCCTGCCGATCATACCCTTGTTTGACTTGAGTGGTTGGGCAAAGCTCTGCTAGGAGGAAAAACGGTAATTAAATCAGATATCTCATACAATCCTATATCTTTAAAAAGCATGTGCCAAATCCCCTTTTCTCCAGTGGAGCAGAAAATGAATTGCTTTTTTTCATTCACCCTTCTGAAGTTCACAGTTAGCCCCAAGTTCTTACTTTGGTCTTTTACGGGGGTGCTTTTCTTCAATTTCTTCTCTTACTTACTCTCATCTTCCTTCCCTTTTTAAACCAAACAAGCCACCATAAGGAATAATAACAATAACAGAAATCACCAGCAGCACATGCCTTTGGCGGTGATGTGCCTATGCCCCAGGCAGTTAGTGTTGCTTTAGCTCTCTGATTCCCTTAAAAGGCTAAATAACTTCTTCAGTGAAAACTAGGAGCTAATCTAAGGAAGGGTATAGCAATATGTATAATAGCACATCTAGCTCAGGGAGACTTCATAGAATGGTTAGAGTTGGAAGGGACCTTAAAGATCATCGAGTTCCTTGACAGCAGAACAGTGTGATCCCTTGGGACATGCCACACAACACACACATTCACCAACATCAGGTTTTACAGCACTGCGTTTCTAGATGAAAACCCAAACACCACGAGCAGCCAGTGAGCCCTCTCAAAAAAAGACAAAAAGACAACATCAAATTTTCACTGCATGACTTCCAGCTACATCTCTCTTGCAGAGCTGAATTCAGAAAATATTAATTACCAACAAAGAACAGTTTTCCTACCTTTCCCTAAAATTTGCAACTGAATGAGCTGAACTAGCAGCTCTGCAGAGGTCTCACAGAGAGACAGTCCTGGGCACCCACCAGTGCCTGATCAGTTTTGCTCACCAGCATCCTATCCTGACAGGCAACCAAAGTCTCCTTAGAAAGGCTGCAAGCCACCTACACCATCTGGGTCCCAAACAGCTTCCTTCCTAAGTGCACAAAGCTTCCTATAAGAACTGAAACAGCAAGCATCTCCTTTCCTCAGCTGGTAACAGTGGCTCTACCCTGAGCATGCAATTAGTACTTGAGCAGCAAAAGCTGGGGTGACCTTTTAGCAGTTGCTCTCTCCTAATCAAAACTTTTTTCTTTTCTTTTCTTTTTTTTTTTTTTTTGAGATGGTAACAAAACCAGCTCTTGCTTAAGAGGTCTAAAGAGGAGTTACTTTATTGGCAAGAAGGAAGAAGAAGAGATTTTCTGTGGTTTGACTGTTTAATTTTGTTTGAACATTTGAAATATTTTCAGACTTAGGAGCTTTAACAGTCAAGGTTCAATGTGCAAAGAGGTGTAAATCAGCCCCCAGTTTATATGGGACGCCTGCCTTTCTTTAGCTGCCTACAGGGCTTTTTAAGAGGAGACTTAATGCTGAAAGACATGGATGTAAACGTGTACGCTGGTCCTCAGTCCATGTGCCTCCAGACTGGGAAGTGTTGGCATAGAGGAGAAGCCCCACTGACTTATTTTATAACTAACTGTAGTAATGGTAAGGAAAAGTTGTGAGGGTGCTATCTGCTGTTCTCACAGCCAGGAAGGACCACATAGTTATCCTTTCAGCTGGGACAGAGACTACCTCTGTGCACATATCCTGGCCCAAACACAGTGGAGTCCTGGCCTCTAGCTGCCATTGTAATTGCCATTTTCACTGGCAGTGAAAAATATCACCAGAATAATTATGGCTATTGCTGTGGCATGCAGTAAATATTCCCTGAAGGGCACAGTGCCCGGGACTAGGATAACAGGCTTCAGGGAGGCGTTGGCCAAAACAGAAGCTTTCTTCAGCAGGTTGTTGACAACATCTTATTGAAATGTTGTAAAATAAAGGCGGCTGCTTCCAGCTGTGACGTTAACACAGGAAAGCGACAACAAACAGCCACGCAGGTCCCCTGCCTTCACCACCTGTCCTTCACAGATCACAAAACACATCACAGATCACTGCCTGGGGGGTGATGTTTCCCTAAGCCTTGCCTCTTTTCTCCCCTCCCCTAGTAAATCCATCCCCGGTAATACTTGTTGAACTCATTTATTTTTTCCCACTGTGCTGGGAGACCGGCTGGGCTTTGCGTCTCCCATTGCCATCCAGTAGAAACACCCCCCGCACCGGGCTGTGAGCATCACCTGTCGGCCACAGCACCGATGCCTTCGTGCTGGCTGTGCAAGGCAGTGGAGGACAGAAATCCCCCTGCCCGATGAACTGCTCTGTACCACGAGAACAGCTCAACAGAAAGTGCTGGGCTTTCATTTTACCTGAGACTGAACAGAAAACTCCCTTGTATTTACAAAAGGGGTGTTTCTCGGAGCTGCCTGATAAACCAAGGTGGGGGTTCTGCCCAGCACCAAGTCATAGGAGTGTAAAGAAACAGAAAGCTTACATAAGGGGAGGTTTTCAATAGTCAATACATTTAAAAAGTGACTCAGCCCCTCTTCTTCATAAAAAAAAAAAAAAAACAGACCAGTCCTGGGCTAAGCCAGGTCTCCGGTGAAAGGGTAAGGGTAAGAAGGAAGTCAAGATATAGAGTCTATTTCTGGCCTCACTCCTGCCACAACCATTAACTTCCCGAGTTTTGGGTGGTCTGTTAAGTTAATGGATTTAAAACATTTACCTGTCCCATGGGAAGAGCTTCAGGAGACTTAAGTGTTGTTTCAGAAGTGCTCTGATTGAAACCACAGTGGTTATAGAGAAGGGCCACAAGCCTGTGTTCTGTAGCTCAGCTGTGCATCCTGCTTCTCCCAAAGGGGCTTGTTATTTTACAGTACCCCGAACATACTTAATCTTCAACTTTCTGAAGACTGTTGGCAAGATTTGTCAGCAAATTACTGTGGAGCTAGAATGGGAGAGGAATAATAAGTTCATCTGGGTGGACTTAGCACACAGTAAGATGTAAGGTTTGGGCATGGTTGTAGGATCATTCCCAAGTCAGAAGTTGGTCTTTTGTCAAAGTACAAATCAAGCCACAGGGTTTAACTTTTAACTCCTCTCCCTCCCTCCCCCACACACACATTCCCAGTCATTGAAGGACGCCTGGCTTGTGGATATGAGACATCCTTAGGGATGCCCTATTTTTTACTGAACCCTGTTGGTCCCAAAGGCAAAGCCATGGGCTCTCTCATGCTCTGATAAAGATACAATGCTCTACCTTTTGCTCAGTGCAGGGTCCTGCATCCAGGATTCTTGGCCCAAAACCACATCCCACCAATACAACCTCCAAACTTCTGACCAGTTCATCATTCTCCAGTGATGACATAAAATATTCTGTGCTGCCAATTAAGCAGTGACATTTGCAAAGATGCTTCTGTTTTATCAGCAAGGTGTTTGCACTGGAACATAACTGTTGGCTGTTCAGCAGGGAAGTATTAATCCCAAATGAATCCTTTCTGGCAAAGGAACAAAACCAGACTGTTTGCTGTAGGAAGTGCTAGCACCTGAGCTAATCACATACATGGTAAGATTCTCTACCAAGTAGACATGAAGTTTAAAGACGTTTCAGCTGGCCAAGAAGGTTGGTTTCTGTAAACAAAAGGGTGTCTGAGCACAAAGCAGCTAAAAAGTCACTCTATCTGGCAGCCAGCCTTTTTTAAAATTTTATTTTATCACCAGAAATGTTGTAGCAAGGACCCTGATGGGCACATGTGGAGGAGAAGGGATGTAGGTTGCCCTCCCAGAGTTTTACTACAAGCTACTGCCAATTCTTGAGCACATAATATAGTTGTCTATTTACAGCTGTGTAGGTATGAGATTAAAGTCATGATTTTTGCATTGCCCATGTGCTGACAACAACTTTTCAATTCCTATGTTCCTGTGATCCTACTTCACCAACACTGGATCTCTTTCCTTTTTAAGCCTATCCTTCCAGCATAAATCTGTTATTATTGTGCCTACATCAGTCCTGGTCTGAATAAGTAACAAGACAGGTGTTGACCAATGTAAAAGACACTCCCAGATAAGGAGGCTACCAGCAGGTGTTTCTGACATTTCTTGAAACAGGATGAATATCCCACTTCTCTTGAAGTGCTAAGAATTCGTTTATTTCTGGCTCAGTGGGGCTGTGAAATGTTGGAGTTTAGCAGCCGTATTTTCCAGAATAACCTCCTGTTCTGCAAAACTTTCAAATTAATCTTCAGTACGATTTTAGAGGATTATCTTCATAACAGACTTACATCTTTTGAAAGCCAGAAGAGCAGATGCTGCCTTCAGCTTTTCTATAGATACTGAGTTTAAACTGAGCATTTTATTAAATAGCTGGTACAGCAATTGTGTCCAAGTTCAGACAGAATCATTGCAGGGTGATTTGATTGTCCCTCTGGATAGCCTCTACCCTGCCAGGTCAAATAAACTCCTTTCTTCTCCGTCCTGAACTAGTCATGAGAGAGAGAAAAAAATATCACCTTGAACAATTATTTGTAGAGCATTAGGTTGTTTCCCAAGCCAAATCCCAGGAAGCTTCCCAGGACTCCAAGCAGGACACTGGGTAGCTGCCACTCAGCACCAGGTGACCTGCTGGAGGTGCTGATCAGGGAAGTAGCAATGGCCAGCCACAAGTACATGTACTTCATGTTGGGGCTGCCAAACCCTTTTAAACTGGATGGGAAATCAGTCTCAACCAGTACTGCAGCAATTCACTTTCCATTTGCCACAGAAAGCCCAAACTTGTAAAAAGAAAGTGTGCAACCAGCCCAGATTTTCCACAAAATCATCCTTTCATTCAAAGTCAGCTGTATCTTGCAGATCTCCTCCCTCCACTTTTATCATAGCCATCAATATGGCATCATTCATCAATATTGTTCCTTTATTTTACTGGAGTCGGAGGGAAGATGTTCAAACAAAGGCTGTATATAATGATTAGAGCACTACTAGAGCCTAAAATAAACATCTTTATGTCTCAATATTTGCTTCTCATCAATGCCCCTGAGAGCAGCCTGCCTTCCCAGGGTGCAACTCAAAGGAGCTTGCTGTTCTGGGGTATGATTCACACTTTGTCAACAATAAGCACATTTGGTTGAACTCAGCATTTTCAATTACTTCAGTATTACTGAAGGTGCTTGGAAGCAGCCAAGCTCCAGCAATTGCTGCAAGCATTGTTAGTATCAGAGATGGAAATGGCTGGCCAAAAATAGCTGTGTGCATAATCTGGCAAGGAGCTTGTCTCCAAATAAAAATTTGGAATGAGCTTCCTTGTGAAGGATCAGGTCTGCAAGCCTCATGCTTCAAATTTCATTCATATTCTACTGGGACTATTTAATAAAGAAGAAAAGTAAACAAACATGAAATAAGATACAGATTATTACATGAAGAAAGATTGTTGGAGGAATAACTAATATGCCCCCATCTGTATAAGCATACAGGGAAATAATTAATCTTTTATTCATAGAATCACAGAATCGTAGATTGTTTTGGGTTGAAAGGGATCTTAGAGATCACTGAGTTCCAGCCCCCCTGCCATGGGCAGAGACATCTCCCACTAGACCAAGTTGCTCAAAACCCCATCCAGCCTGGTCTTGAACACTTCCAAGGATGGGGCATCCACAAATTCTCTGGGCAACCTGGTCCAGAGACCAACCAGTGTCTCACCACCCTCATCATAAAGAATTTCTTCCTTATGTCCAATCTTTTTCAGTTTAACAACATTGCCCCTCATCTATCTTTCTCGTAAGTGCCCCTTATATATTGAAAGGCCACAATAAGATCTCCCTGAAGCCTTCTCTTCTCCAGACTGAACAACCCCAGATCTCTCAACTTTTCTTCATAGGAGAGGTGTCCCATTGCTCTGATTGTTCTTGTGACTTTACTTGTTGGACTTGCTCCAACAGGTCTATGACTTTCTGGTGCTGGGGACCCCAGAGCTGGACACAGTTGTGGCAGGGGACTCCAGGTGGGGTCTCATAAGAGCACAGTAGAGGGGCAAAATCACCTGCTTGCCATGCTTCATTTGATGCAGCCCAGGACACTATTTGCTTTCTAGGCTGCAAGTATACCTCACCAGCTCATGTCCAATTTTTCATCCACAAGCGGCTTTCTCCACAGGGCTGCTCTCAGCCTCCTTACCCCCAGCCTGCACTGACATTGGGAATTGCCCCAACCCATGTGGACTTGCTCTTGGTCTTGTTGAACTTCATGAGGTTTACATGGTCCTACTCCTCAATCCTGTCAGGGTCCTTCTGGAAGGCATCCCATCCCTCTAGTGAATCAACCACACCCATCAGCTTAGTGTTTTCTGTAAACTTGCTCAGGGTATTCATATTATTTTATTATATTATTATATTATATTACCAAGGGAGGAAAGCGATACATGACTGAAGAAATTTTCCATATCCGCTATTTCAAAAACATTTCTTCCCTAGCACAATTGATTTCCTTTTGCTGCCATCCCTAACAGAGCTGCTGAGCTGTAGTGAATAGGACTATTGCCCCAAACTTGAAATAAAAGTCACCCACTAAGACCATCATTTTTGGGGTCGAGGAAGGGAGGGTCCCACTGCCTATTAGCAGGCAGGATCCCCCCCAATAGACCGGTGGTGACAGACAGGCTCTTGCAGACAGCATTTAACAGCAAAGGCTTATCTCATATTCTGTGAATTGTTCTCAGCGGGAATACTTCCCTCAATGACAACAAGCAGCCTGGATCCTGTACAATACCTAAAATTAATCAGAATAATCCCACCCAGCATCCTATTGCCTTCCTACTGTGATAAGCCCTATTCAGAAGCCGCTGCCTTTTGTTTATTTCTCAATTCCTTTTGTTTATTCCTCAGTAACGCAGCAGAAATATCTATCTGATAATAGCTAGAAATGTTTTCTTCTGAGGATTTCAGACAGCTTTGCGAAGGCAAGCATAGACTCATTTTTAAAGATGGGAAAATCAAGGAACAGAGAAGTTAATGGTCCTACAGAAGCTGGGCTATAAGTCATAGCTCACAGCTCCTATCTGCTTTCACAAAAGGCAGGATTATTTGGGACATAGTTAAAGCATGTGAAAAAAAAAAAAAAAAAGGTGAGAAGTGAAAGCTGATTTTGGCTTTAGAAAGGATTACTTATTTTTGTCACAAGGAGTGCATTATAGCAAGTCTCTTTTTTATCTTCTATAATTCCCTGTCACCAACAAATCTCCAGTACAAGCGAGCATGAGGTGGAGCAATACGAGACACTCTGGAGGAGGCAATACAACTATTTTCTCTCAGTGGAGAGATCATCCTACAACATCTCTGTCTTGGAGGAAGCCACAATGCACAGAAAACTTCCGGACCACTTTGCCTTCAGCAGGGACACACCAATGCCTGATAGTTTTCCATCTGTGGAGTCCATCGTAATGTGCCTTTTTTGGCCACTTCTACCAGGGCACCACTTCTGACAGTGCTGGTTAAAACACCATTTTAGAGTTAGCCAAAACCCTGAGCTACAGCTTGGTAGAGACACAGCCCAAAACGACAGGGTTCAGACACAATTGAGTTGCTTTGTATTAGTATAGATCATTAACTGCAGGAAATGCCAAGTAATTTCACTTAACATAAATGTCTGTTGTTGCAGGCTAAATTAAATCAAATAGTTTCCTATTTTCTAAGAGTATAGAATCCCAGAGTCACTGCTGAGCAGGCAGAGTGGTCATGTCTCAGCCTCGGTCTGCATGGGCAGGTTGGATAATGGTTCTTCCAGGCTTTTTGCGGGGCTTCAATCTGCACAGCCAGAAACAAAAAAATTATAAGATATCCATTGTCACTGAAAAGATTGTGTATTTCAGAAATTCTATAAAATGCCCAGAAAATCCACCTCATTTTGTCGGAAGGCAGCAAGAGAAAGAGCTAGCAGAAAAAATACACTTCAATTTTGACATTTGACAAGTACATCTGAAAAAAAGAAAACAATCCCAGGAAACAAGATTTCCAGAGTGACTTGCATGTAAGTAAAGTAGGAAATATGGATAAACATTGAAAAAGAAGTTTAGGCTAGACTTTTAGTTGACTGTCTCCTTGACAGTTTCCCTGCTTACACCAGCTGGATCCAGCTCAGCCACCCGGCCAGCACTTCCACCAAAAAGCATGAGAGGAAAAAGACATAAATACCCCATTAAACTCACAGTATGGTGTTTATTTGAGCATGATCTGTGGCCACACATCTAGACACTAGTGACATTTATCTCACCTAGCTTCAGACATCTAAAGGTAGGCCAGTCATCCCAGGTAATCCATATCAAGTAGACATCAGAAATGTGTCCAAATGAATCAGACACCAGAAGTGCTCATTTCTCCCCATCAACTGGGAAGGGAGTCTCGACACTTCAGACATCTGCATTTGTCCAGATTAATCTCATCCTCATGTGGCAAACCTGAGCAAGAGGGTGTAAAACCAACAAAATAACCATCTATCAAACTTTCTTAATGAGTCAGAGAGAGATTTCAAATACAGAGATAGGTTTAGAGTGTTTTGAGGTTAAAAAAAAAAAAAAGTTTTTGTAAAATCTCAGGGATTTCATTAGAGAAGCCCAAATATAAGGGTTTCCCTGCTCTTGCACTGACCTCCACATGAAGCACAGCCCATCTTTTTATGACCATGACCAGTGTAGTTCTACCTCAGGGCTCTACATGAGTAACTTGATGCCCGCGTTTCTCTGGGTTGGTGAAGGGGAAACCGTGGTGAGAGTTCTTGCCTGCTGATGGTTGGAGTCAGCAAATCTCCCCACTCTTGAGTGAGATTATCCATCACTCTGTTCCGATGGAGGAGCAAATGACATTGCAAAGCATGCCTGTGCCACCAGTGTTTTGGTCTTCAAATGCCACCTGGTGGTGCCTCTTCAAAGCCCCGTCGAATCAATACAGGCATCTTTTGAGGATAAAAAGGGCTGAGTTGTGTCCTATGAGTAGCAAGCTTTTTGCAGGAATGGAGATGCCTGTAGATGTCTGGTCCCCATTGAACATATTTATTTGATGGGCTTTTAATAAAGACTTTAAAACAGAAGTAAATATTGGTACAAGTAACATTAAATACAACAGAAAGCGGGTAAAAGCTGCATCAGAAGCAATTCAGCAAAACTTTCCTGAGGTGTGTGCATCCAAGGCTGGTGTTACACACAGGAGTCAATGCATGTTTTCGAAGTCCTATCCAAAGACCTCATAATCAGTCACCTTTTATCTCCATGCAGTTCCTTTTAGTTAGGTGAAGTTATTCTGTGATACCATTAGCAGCTTTAGGAGCAAGACCTGAAGGCCAACCTCCCAGAGCTTTTACAGTAGCTCTGTAATAAGCAATAAAAAGGCACTAACATGAAAACAAAATACCAATAAAAAAGTAACAAGGAGTCAGGAAGAAGAGGAATGACCTGATTCAAAGAGCAGCAGTTTCACCGATAGCAGGGGGTGTCCCAGTGCTTCACTGCCACCATGTGTGCACCAAGTGGCTGGTTGTCACAGCAGATCACAAATGAGTTCCTACATTACCCAGGGGAAAGGGGACTGTAGAAGATCCCTTTCTCCCCACGGCAGCTTTCTCCATCAGCAGAGTGTGAAACCAGAACCTTGCTTTCCCAGACTTCCCAGGTCACCTACTGGAGGCACACATTTGCTCTCCAGTGTCTGCACATCTCCCTGACTCATGAAAATGCCAGGAAAAATTATTCAAGGCATGTAATGAGGAAAGAGGAAGAAGGCTGCATTTTATGCATCCTTGAGGCAAAAAGTGTTCTGGAGGTACTTGCTCAAAATACTTCAGAATACATTGATTTCTTTGTTTGTTTGTTTCTCAGTGTTTCTGGGCCTCATAAGCTACCATCCTTTATCTAGGTGCAAAATCAGCAGCAGAAGGTTTCTGTGCTTACAGAATTATCTCCAGGAGCTACTTCTACACAGGTCATACAGCTGGATTTTGCCTTTCCCAGCAAGCAAAATTTGCATCCATAGTGCACAGCTTGCTATGAATTAAGAGTATCTTGAGCAACAGCCCAATACTCAGAACTCTAAATCTGAACTCTCAAGTTTTTCATGTACCAGCACTTTTACACATGAGGGCTGGAGAAGTGCTGGCTTGAGCCAAACTGCAAACACTGACACATCCAAACCCCACACTTGGAAGTAGGAAACCAAGTCAGGAGAGGTCAACCGATAATGGAGCCTGAAGATGCCAAACGTCACCATGACCAGCAAAACACACCAGCGCCCCGGAGCCCCAGCAGATGTTGATTTCATGCTCACACATGAGGACAAGATTGTGCCCATTAGGCACAGGGCTGATGAGAGTAAAATGCTCCTCAAGGAAGCTCATGAGGGGATTCTCCCCGAGCCTTTCCCACAGCAGTGGTGCAGATGATAATCCATAGCACGGAGCAAAAAAATGAGGGATCACAATTCTATGAGTGCTTACAGAGAAACCAAAACCCTTCTTCAAAGCAGTGACAGTGTCCACATACCTAGATGCTTCTTGCAGCCTCCCCGAACTCACCAAGGAGAGGCCCAGCTCCTTCCTTGCTGCATGTTGTGTGGTTTTTCCGCCTACCTCAGCCCAAAGCTGCCTTTGCCTTGGGGTGGCAAAGAGATATACACAATTGAAAACAACCATACTTTGCTTTCAATGGTAAAACAATTTTTGGTCTCATTTGTAATAATTGTGCAATTTTTTTGAAATCAGTCATTTACACCTTAATAAATAGCCAAAGTCACATCATGTATTCTTAGTGGATAAAATCCTGCTGCAGGGTATGCTGATGCAAACTCTATAGCAATTACTTATTTCTCTAGAGCTATCCCAGAACAGCATCTGAGACAAAATCAGAATCAATAAGTAGAATGTCAGCTCTGATATTACCCATATTTCCCTACTACTCATAGAAACTAGGTTCTCTTCTGAAGTTACAACAGCAGTACATAAGAAAATGAGACCAGGAACTGCATGAAATAACCAAATAGTTCAGCATCCTCAGAGCAGAAATCTATTGATGTCAGAAAGAGCCATCTAAGCAAAAGATGCAAAAGAAATTGGTATTAATATTTTTCAGATTGGATTCATGCCATTGTGCTATTTCACATTTTCCCGTGAACAATTCAAATTCCCAAGTGCTTTGGCACTGCTTGTTTGCAACACTTTGCATTATTGTGACTATGGCTTCTTAAAAATCAACTACATCAACTGAAATGAGATGAATCCAAGAAAGAAACCACCATTATCACTTTCCAAAGCTAATAAACTGTTTCGAGTGAATTTTAAAAGCCTCGAGCCTGAGGACTCTCTGGTGCAGAGATTAATCCAACAGCCCAAACATCTAACAAACAGAGATTGCTGCTCTCTGCAGGATCAAACCCACAGAACAGTAAATGAGTCTGGTTCCAGAACCGTTTCTCTTTCTCAGCAGAAAAAAAATCTATTTCGATAGAAGAAATAGGAAAGTTTCTCTAAATCTTACCAGAGCTAATGCTAGATTAGTTTTAGGTACATTTGCTTAGATTTTTTCAATGAAGGAAGCAAACTAGTGAAACAAAACATGACTTTCTCTTCACGCACAAAACCTTGTGCAGTTGTCCTAGAATTTAGAGCAGGCACAAATTAAAATCTGTCATTATGTTCAATTTATTTAACTACTATCATTTATTTACTATTTATATAAAGTAATTTATGGGAAGTTCTCAGGCAAACCCTCTGAGCACTTTGGCCAAACTTTTATCTCAGTTCCACATCTCTGAATCTGTAAAGACTCTATAAAATCCATGACAAAGTTCTGGATTTTGCCAACCACAGCCAGGACAAAATTTGTTTGCTAATACCACATTCAGCTCTACTGCAAAAGAAAGTAGAAACAAGAAAATACTCTATACGCAGGACACCAATAATCTTACTGTAAACAGAAATACAGAAACATACAAATAAGCAAGGTTATATGCATACATATACACTCATAGGCAGAAGCATCCATACATTCCTCTGTTCTCATTCAGCAAAAAGCCAGTATCCTTTCCTTATGAAAAACAAGCACTTCACAAATTAGAGATAATCCTCAGATCATTAATTGGGTTAATTTCAGGAAAATGAGATTATTTCCAGCTGCTGCGCCTAAGCACTAAAAGACTTAATCGTCAAATTTTGTCTTTAGATGCATCCTATTGAAATCAAAATAAGTTCTCACAGAGTAAAGTCCAGAATACATGCATCTACCTAAGAAGCATGTCCTGCTCTTTCTACATACTTCAAGGCAGAATCACAAAACTACAGAGAGAAATCCCAATGATGTTAGACCACAGAAACCACTCTCGTGCATTTGAGCCCCAAAGACCCAGACCAGGGCACTCCAGGTTGATCTCTTACTTGCACAATGACCTGATGCACACCAAGTGTGAACCAGAGTAATCCCAAAGACTTTCACTTCTGAAAAACAGTGGATAGGAAAAGAAAACCCTAAAGACATAACATTCATCTTCTCCTGTTTGCAGTTCGGTGGAATTAATGCTCTTTCCTCAAGGACTTATAAAGGATAAACTTTTACCAATATAAAATTTGCTGACATAAATGAAACCCTAACGCAAGTACCTGAATGTTAAATTTTCAAGTCTTTAAGTATTTCTAAACATTATTTTTCTTGCTCCAGAATGCCTTATATTTTCAGTGGGAAAAGAAAAAAAAAAGGGAAAAATAAAAGAGACATTACCTTGGCTTTTTTCCCTCCATCTCCTACGCTTTCCTGATGTCCGATGTCAAAATGGCCTTCAGCAGCTCATCCAGCACCTGCAAGACACACCACTTTTCTTCCTTGAGCTGCCATAGGGATTCTGCCAGTGTTTATGATTAACTCACCAAGATATCCGCCACAGTAGGGTGAGGCTGTTTAAACACTTAATGATATTCATGACTTTCATTCTAGATAAGGTTTCCCAAAGCAGTGAAGTGTACAAGTGTAGCTAGCTGCTTAGTGAAGCCTTACAAAATTCTGTGGTTTTGGCTCACAGTGCTCCTTTACAAAGACATTTCTTCCTCCTCCTGCCACGAGTGGGTTCTTTCTGCTGCTGTGGTCAGGTAGAACAATCTTATGACTCGGCCACCATTTTGGCTCACAAAATAGCTCCAGAAACACAACAGAATAGATGTTCTGAGGTACAACTATGCCAAAAAGGGGTATGCATCTTCCTTCATCGGGCTTCATGCAAGTCAGGTATTTGCCACACTAATAATACAATTTCTGCTCCTTCTCCATATGCACAGACCTCTCCATACTTACCAGTCTAAGCTATCTTCCTGGTCTACAAATATCTCAATGAAATCAATGGAAGTTTGGCCAAGATAATAGAGACTGGTGGAGTGGATATGTACAAGAAAAGCTTGGAGTTTGGTTCCTTCCAGGGTTCAGAGGTATTGCTCCCTGTATGCCCTGGGTATACAAAAAAAAAATATTGTCATGATGAGGACAGCCCAGCAGTAACACAAGCTGCTCAGTGAGGCTGTACAGTCTTTGTCCTTGCAGATTCTCAATACCTGGTTGGGCAAAGGCCTGAGGAACCTGATCTGTGCTCATGGTTGACTCTGCTTGGAGCAAGAGGTTTGACTAAAGACCTCCCAACAGCCTTTACAACCTCATTTCTCCTGTGATCCCGTCTTATGATGCTATATCCTGATACTGGCAATGGTGTATGCAGGTATATCAGGATTTACAGCAGGGTTGAGGATGAAATCTGCTCCCTGTAACAATGTCGATGTTACTGTGACCACACAAGTCATGCATCATCTCTGAGCTACAGCTTATGCAGGTGCAATATGGGAATGATTCTAGCTCCTTATTTCCCTGGGGCATTTGCAAGCACAGTATAATATTTTCAAATTATTCATACAGCAAATGATGCTCTACAGTGTCACAGCAATACAGCAAACAAAACGTTTCTGTTAGTTCTTAGAGCAATACAAATGTAAACTTTGGGGCAAAGCAAAGGCATATTTTAGCAATGTCTTGCTTAACCTAATTAAACTAACCAACCATCAACCTGCTGACCAAATACAGTGAGTATTAACTAGCTGATCATTTCATCTCTCATATAAAAATATGTACATAGTTCACTGTACTGCCCAGTTCTGCAAAAGTAAACCTGTTTTGTGTATTAAAAAAATGTTATTCACAAAAGAGGATAAACAAGCTGTTGCAATTAATACAATTAACACAAAAAGAGTAGACCTGGCTCACTATGCAGTACCTTGCATACGTAGTCCTTCTGCTACTCAGTGCAGTAGCTTTGCAATTCACATTCAAGTGCTGGCAAAGAGTTGTGTTGAGGAGCAAATGGGGAAGAAAAACAAAGCTTAATCTCTGGGGAAGAAAAGCTCGATCTCTTGTCAAGAGGAATGTCTTATGTTGTGAAGGGTAACTCACATCTTTCCAAACAGAAACTGGTCTCCATCTTGGTTAAAAACAGGTTGTGTCAGAGTGACACAATAAAGGATATCAACATTTCTTTGGATCTTTTTAAAAGTTTGATTATTTTTAGATTTTATGTCTGTTTTAGCACTTGGCTAGTCAGCACAGATGTTCTAGGTACTAGGGAAAACACTCAGGAACACATTTGTGCTGTCTAGTTTAGACATTTATCCTTTGTGGGGTATCACGCAGCGATCTGAGCAAATTTAACCATTCACTGCTGCTGAGAGGCACCACTCCGCTTCGCCAATTGCCTCTTCTGCTCTCATCCGTGTTTCTGATGCTTACATTATGCCAACTATAGCAACACTGCTCTGAGCCAGTTTAACTCACTAATCCACCAGAAATGGGTTGACAATTTTGAACTATCTTGCAGGAGGAACCAATGAGCCTGAAGCCAGGAGGAAATGAGGGAGAGCTGTCACATCGCAGGGAGGAGGAGGAAGGACAGGAGAGAAGATGGAACCATCAGGTTGGATCAGATGCTGATGAAACCACAATCTTAAGCACTTATCCCATATTCACCAGTTCCCTGTGAGGCCCATGAAGGTACCAGTAGAGCTGGTTCTTCCTTCCTTCACACAAAGATAAGTTTATCCTGACAAAGTATTTCTAGCAGCCATCTAAGGAAGGGCTCTAGGGACGTCTAGATGGGCACTCGTCAGCACAACAACTGGAGACAGGAGAGGACCCAGGTCCAGCAATAAGGAAGTAAATGGAGCGATTCTGCCTTGACAGGGGCAAACAGTGCCATCTATGATGCTTCAGGAAATCCCAGTCTCCCTTCACTGCTCCAGAAATACGTGGGTTCCCTGTGGATCCCATCCCATACCTGCTAGCCGTTGTGGGTGGCTGAGCTCCCTGACACCTCCAGTGGCACTAGATGCCCGTGTTTATACAGTTCCCATTTGGCATGTGACACAGCAGATTAAGGGAATTGAGTGTGATCCACTCGTTTTCAGTAGGTAATGCTGCAGGGATGATTTCTGAAAACTGATTTGAATAAAACAAAAGACAGAAATTCAATTTTTTGCAAAGTCATTCCAAGCTGTTATGGATGAATCTTAGTCCAGCTCCCACATTCAGGGGACTTTGCCTCTCACAATGCTGAGCTCTTCCACTTCATAATTATTTGGGGCATTTTTCTGGAGCACAGTTGGCTCAAGGGACATTATAGCCATCACTGATCACTATATTACAGAACTAATGCTGTTTCCTTCACATTTAGGATACTGACCCATCTTAAGGAGGGAGAATCATCTGACATGGTGCCAAACACCCATCAGGGTCCAGCTGCCCTCCATTCACCACTCCAGGGCACTTCCTAACGTACCTTGGTCCACAAGAGGACAGCAGAGATGCACCTCACTGCCCTGCATGGACCAGAAAAGGGTTTTATGAGCTTGAGAGACATTAATCTCACCCTAGGTATTTTCATTTCTCTAATTCCCTAGAAGATGCTAGTCTCACGGCTCTGTGGGAAACCACTGAAGGCTTTGCTGCACAGGGTGGCCAGGGAAGTTAATCTGAATTAACTTTTAAAGTTTACAAATTCAAGTGCATTAATCTCTGTGTAGAGACACATGCGCAGAATTACTGTGACAGTAATTTGATTTGGTTTGCTTAAGTTTGGAAGGGAAATGAATTAAAGATAAATGAGGGACACTTCAGTGCCTTGGAGGGGGTCACCCAGGAGTTCAACGAGGTCTGTCTGATCTGCTTGAACACCCCGGGGCAGAGGAGGCTGCAAAATACTGAGAGCTGAAAAGCAGTGACTGCTGTGATGGTGTGTTGCCTGCACAGAAGAAAGGAAGAAGAAAGGTGTGTCAATACCAGGCTTTTGCACTGCCACTATCTTAGGATTAATACATAGTTACAGAAATGACTGGGTGTATTTATAGACTTTTATAGTACAAACAGTCAATAATGATTGACTCTATTGGAAATTCATAGTGGGGCTCCTGCTGTCCTGACAGTGGGATTTTGTTTGGTATTAATTGACACTAATAAATAAAGAACAACACAGGAACATTTTTTTCAAAACACCTACCTGATGATCAAACATGGAAGATGTTGTCTCTTTCGGGGGCGGGGGGGGGGGGGTAAGTAGAAGTGGGTCTGAATCTGTCTTAAGTGATGCCGTGCTGATCTGAGAGAACTCTCTGGCTGAGGGATTACGTGAGCCTGGGCACTTTCCTGCTTCCCGGGCAGGTGACCTCTAGAAGCCTCTGTGACTCATAAATGTTTATCCACTAATATTTCCTCAACCCCTGATGAGGCGAGTTGATTAGAGAGTTTAGATGAGAGTAGCCAAAAGGTGTGGCTAGCTTTCATTACATGGTTATCATTATTAGTTTGAACAGTGCTGTTGTGCTTGCAAGGGAGGGTTCGAGTAATGTAACGTCGTGCGCTGAAATGCCGAGGAGAAGGACAGTCTGGGTAAAGCACATCACCAGACAGAAACGGGAGAAGAGGCAATGAGGAAAAGGGCTCCACCCAGGCAGGTGCAAAGCTGGCAGAGGTTATCGTACGTTTCAGGAGGAGTGGGGAAAGATAGACAAATGGAGAGGTTTATTGTGAAAATTCGCTTGAGAATTTCATTATAAGGACATTTTATTTACGCAGTGGTCATGTCTAAATGTCCTGTTTGCAGATGAAGCATCTATCATCATTTTGTGACAAAAAGTTTTATGCCACTCTATAGACCTGGTTTTAATATTCTGTGCAGTCTAATATCCTGGGCAGTCCTCCCAAAAGAAGACCATAGAACCTGGCAGGGGACACAGGAGAGTGACCAAGGTGACCAAGGGCATGGAGTAGCTTCCAGACAAGTTACAGCTATAAAAATTAGGACACTGGTGCTCGGAAAAGACAAATGGATGGGATCCATGAGGGCCTCTGAAATCATTCATGGAATTGCAGAGATGAGCAATGGTCAACACTTGATCATAATTTCTTGCTGTAGAAGGATTTTGCATAAGGTACATAACTACAATGTTGAACAGATGAAGCCATTCAGCTGTTGCTACTTAGCACAGGACCATGTAATGTGATATAGCAGAACAAATTCAGGGTAAAACTACTTCATTCAGAGCACAGAGGACAAGAATCTCAAATGCAGTAAATTTTTAAAGCAAGGCTTTTTAAGTTCACAATTAATCAATCATCAAATTTGAATTCCCTAGCAGTTCAGACTTCTCAGAGAAAGTCACTGGGTTTTCATAAATAAATTAACTCCTGAAAAAAGGGTTAGTGATGTAAAAGGATTGGAACAGACAACATGCACAGTCTTGCTACAAATGCAGTCTCCCCATACTGTATTAGCTGATACCACCCAAGAGTTCTGCAATGCTTGATTTTGGCATGAAGTAGAAAAGACATTATAGAATTATGGAATGGTTAGAATTGAAAGGGACCTTAAAGATCACCGAGTTCCAACACCCCTGCCATGGGCAGGGACACTGTCCGCTAGATCAGGATGCTCAGTGCCCCATCCAGCCTGGCCTTGAAAAATATGTATGTGAGTATGGACCAGACTGATGTGCCCTGTCAGGGGATCACTGACACCTTATTCACCTGCTCCACAGGCAAAGCTTCCACCACGTCCTTCACTTGGTTTTACTTAACAGAGTCAAATGTAACTTACAAAGGCTTGTACCTGGATCCCCCAGTGCCGTTACACAAGCACTTTCCAATGGTTTAAAGGCATCATACAAAGATATGTCTCTGCTTCACACGCATCCCTTTCTCACTTTTAATTACAGTATGGAGAGACTGGGTTTTACATGGCCAGATTTTTCCCATGTGAATCAAATAAATTTCTTCTCACTTGGATTCTTACAGCTTCCCATGCAGCTCAGACATAGATGTTTTGGTTTCCCTCTGTGATAAAATTCTGTATAAACCATTCAAACAGTTGTGTCTGCAAAACTGTAGTTAAAAACATGACAAAGTCAGTTGGGTTTCTTCCTCAGCTGTGTTGCTTTAGCAAAGGGAAAGAAAATTTTTTAGCAACTGTATTTCTTGGTATCCTATATAGATATGCTCTGCTGTTTTATTTAATCCACAACAATTTTTTTTTCATTTAAATTGAATCTGAAATCCTGTGGGTGACATTTTTATGCTCATATGTCAGCAGATGCCTATTTTGCTTTTTTTACATCAACAGAAACAAGTTTATACAGAATTTTCTCAGCAGTGTCCATAATACAAATCCCACCTCTAGGCAAGCTTCCAAGCCTCAGCTGCTTGGTCATATGTATGAGGGAGTGTTTTGTGCTTTAAAACCTCACACAGCATTGCCCACAGTAATCTTTCATTCTCCTTTCCAAAATCCATCTTATTAGCCTCCTCTTTTCCCCCTGAACCTTATTTTCCACAAACAAGTTGCTTTAAAGTTAACATTACCCATAGAATTATTTGTATACCTTTGCCTCTTTTGCATGACCAGCTAGTTATTTTATCTATAACACCATATGCCTCTTCATTTGTTTAGACCTTATTCCATAGTATCCGCTTGAAAAGGCAAACACAGCCATACCTTTGAAATGCTTTTGGTGTGAGTCAGACTGAGCCCCTGATTATACATGATGATTTTCCTCCTTTTTCTTATTTTCTGCATTAAATAGCCTCATTCCTTCTATAAGAACTTGTGAAATTATGACTTCTCCTTTTTAAGTTGCATTGCCATTAATTCAGATTTTCCCAGCCTTGTCTTTGTTCCTGTGTGTGCATAGTTACGGAGAATATGCACAGAGCCTTGCACAGCTCCTCTGTTACTGTTCCAGCCTCAGCTTTGTGAGCATTGCTTGGAGTATGCATTTTTATCAATTTATGGACAGCTGCCCACAAATTTCCATAATAGACATGGGGCTTCTAAGCACATCCACTGCTAATGGATTTGGAATTGCTCTGTGCATTTTATCTGCTCCGCTTTGCCTTCATAATACCTGTGGGATAATTTGTAAAGCAGTTTTTATATTATCTTCTTATTTAATTTTCTTCCTTGATGTCTCAAACCAGAATGAGACCAGAATGGTGATGTCTTCATATGGCTCTGCTTCAAAGCTGCATGCAGGTCTTAAACAGAAGATTACAGCAGTAATAGGCAGCAGCCTCTCTTCTTGATGCCCTAACATCATCCCAGACCAGGTCCAGAAACCTAAATACAGCAGAGGGCCAGATGCAGACAGCCTGTCTTCAGCCTCCAGCATAGGTACTGCAGTCCCTAAAATGCCCAGTCCCCCAAAACACTTGTAATTCAGAGCCCATAAAATGACTCCTGACATGGTTGATAAAGACTTCTCAGGTGTGGTCCCACCTACCAATACAAGATGTCACTCCCCCCATCATTTGATTTTACCCAGAGGTAAAGGCTCCCCCCATGAACAGCTCTCTGCTCCATAACCTGACTGTGCAGCTGACCTGGGCTAGAGAACACCAACACTGCTTCTGAACTGGCAACTTTTGATTCAGCTGATTCAGGAATGAATTTTTAACCAAGCAAGCTTTCCAAATGATTATGTTAACTTTTGGACCTGGCAAACATCTTCAACAACAGCCACACTGGCACTTCCAAACCTCGGATAACTTGGCCCAGATTTAGACATCCCAGATGGTGCTCAGATCTCGTTAGATCTTGTGAACTACTCAGTCAGTAATAGCTCAGCTCGGTTAAAGAAAATGATGGTCAAATGTTTCATTTTCTGATAGCAAAGCAGCAAGTTGGAAGGGATTTTTCCTAGTGGGCAGTGCACGGGGTCATTACTGTGAGAGGGTCAATGCCAGAAATTTTTCACAAGTATTTCCATGACCAAGTTTGTCTTGATTTTATCATCAGAGGTTTTATAAGGTATCATAGTCGCCTTTTGTGTATTTTGTTGTGTGTGTTTTTTTTTTAATAGCCTGAGCCATTGCGATAATATCACTTAAGAATCTCAGCCTTTTCTTAAATACTCCCCTCCATTTCTGGCATGTTTGGCTGCAGAGGAAAAACCCATCCACATGTGCAGCAAAAACACCCACAGGCTGAGAAATCAAGGAATAACTCAGAGTCTTACCTGTTAGGGTATTACACTCCTGGGTGGTTTGCAGTTTTCAAATGTTCCCACGTAGCATGCAAATCAGTCCTAAGGGATAAGATAATTTGTCACAGTTATTGCAAATTATTCAGGCATAGCACGGAGAAAGGGAAGGAGATACAATGCAAACTCCCATCTATACTTCTGCCAATGGGACTCAGTTTTCACCCTTGCAATGGCTGTTTTTCAGTTCTTGGCTTCCTTTTTGACTGTCAACCCATTGAAATCATTATGTGGTACAGCTTTTATAGCGCATATCAAGTGATAGGCCAGGTACAAATACAAAATTAGACTATAAGATGGAGTTTCTGCCAAGTAGGTTGGTGTGTCAACACCCTTGTACACTGTATGTTCAGACCAGTTTGAGTCAATATCAAACATGCAGCTAAATTTGAGGAAGTATCTTGTTATTTTAGTGTGCAGCCATGAGAATCTTCCTTGTGCTTTTGGCAAATGTGTATTTACACAGTCATGATTTCAGGTGAAACATGAGATCAGGATATGCAAATCCAGGATGGTGGTTTCTCTGGCTCAAGAAAATGGGAGTTGGGTAAGGTCACACAGATTGAGTCCAGACCACTCAACTCCCACCTTAGTAACCTAATGAGGCAACCCACAGCTCCATACAGAGTCATAGAAGAAAGCAGTGCAGAATGGAAATACCAGAATCATAGAATCACAGAATTGTCTAGGTTGGAAGAGACCTTTAAGATCATTTAGTCCAACCATCAGAAGCATCAGTGTGCACCCCAACAAGTCACAGTTGAAGCCCTCAGAGATGCCAGCAAAGGACAGTCAACCTTGGATGTGCTCCACAAATGGTGGGACAATAGGGGGACAGAGACTGCCCCTTTGTTTTGCAGTACCCAAAACTTGCCCCAAGGGACCCCAACCCCAAACACCCTGACCCTTAATAGGTGTAATTATAGTGACCAAAATCCTGGTTATCCTCACTCTGCAAGATTTTGTTCTCTCATTTTGTGAGGGTGACCTTTAGCTGCCAGCACAGAGCTGGCTGAAGTGCGGGTCTGAGCTCTCCCTGTGGCAGCATCTTTTCCCTACTGAGACCTCAAAGAATGGCCAAGAGCATTTTGGCCCCAGGGCTTTAATCCAGAGTCTTAAACCCAAACCAAGGGATGAAGGGAGCTTGTATATGGCATATACTACCCCATCACTCTCCAAGCACCAAATAGGCAGTCTGCTTGCAGGATGAACTGGTTTCACAGTACCAGCTGGACGTCTTCATTCCAATCACTGCCTCAAACTATATTAAGAATATAGTAACCATGAAAGACAAAAGTAAAAGGAGATGTTTCTGTTTGTACAAGCCACTTCTATGCTCCTTTTGTAATGTTCTGTGAGACATTAAAGCTCACACTCCATGGAGCTCTGTCCAGACTGTCAGAAAGAGATGGGGAAATGTCTGCTGCCTCAAAGCACCCACTATGCAGGAAAGAAAAGAGCGTATGAGAGATGAAGCATCTCCCTAAGCTCCCTGTGATTTGACTCATTGTTTATCAGGAGGGTTTGATTGGTAAATGGGAGAAAATATGCTTCCATTAAATTGTCTTTCCACACCAAACACATGCTGCACAAATTACAGCCCTTGTTAAACAGAGGCGCACAAAAAGCTGCATTGCTTCGTGTCAGTTATTCTGCACAAACTGAAGTTAGCAATAATATTTGCTTTTCTGAACTGCCCTAAGTGACAGTGGAGATGTCTCATTATTGAACACATCGACACTGCCAGGATCAACAGAAACAACCCACCTCCTCAGAGCATCAGTGCAGGTTAGTGGAGCACAGAAGCCAAACACTTGTCTCCCTGATGTGGAAGCACATTTGTTGGCCTGCAAAGGAATGGCTCTATTTTAAGCAGCAAAAATTCACCACATTGAGGACTTGAAAGCCAGATAAAATAGGTGTCTACGAATATAAATAAGAAAAAATGGGAGAGGGGACAGAATTTTTGTGTCAATTATCTCAATAAGCATGAATTAAAACCTTTTTTTCAAGATATTTAGATAAATTTTGTGAAAGGTACCGTATATGCTGCTAGCCATGCTTTTCAATTTGAATTTAGATATCAGTATAATAAAAAGGTACTAAGACAAAGTTGAGGCACCTTAAAACCTAATTAATACATAACAAACCCAAGCAGCACTGTGATAATTACTGAAATTGGAAACGGAGCGGCTGTCGGTCACCTGTGGTATAACTTACTTACATCAGCATTTGAGCACATACAGACTTGGCTTTTTCCAAAATCACTGTAAAACCCAGACCTGGATTGCTCTCATACAGGGTTCCATATCCAGGGGTAGTTTATAAAACCATTTTACCTGGGAAATGGGATTATCTAAGAAATTTATAGCTGTCTCCAAAAGCCTGCCTCTTCTCTGTAAAATCCTTTTGAAATAATTACCTGTTCCTTCATGAAAAAACAGTGGATTTAAAAACACTGCTGCATTTAAACACAAAAATTCCCCAATTTGGAAAATTGGAGGAAAATTGAGAAAATGGACTTCAGATGGAATTGGATTGGACAAAAATTACTTCAGATGGAATAGGAGAAATTTCAGGATCTTTGAGTTTTCAGTCTCAAAACAGCCGCTCACAGAAATGTCTGTGTGCAAAAATTAGCAACTGCATGTAGGAACCGCAGCTCTGCAGACCTCGGTATTTGGAAAGTCTACAGGGAAAATGCTAGACTTTGTTTTAACTCCTCTGCCTTCTCCACTCCAAATGTGTTTTATGAAAGATTTAACAAAGCTCGTTTAATTGTCATTATGTTTTCACACAAACACTGAACAGCTTGATGCTTTTTTGCAAAGGATAACCAAAAGCCTTTGTCACTTAATTGCTTGCTTTCTGAGTAAAGACCTATTTGCAGGCAGGGACTGGAACCCACCTGCTCTCTCCCTTCCCTCCAGAAGCAGCAGAGCCCTGGTCCCATTTGGTAGAGATCCATTCCCACCACAGCTACAGGAACTCAGCTGCAGCCTCAGGAACACACACAGCTCTGACCACACGCTGCAAATAATGCCTTATCTTGGAGCATAATATTCACATTGAGGAGCCAAACATCCACTTACCAGAGGCTGCATAAAGGCAATTACAATGTGAAATTACATTTATTTCCAAAAACTCTAGGCATTTCCCACTTTCCTAAAGTGCCTGTACACCAACTGAAGCTTTCCATAATAAAGTCTTGACACTCAACACCTGCTAAAGTATTTCTACAAAAATGTGGGAAGTGCCAGGGGAAGCTGTCGCCTGATAGAAACCCAACTGGGAGGTAGGCCCTCTGCATCCTGCCTGGATGCCCTAATCATGACACTATGAAAAAATGAAAAGAGAAAGGAAACACGAGTCTCAGTCTCTCCTGAAATCGTTCTTCTGATTTATATAAATAACAGTATATTCCTGGGGCAGCCAGGGAAAGGGTCCCTGAGCCAGCACGGGCACCGCACATCCCGCAGTGCGGCAGCCGCAGACTCACTGCCCTCGGCTGGCCTGAGCCTGGGCAGGGTTTGGGAGCCAGCAGATAAACATGTTTTCCAAATAGAACAAAATGCAAAACAGAAAGATCTCAGATCTCTGCAGCCCTGCCCCTCAGGCACTAGGCTGCCATGCACAGGATCGCCCAGCGATGTGGTAGCCCAGGAAGGGACTTTGCCAGCAGAGGACATGAATAGGCAGTCATACAACCATAGAATGGTTTGGGTTGGAAGGGACTTCAAAGATCATCGAGTTCCAACCCCCCTGCCATGGGCAGGGACACCTCCCACTAGAGCAGGTTGCTCAAAGCCCCATCCAGCCTGGCCTTGAACACCTCCAGGGATGGGGCATCCACAGCTTCTCTGGGCTTGGGAAACCTTGAACCATTGCCTGCCCACGTCTCTCTCTCCGGAACGACTGCAGCCTCTCTACCTCCAAACCCCAATAGTAATCTCCTTGACACAGCAGAGATGACATGTCTTGTTGAAGACCAGTATTACCTGGTCTCTTGTGGTTTTAAAAGCTCCAGCAGATATATGGTACTGAGATAAATTAAGCCTTGAATCTTGCTAGAAGTTGCCTGAATAATTTGGGCATGCAACAGTCTTTATAGATAGAGGTTAGCACAGCCGAAGTTAACCCTTACATATATACATCTGTCCCATCATACAGCAATGACTGCAGCATCAAGACTAGTGGGTTTTTAACTTTTATTCAAGTGCACAGATGAAAAAAAAAAATCCCCATTTTGGCTGACAGTAGGATAAAACCTTCCAGCAACCAGCACTAGGGAGAGGCATGTGGATTTTCTGCTCCCCTTGCCCCCTGACTTTGGAAAGATCAAACTGTCTTGTCCTCTATCTTGCAATGCCAAATCCTTACTGTCAACAACAGCAGAGCAGGGCACATTCCCAGCAACATCCCAGGGTGCATTTTGTGTGTCTATTTAGAAATACACTTATTCTCTGCCAAGGAACCATTTCAAACCATACTATGCAAACACAGCTGTATTTGAAACTACCAGACAGAGGAATTAAACAAGCTATTTTTGGAACAAGATGTTTTGCCTGTTGTTACAGATCACGTTACCTGGGTTGCTCCTGGTGAACTTGCTCTTGTGGTTACCATATCGGCTTCGGAGTTTTTCAGCAATCTTGCATTCAGCATGATTAGAAAATAAATATTCCTTCATTTCAGTGTGATGATATGAATCTCTGCTCTTTTCCTCTAAAATTAAAGAAAATATTTGACCACCACAATGACATATATAAAAGTTAAGTTGATGAGTCAGTCCTAAGAGGCTCGTAGGGATCACTGCAATTAGGAAATCCTTTCATTTCTGTCCTTGTATTTTCATCAAGGCAAAGTGGAGAATATGACCTTGATCAGTTTGAGACTGAATGAAGTGCCTCTTTTAAGCACGATTTTATTTAAATATTATTTTACCTTTCAAATTTAAACACAGGCAAAATATTTCACGGTGGAATATATGTAGATGAAATCAGCAAATAGTTCAACACAAAAATCCTGTTTCATTTACGTTTTTTCAACAGGTAAACAATTTGTCGAAAATATGTCATTCAAATAGTGTTTCGGCTCCAATCTTCAGCTTTAACTGGCTTGTCTGCATTGGGGAGGGAAAATTCTGTTTAATTTTGGTTTATGCCTTGTGTTGAAAAAGATTCATTCAATTTCTCTAGAAAATACCACTTACCGGTGTTCTTTGAGTGATAAAAATAAATTAGAGCTTGGTGCAGGCATGAATCTTTTTTGCCATCCTACTCCTCACACAGGACTGCAGATGGGTTTGCAAATTTTTTAATCAAGTGAGGGTGAAATCTCTGGATAAATCTGAGCGGCAGAACACAAACGATGCATTTTTTCCTGCTGTCTGTGTTCATCCCAATGACAAATGCAGGGCCCACAGAGCACACCTGTGAGAGGTACGTGGCACAGCTGGAGGAGACGTGCACAGCCCAGCAGCTGAATCTTCTCCTCCATAGCTGGCCATACAGATGTGAAAACCATCCCAGTTTTCAGAGTTGGAGATGACAGGCTGTGGAACTGAAATTCTACCTATTTCGGAATAAAATATGATCAAAGGAAGACCTTCAAGTGATTTCTGTTTCCAAAGAAGGGCTCACAGCACTCTGAAATGAAACATCTGATATTCATAGGCAAAAATTGTCTCAACTGTATTTCTCCTGCGACACCTTCTCAGCTGTAATTCCCATAGCAAGGAATTATGAAGGGAGGAAGCGCAATTAAAACACAGACTCGAGCATACATGTGTGTGATGCTGTCTCACCCACAGCTGCTTTCCCACATGAGGACATTAAAATCATCCAAAGGGCATCTAACACGTAACACCAGCCAGAGACCGTGTACATCTTGTCCAATAAAATGTGTTTTGCTCCAGAGAGGTTGGTTTCCCTGCAGCTTTGCCCAAGGCAGGCAGCAGCCCAGGCTCACCGTGGATCACCCTGTGGTTTATGACATGTGTGGGCTGGGACTGAGCTCAAAGCAAGAGCTGGGGAACAGCCCACAGCACCCCCCTGGGAGGAACACAAAGCACAGTATATTATTTCTGACAGAGGAGGATCCTCAATCCCTGCCTGTACCAGCCAAGCAAAAGAACAGCCCCAGCCCTGCAGGAAACCCTGTCCTCCCTGTTCCCTGCCAGACACCCCGTTGTCCCTCACACCTCGCTTCCAACCGCGCTTGCAATCCAGAAAGCTGTCTGCTGTCCTCTCCGGCCACTGCAACATGGCACCTGAAATACCCTACAAGTCAGCCAGCCAGCCCTGCATGGGGATGTTTTAATTATCATTTCCCGGGGCTGCCATCCCGGTGGGTGAGGGCCTGGTGCCACCAGAGCTCAGCCCATGCTGTGAGCAGGGCTTAACAGAGCTGTCACAACGGCCCTTCCTTCCCACATCATCGCTCCTGATGTGACGTTCAGGTAGGGAAATGTACTTCAGAAAACCTCCGTGCTGAAAAAGGCCTTTCTCACCTCAGCGCTCAGTGGAAGCAAATATAATAGTACTGCTGCTGCCAACAGACCTTCGACTGCAACCCAAGCTCCCAAACACACTTCTAGGCTTTCAGCACTGAGTATCTGCTTCGACCACATAAGAAAGCCACTGGCATGATTTGCAATTGCAACTCAATACATTTCTAAAAGTTGAAAAGTTTTGTGTCTAACTTAAAAACATTATTTGGATTTTTTTGTTCAAGATACAAAACCTGCATTATTCTTAAAATTTTCATCTCGGGTAGTTACCCTTTTGGAAGAAGCCAGTGTCACACTCAAACAGTCTGTAAAACTAGGAACAGCTTTCCCAGAGTCTAATTCAGTGACTTTTCAACCTCTTCACAGCAGATAACTAAAACCCATTTACAGAAATACCAGCACCCTGTACAGCTGTTGAATACTTTCTAGAGAGCTACAGTACCAGCATCAGAGGCAAAGCTTTGTGGACAGCAGGTGTTAGGCAGGAATTAAACGCTGTGGGGAAGAGTCACTTAAATACCACTCTTTTTGCAGGCAAATACTAAACCCTCCAATTCTTTCTGCATTACATTCGCAGAAGTGCAATTCCATCCAGAAGCTGCTAACACAGATAATACCAGTTAATGTTCCTGTGCATAAAATCAACATATAAACTGTACTAAATCCCTCTGTCTACAACAGTCTAACAGGTTTAAAATATATAAATTGTTATAGTATGACTATACATCGTATATTTGCTTTGGGGTTTAATTCCCATTAGTTTTCTATCAGAATAGTCTGATGAAAATATCAACTTGACTCCAGAGCAGCCGGTTCACAGAATCACACTGGGAAGTTAAATATTTACAGTAAAAAAAGCAAATATTAAATATGACAGAAAAATACCATGAAGCTCAGCTGAAGTCTGCAGAGACTATGGCAAACTTTCAAATCACAATTGCAAAATGTTGTTCATGAATCTGACATCCTCAGTCCCGTATTCGGAGTTTTTCAAACCAGCTCCATGCTTTGAGCTCGCCTACTGCTGTTCAGCCTGGAGAACCTCAGCTCAGATTTGGTAACCTCCTTGCTGCCTTCAGCCAAATCCACTCAAAAGCTCTGAAGGCGTCTCCCTGACCTGTCATTTTATAAAACGTCCCACAGACCTCTTTGCATCTTTTCACTTGTTTCTTTCTCCATCCTCATGAAATTTAGACATCTCAACTCCATTGTTCAGGATCTTCACAGGTTTACCCTTCAACACTACAGCATGGATGAAGGTACATTTTCCACATGATCCAGAGACAACATCATGCATGAGTCTTGGACAACCACAAATCCCCAGTGCATTTCTGACAATATTACTGTGACCTCTAGTTACTTACTGCTGTATCAGAGCAGCACGTGTCACTTGGTGTTCACAGCATCACCAATGCTGTATCTTCTGCTTACATTTGCCAGAGACACCTGTGTTTGCCTGAGATGTTTGCTTTACACTGTCAGCATGGCCAAGAGCAGACCGTACCATGGACTGTAACTTCACTAACTGAACCCAAAAGCTCCCAGGGCTCTGCTGTGCAGAAAGTCACTGGGGCACAGGAGCACCATGGCCATATTGCCATGCCCAGCAGCACCCTTCCTCTCCTTCAGCCTCGAACTCTTGGCCCAAAATTGCTTTTGATAAAGGAGCAAGACCATAAATCAAGCTGAACTCAAACCAGCAGCCTTTTGCTCACAAGATTAACACGGACTGCAGGCAGCCAGCATAACACATGGAAAGTGTTACCTGTGTCCAGAGATGCCATCATAAAGTTAAACCCACCAACAAGTGGAGTCACATATACAACCTTCAAACCAAGCATAATTCTGTGTTTTGTGCCATTAGTCACTTAACAAAGTGCCCACTTGTGTGTTTTGCTGCACCAGGCTGAGCCGTCATAACTTGTTGTACCAATAATTTCAATTCACTGTGCAAAGTATTTAAAGAAGTTGCAAGAGAAAGTTCTGGGGGATGTGGGGAAGAAAAGGTTAGCACCTCCTGCAAAAGTCAGTTCTTTTCCTTAAAATAGTTTGTGTCCTTTGAAATCAAGAGAAGGAAGATCTGGACTGTGAATTGATGTTTTATTGTCTTTGATGTTTGCGATAAAAATAACAGTATTTTTTTAATTGCTGAAAGTGACACAGATTCAGAAAATTGTCTTGCTGCCTAACTGGTGTCACAGATAACAAGAACTTCAGGGTTTCCTCCTGGAGCCATGTGACTGCACTCAATTATCACGTTCACATTTTAGAAAACCTAGTCCTAGCACATGATTTGAGCATAAATCGCTAATTCTACAATCAAAGGCAAAAATCCCTCAACATAGTTTTCTCATATTTTAAGATTATTTTTTTAGGTTGGCAAAACTCATGCTGGCTGGACATTTGAAGGCTGCATCTCCAATAGCACATGCAACAATGACAACTTTGGCCAGTTTTAGTCATTTCATGAGAATTTGGTAGCATCTGCCCTGAAATGAGGCAGCACCTAGCACAGAAAGTTGAACTGTTTTCACAGGATTACCTGATTTAGATTTTTCATTAGCTCCAAGCTTTTCACTCTGTTTTCTTCTTTGCTATTCCATATTTCAGTATAGGAGTTTTAATTAATTTAACAGTAGGAGAAAAAATAATTTTTGTTATAAATTTATGTATTTTAGATGTCTCTTAAAAGTATCTGCCAGAAAGCGATGATGTGGATCGCCCTGGGAGGGTCTCTGACAGGATGACACAGTAGGAGGTTTTTCTGCATTTCATACATAGAAACTCATCAGTCTGAGAGCATTTTCTCCAGAGGCATTTGACAGGGGACACGTTTTGGAGTGGGGAAAGAGGGTATAGAAGGAAGGAACACGTAAGTGACACTATATATGCATGTTACACAGACACGTATACAACTTACCTACCACCTTCACACAAAATTATGTGTCAGAGCCCTGGGTTCCAGCAGCAGGAGGCAACATTGCATAGAGCTCTTCATAACAAAGACAGGGCTGTCCCTGCCATGCAGGATACAGAACAACCTTCCAATATCTTTCTGGGCAGTTAAAGTTGTAATTTCAGTCAGGTTTGCAAATCTATGGCAAATTCATTCCTTCAGGGCTTGGTGCTTTTTACATACAGCCCAGTGCAGAGGCAGCACAAAGCTGGAACATCTCCTGAGGCATCTCCCTCCATTCATCTGCATATGACCTCCTGCTGACTCAAGCCTGGGAAGAGTTTTGGCAGTAACCCAGGGAAGGGCTAAATTGAGGGGAAAAGGTCTCCATCGCTTCTAGAGCATCAACACTGTATTCTGCAGGTACCACACAAACATCATGGCACCAGCTGCAAGACCTTTCTGACCTTGTTATAATTCCTTAGAAATGCAGCCTTCAGGGGTGAAGTACCTTTTTTTTTTTTAATTATTAATAAGGCAGTATCTATACTGTTAATAGCAAAGTCACTGGTAGCCTATGTATTTTTATTTACAAATAAAATGGCACAATGGAGTCACAGCCATTTTCTTCTGTCCCACTCAAGGCAAAGCTAAGCCTGCAGCAGAATAACTTGATACACAGCATGATTCTGTAGTTTTCAGAGCTAGGAACTCTATTTCTAAATATTAATAAGATGTCCCAAACCTCAGAAGACCTCCATCCATTTTCATTTAGTTTAAACATTCTCTCCTTCCTGCAAAAGGGCAATCTCTGCCCTGAGCCTGCTCCCGACATCACCCGAGAAGCTGCTGAGCACTGAAGCCTCAAGCCCACATGTGACAGGCAGAGCAATGCAATATGAATTAATGGAGAGTGTCTCCACTGTTATAATAATAAAGCCTGGAACTGCTACCATGAATAAATACAGATCTGCAGCAGAAATGAATTCTTCCTGAGTCTGACCTGTGTCTCAGCAATGCAGATGAGCTGTTGGCAGACGGGGCTAACCTTTCCCCACAGCTGTAATTAGTGTAATGGCTTCATCATTACACAGAAGTTTAGATTTGTATGAAGAAGGAGAGAAAAACTCTACCACAATCCTGACTGCTTTCATTACCTAAAGAAATATCAGCATCTAGATCAGGATTGGCCACAGACAGCTGTAGGGGGTTTCTCCTCCAGGTTTGTACATGCAAGACTGGGGGCACCCCAGGAACTGCCACCAAACCTGTCCCCTTCAGCCCCACCAAAACCTTTCCTTTTCTAAATATCCAAAGTCAATCATTCTCTGGTTCTTTTCTTTCACCCCACTGTAGCTCACAATTAACACGGCAGAGATGCAGAAAGATTAGGGTAATGAACTGCATCTCGAGCACCCAGACCTCTGCACTGCCTTCCACAGTCGTGACTGGGAAGTTCACGGCTACAGTAAACTGCAATGCACCCCGGGGGGGGCAAAATGAGAAAGCACCCTCAAAGGGCAGCGTTTGTTACCTCCACAATGCCCTGATGGTTTACTGGAGTCAGGCAATACAAAAGCAGCCGAACAACAGGGTGCAAGATTGCTCCAGTCACCTGCTGGTTGTCCTCAGGCTGGAAACTTACCTAACCCCAGCTAGTCCTGATGAGCTGTGTGTTAATTGTATTAGATTGGCTTATTAAATAAGTCAGGGTGCTCAGGCACGCTGCTAAGCCTTCCAGCCTCTGTACATGTTGTCTTGCTAAAGTCCTCTGAAGGAAGGGAACTGAACCTGCTGGGGAAATCACAAAGACCTAAGATAAGCCTGATTGAAGCGAGCGGCTTGCTTGCAGCTTAGCCCTGGCAGAAGGGAGCTCAGCAGAGCTGGCCCGAGGACGTGGCAAGCACCGGCCATGCTGAAGCATCCCCAGCAGAGCCAACATGTGGCCAATGCAGCCGGGGTCCCCCCGCTGCACTCGCAGCCACAGGAATGCTCTGACAGCACCCATCTCCTCCCGGAGAGGTTTTGCAGAGGTGATGGCAGCGAGTCCTCACGGCCCCTCAGCGAGGCCGGTGATGTTGGATTTGCATCTCACTGGCAAGAAAAGAGGCAGAGAAGCAACTTGAAAACGCCATTCAATTCCCTCGTCTAGAAGAATTAAACTCTATAGTGATTATGATTGGAAATATTTCAGTAACACAAATACCATGTAACAGTTAAAAGGAGTCCACCATGATAAAAAATAAAAAAAGGGCTTGCTGCATTTTTTCCCTACTCGTAACCCTCCATATCTACTAACACTTTGCAAGGCTTCTGCCAACATCAGTCTTAATTTTTCTCACACACGAAACAATCCTTCCAGATGTACCAGCTACACACACCTTTGTAGCTCCCAAAGATTCAGTTACCAGCACATACCTTCAGGAGACACAGTTCTTCTCACAGAGACAGTGCAGCTCCATCAGAGTCCTCTCTGCTGGTTGTCAAACACCCAGCAGCCACGGCTGCCCAGTGGCCCAGCTGTCCCTTCCAGCCCCGGGTCCCTGCACAGACCTTTCTGAAGTCATCTGAAATGACACGGCCTCGAGATGCTCAGGAGCAGTTTGGGATGGTTTTCATCTCCATCCCTCTCATCCAGTGCCGTGGGTGGGACGAGGAGGCGTGCAGCGAGGTACAGGCAGGAACCTCGGCCGACAGACACAGCAGGGCTCTGCTGTGGGGAAAAACCCTTCCCGAAGAGCTGTTATGTGCTGGAACAGCAACAGGGAGCAAGTCGTGGGTTTCACAGCAGAGCTGGAGCAAATGGAGTGGAAAGATCTGCAAAAGCAATCCTGGCCCAGCAGCCCCAGCACAGCAGTACAGCAGCAATAGCAATAAAACCCCTGCGAGTCCCCTCAGTTGCCTGGTGCCATCTATTTCTACTCCTTTTCCCTGCCGCAAGCCCAGAGGTACCCCGGTGTCAGGCTGCTTCCCTTGAATCATCTCACCAGTGCTGCTAATTGAGCTCGGCACAGACTAATTGATCTCAGAAGGGGATATTCTTTCCCTCATGGCAACTTTCTTCAGCGGCAGACCACACAGTGTTTAATCAAACTAAACCGATCAGCTAAATATTTTAAGAAATCCACCTGAGCATTTCTCTACTCAAGCAAATGGAAATCTATTAAGAGCATTAAAAATTCTTAAGGTCTAATAAGCTCCGAACACTAAGAATCATTTTTTCCTCTCTCCTCTCCCCTCTTCTCACAAAATATTACCTTGTCTGTATGTCTGACTGTTAGCCCAGAAAAAAGCACAACCCAGAGCCCAGGGGAGACCTCTCTATAGATGACATTAGGTAATCTGTCTCACTGTGCCACCAGCTTGGCTTTGCAAGAAACCAGCCAGCACCCACCCCACTGCGAGAGCGGAGGGAATCCAGCACGGGGTGGTCCAAAGTGGCAGAACACAGGGATAAAAGTCTGCTTTTGGGGACACCTGCTTGGGTTGCGCTGCTGAAGTGGTCCCGGCGTCCCTTTTAAGTGCAAAGGGAGCGATGGCCTTTGCCCCGTGGATGTAGGCACCTTGACTGCATCAGACACACAGAGAGGTCAGCAGCTGGGCTGTTTGAGCAGTACAAACTGGTTGTCTTTGAGAAATGGCCGTCACCTGGACGGGGATGTGGCTCTCAGGCTGCCAGGCACACCATGCTGATGTCCCCCGGGGTCCTCAGTGGACAGTTGGGGACCACTGCAGCAGGCACCGCACCGACACACAGAGAGAAGCCACTGTTGCCCTGTCAGCACTTGCAAAGGTGAAGTAAAAGCAAGAAGCCAAGCCAGGAGCTGCAGTCAGAAACTTAACACCTTCACAACACGGTCATCCACTCCCTGCAGATGGAGGTGCAGCCAGGAACACGGACAGGAGGGGAGAGGGCCTGTTTAGAAACACAGAAGTACATTTTTCTAAAATAAAGAGCTGCTCTCACTCCTAACCCAGGAGGAGCAGACACAACAGCACTTCTCTGCAAGAGATCGGTCTCTCCTTTTTTTAAATGCAAGAGTGCTCTCTGTTGGAGAGACACTGCCTGCTGTTCACATCCCATTAAAACCCCGTCAGGCAGCAACCGGTCCTTTTCCAGTATCAGCAGGACAGTGGTACCGCTGGCTGGGAGTTAAAAAATGAAAAAGTAACGGTTCTGCATCCTAAGAAAGCATTATCTAGATTTTTTGCCTTGATAAATAAAGCAGCTGTTCTGCCCAACTCAGAGCAAAGACCATAAACAATCAGCATCCCGTGTAATTTTTTTTTTTTCGTAACTTCAGGCTACAGAGTTTCTTTCCATAATGTGCAGTTAAATGAGTTATAGAATCACAGAATCATAGACTCAAAGAATACCTGGCCCAGCAGCCCCAGCACAGCAGTACAGCAGCAATAGCAATAAAACCCCTGCGAGTCCCCTCAGTTGCCTGGTGCCATCTATTTCTACTCCTTTTCCCTGCCGCAAGCCCAGAGGTACCCCGGTGTCAGGCTGCTTCCCTTGAATCATCTCACCAGTGCTGCTAATTGAGCTCGGCACAGACTAATTGATCTCAGAAGGGGATATTCTTTCCCTCATGGCAACTTTCTTCAGCGGCAGACCACACAGTGTTTAATCAAACTAAACCGATCAGCTAAATATTTTAAGAAATCCACCTGAGCATTTCTCTACTCAAGCAAATGGAAATCTATTAAGAGCATTAAAAATTCTTAAGGTCTAATAAGCTCCGAACACTAAGAATCATTTTTTCCTCTCTCCTCTCCCCTCTTCTCACAAAATATTACCTTGTCTGTATGTCTGACTGTTAGCCCAGAAAAAAGCACAACCCAGAGCCCAGGGGAGACCTCTCTATAGATGACATTAGGTAATCTGTCTCACTGTGCCACCAGCTTGGCTTTGCAAGAAACCAGCCAGCACCCACCCCACTGCGAGAGCGGAGGGAATCCAGCACGGGGTGGTCCAAAGTGGCAGAACACAGGGATAAAAGTCTGCTTTTGGGGACACCTGCTTGGGTTGCGCTGCTGAAGTGGTCCCGGCGTCCCTTTTAAGTGCAAAGGGAGCGATGGCCTTTGCCCCGTGGATGTAGGCACCTTGACTGCATCAGACACACAGAGAGGTCAGCAGCTGGGCTGTTTGAGCAGTACAAACTGGTTGTCTTTGAGAAATGGCCGTCACCTGGACGGGGATGTGGCTCTCAGGCTGCCAGGCACACCATGCTGATGTCCCCCGGGGTCCTCAGTGGACAGTTGGGGACCACTGCAGCAGGCACCGCACCGACACACAGAGAGAAGCCACTGTTGCCCTGTCAGCACTTGCAAAGGTGAAGTAAAAGCAAGAAGCCAAGCCAGGAGCTGCAGTCAGAAACTTAACACCTTCACAACACGGTCATCCACTCCCTGCAGATGGAGGTGCAGCCAGGAACACGGACAGGAGGGGAGAGGGCCTGTTTAGAAACACAGAAGTACATTTTTCTAAAATAAAGAGCTGCTCTCACTCCTAACCCAGGAGGAGCAGACACAACAGCACTTCTCTGCAAGAGATCGGTCTCTCCTTTTTTTAAATGCAAGAGTGCTCTCTGTTGGAGAGACACTGCCTGCTGTTCACATCCCATTAAAACCCCGTCAGGCAGCAACCGGTCCTTTTCCAGTATCAGCAGGACAGTGGTACCGCTGGCTGGGAGTTAAAAAATGAAAAAGTAACGGTTCTGCATCCTAAGAAAGCATTATCTAGATTTTTTGCCTTGATAAATAAAGCAGCTGTTCTGCCCAACTCAGAGCAAAGACCATAAACAATCAGCATCCCGTGTAATTTTTTTTTTTTCGTAACTTCAGGCTACAGAGTTTCTTTCCATAATGTGCAGTTAAATGAGTTATAGAATCACAGAATCATAGACTCAAAGAATAAGTTTGGGTTGGAATGGACCTTTAAAGGCCATCTATAAGCATCCTAGTTACAGCAAAGAAGAGCATACCCCATTGGAGTAATGGCACACCTGGTTCCGGGCAGGGATTCAGCACCCGACAGACGTCTCTCTGCTGCAGGGAAAAAAGACCCATCACACACATACAGGCATTTTGGGCCCATAAAGTTTCCTTTCAGCAAGTTCCCTTCCATGAAGTTCCCTTTCTATCCAGGACTGCTTGTAAAACTCTCCCAACCAGTTCCAATTTTGCTGGTCTGCAGTGCAAGCTTACACAGAGCCTGGGGAGGTGTCCACGCACAGCTTCACACAGGCATCTCCTTCGCCACGAGCTGATAGACCCGTCTCCCTCACTCACTGCCCTCCATCGGGCTCCACAAGCAGCGGTTGGCTCAGGCACCTTATGTATTTATGCAGCCTCCTGGGTTTATTTTGTAGCTGAGGCGAAGCTCTCCGTTGCTGCTGGCTTTGCCCAGGGCCAGCTGCCTTTGCCCAACTCACCTTACTTCAAGCTTAGCAACCTCCCCAGGAGCTGCTGGCTCCATCAACTCAGTCCACAGGCTTGACGTAGATAAATTCATTATTTCAGTGCATGAACTCAAGTCAAAAAATAATCTCCAGACCATCCTGTCCAGAGGAACTGACCCTATTTTATTTTATCTTGCTTCACTCATACCCCACAGCACCTTTATCTGTACAGCAAGCCTGAAGACAAACAGAGAGAGCACAGCAATTATAGATCCTGCTATCTGTTAAATAATGGATTTGAGATGCATCCGCTCTGAAGAGTAGAAATGAAATCACAACTATCTCCTCCCTGCCTTCCGAAACATTATCACATGTGTTACCATGGATAAACCTTCACTTTCGTCACTGGCATCTATTCAGTCCCCTGGGGACACACTCTGCATAGCTGTAAAATTAGCTCTCTGGGAAGATGGCAAGAAATGTTGGTCCCATGAAGAAAATGAGCCAACAATCAGATTTGTTAGCCAAAGAAAACTGACGTACGGAAATTCAGCTCATAATACTTTTATCGGACTGCCCTGGAAGCAAGTGCTTAGGAAAAGAGCTCCCTGGTAATTCACGAGGTCAGAAATAGAGAGACAGCCCAGACAAACTGCCCGTCAGGATCAATGCAGAGCAAAAAGTGCAAGGAACGCTACAAAAACTAAGCTTCAACTGTCTTCTGCATATAAATCCCAATTTATTTCCGAACCAAATGACTATGCTGGCACTGTCAGATTTGCCAGGCATCTGAGGGACTACCAGGTCCAACAGAGAGGATTGCTCCACACTTTCTATCTATGCGCAGTGAAAAGACATTTCAAACTCACTCTTCTACCCTCCCAATCACAATTATAAAAGAATCTTATGTAAACAGAGATAGGCTAAAAACATGTTCCTCCTCCTGTTTCCAAGGTGCCTCAGGCCCAGGTCTCTCAGGTTGCTCAGACACTCAAGTTCCCACACAGTTACTCAGCCTTTTTCAGAGCTGGACTCAAGTTCTCCAAGAAAGCCAAGTTAAAGTAAGCCAACCCGGAGCTAATGCTTAACCTAGAAGACACTGTCATGCTTATGGAATCAACAAGTTCATTACAGCTGATGAATGCCATTTGTCATATCAATATTTGCCAAAGGCTTAGTCCTATTATTTACATAGTTTTATAAACATGTATGGGCTATTCTGCAAGTAACTTTTTAACCAAGTCCATTTTCTGAAGTCTCCTTATCTAGTAAGGAGAGCTCTGCCTGCTAATTCTATAAAACTGCCTTACTTCAGTACTGTTCACTAGCAAAGAACATCTGAGTAATACTCTGAATAAAATAAAATACCCAAATCCAGTGTTTTTTCCTGATGCTGCCTGTTGCTGGAAGTCAAGACGGTACCAAGATAACTGCTGAAACCTACAGGGCAAGACATTTGTGTGTCCAGAAACCTCATCCTGGTAAGTCCTACAGCATCACTCACGCTGTGCAGTCCAGTTAAACAAGCATACCATTTCAGAATGATTGGAGTAATATCTCACCACTTATTTTCAAAACGTGCTTTGTTTTTATACATCAAGTGAAAACACAAATCCAGCCCATTTATGTTGGTTGTTTGAAGGAGTTCAGAGAGCCAGAAAAATAAACCAGGAGAGTACTATGATTCTATACTTTATAATCCTATTTCTACTTCCTCTCCCAATCTGCTCACACTCTCAGCACCTCTCATCTCCATGTTTAACTTCTCAGTTTTTTGGGGGTTGGGAATTCCTCCTGAAGACTTGTAATTAAAAGCTGTGTTTCCATCTCTCTATTCTGTAAGAGTGAGCTCTAGGATATAGCAGGTCAGACAGACACTTCCCCCCTTTTCCCAGCACTTTTTCCTAGACAATTTTTCCTTCCTCCTTCTCATCATTAGCTTCTTTTCACTTCCATTTCCATATCTCAGTTGAATATATTCCTTCTGCTGCAAAAACTATTTTCAGCCAACAGTGCCAGACCAAGATTCTATTCACTAAACCTTATCCTCAAGCATCTTCAAACACTCAGTAACAAACACTACAGGTTTAACCTGTGGCTGAAGGAGACAGCACATACACCATCCTCTTGCACTTTCTCTTCTCCTTAGGGGTTAAGCATATGGCATGGAAAAGACTACACTAAAATACGGAGTTTCCACTGATAAAACTGCATTTCTGCAGAATTACATGCATGCAGGAAAGAGAAACTTTGATGACGTTTGGTACTCTTGGGCACTACAGTGACCGAGGGACATTTTAGTGCTGGGCCCAAAAACTACTGCATGTGAAGGATTCTGCACATGGTTTGACCTACACCACAGTTTATTTGTAAACATTTGTTACATGTGCCAATAATTTAACTGAACACAGACTTTGTACAATTCCATGTATAATATTAACAATGTCACACTTGAAGAGCCCAACTGTACTCAGTTACAGTTGTACTTTAAAACCTTCAAAATACAAACCGTTTGGAACACTGAACAAGAAAATAAAGGAAAATCCAAGAACAATGAAGGAAGAGAAAAAGAAAACTCTGAAATAACTCACGATCAAAAAACCTGAAAACAAACATAACACACTTTCTAGTTGGCTCCTGAACAGCTTCAGGTATATCCATCTAGACTGACTACGACTTGGGCTGTGCCAGAGCACAAAAACAATCTCTCTTCTGCAAGTTAAAAGTCTTGCTGAAGACAGAAACTTAAAACAGCTTTACAACGTGCAATGCATGTGATTTTCCCCACAGTCAATAAAACTACCTGAAGAAAAGAAATTGATTTAATTTGTCTTTATTTGCAATACAATATAAAATAGATTCTTTTGGTATGAAGATCTTTGAGATCTTTTTTCTCTTTTTTTTTTTTTTACACCATATTTAAAACAAAAGTCACATACTTTGAGTAAAGCCTCTGGACCATCCCAAGCACTGGAGCTGTAGTCGAGTTTCAGGTATTTTATGGACTTCTTTGGTTGCAATCTCTTCAATAAACTTCAGATATGCAGACCCGAACATTTAAGTTCCTAAACTAGTGTCGAAGCACCTAAATTAGACTGGCTTGAGTTCTAAAAAACTGCAACATATCTGGAATTCTCAGCATCAACTGTAAGATTTATGGGTATTAAACAACTCTGAAGAGCAGGCTACTTTTATTTAGAAACTTTAAACAACCTAATAACAAAAGGTATCCTTCACTTAGTAACACTGAAGAACAGGCAGTGAGAACAAGAAATTTTTATCCGTTTTCAAACTTCCATACAACTTGTGCTATCATCACTTTACATACTAGTATAGACAGCGCGTGGCAAAATTCAATACAATACGCCCAACTAGCTCATCTACTACAGCTCACTGTAGCACTTAAAGTAACATCTACAGTACTGAAAGTGTTAAGCCATTGCCTACTGATTAGTTCCTCTACAGTGCTAGAAATTGGCTTAACCTCCACAAAACAATTCTCACAGTGAATGCTTCCTCTGCCATTTCTAGCAGATTGACATCCAATTCCATTTTTAATTTCTTTCGAAGGAAATAAGGCAACTTAAACAAAAATGCTATGGAGAGTATCCATGTCCAGTTCAAATGCCATGTAGTGTAAATGACCGATTTCCTATAGATAACCCAGCTCTGTAATATATGTAGAATATTAAATTCAGCTGCTGTTGGTAAAATACAAAACGAAAATAGATGTAAGAAAGCAGCACTGAGCAAACTGAAGTACTACAGGCTTCCAGTTCCTTAGAGCACAAGCCCCACACTTATCCTTTAGGAATGTGTACAAAGCAAAGGAAAAAAAAAAAAAGAATGGAATTTTCACAGTTGTAACTGAAGCCACTGCATTATCCTATCATGGTACGTCTGTCCTTTTCAAACTTCTGATGTGGTTTTTATTACAGACACACAGAACAGGATACAAACCCAAATGTTGCCATTTTTCTCCTTGCTGTTGTCCAGCACCATCTATGCCACAGATTCTTGGTCCACTACGTACTGTAGACTAGTAATGACAGGACAGTTAAGTCTCATTTTTAATTATGACTGTTTAAAACAAGGCAATTCCAGTAAAGAAGAGTTGGCAGGGTACTTTAGACAGCTGCGTTAAAAGTCTTAACATTTTACATCTCTTGTTCTGCTTGTGTGCTAAATGGGACAGACTTCTTTTAAGCTGGCAAGAAGTTAATGTCTAATATAAACAAAGTGAAATCATGCTACATAAAATCATCCCCTACAAATAGAGCCAGAACATGATTTTAGATGAAACAGCTTACTGTTAATGTTTGTCATAATCAACAGCTGTTCAAGGAAAACAGATTCAGAAGTCTCTGCCTACACATCCTCTGCTGTTATCTTCCTTTTCTGCTGACTGTCATGTGAAAAATCAAAAGCTCTGTTCTTTCAAATATTAATCAACAGGACAGACCTAGCTATCTATCTTATACTTTACTTACACCAGGAGTTTTCCCACAGCAATCATCGCCAGCTTCAAATAACAATGAGCATGATCAAGTCTCAGACACTTCTGGTTTCATACAAAGAGCAAGGTGAATGTTATCATGAAGAACCCCCTGAACAGAGTTGCCCACTTCAGCCCTTCCATAATTCCACACCTCCATCGAATTCTGCCAGAGATGAAAGTGCACCACTCATCTTCAAAGTGGCCTTAAGTCATCAGCAGGCTTTTAAATCTTGCACTAACCTAGCCTCCTGTGAGCATCCAATCTCTTCCCATTGTACTGATTTGTCAAGGCCTCAGTGTTGAGCTCAACTACAGAATTCAACAAGTCTTAATGCCCCATATCATCATGATACTTTTTTTTTTTTAAACAGTAGGTATCACTGAGCTTTCAGAGGAAGAGCCAAATCTCTTACCTTTATACAGAAAGATTTTCAGTAATACAGTACAAAACTAAACAGAATTTATGTTTGAGTAACGAACATAGAAAACTACTATTGCCATTTTGTGGTGACAGCATAGAAATTTAACAATCATCAGAAAGCCTAGAAAGGGCATGTTTAGTTATAAAAGAAAGATTGTCTCAAGATAAAAATAGTGCTGACAGCTAAAAAGCTCTCTGTTGCAGCAAGATATGCAGTAATGAGTAACAAGTTCTAGACAGTTTAAGCACTTCCCCAATACTGCAACACAACATGTTTTTTTAACACTACTTTTACATGGGTTATGCTGCAGCAGCGGTACACTTCTTAGTGGTTGGCACTAGGAATTAACCATAATAGAAGAAAGGCATTCAGTGATCAATGCATGAGAATCCCTATTTGACCTGTTCCTTAGGTGTGGTTGAAAAAAACCGAGGAAGGAGACCATCCGTTCCATTCTGACAATACACCTTCCTTGAACATGAGGTTCTTGGCGGGAAGCGGAACACCCATATCTGCAGAAAGAGGCTGCAAAAGTGAACTTGAAGAACCAGCATCATGGAGCTGATCCAGCGTTGAAATACCTTCCTAAAAGCAAAAGGAAGAGAAAATAGCGTCTTAAGGAAAAAAAAAAAAGACAACAATGACAGATTTAACAGGTAGAATATGACAGGCTAATCCAATCTGCAAATACACTTAGCATTTCTGAAGCATGTTTCTTTAATCCAATAAATACCAAACCATTATGGAAGTAGAACCAGAAGAAACAAGGGGAAGCCTGAATTAAACATACAGCTGCCTTAGATGCATGTGTGGATGCATAATTTGGATTTCCAAGGAACCTTCAGGAAAATCTGAGTCTTAAAATGGAAGAAAAGACCTAATGACATTTATGTAAAGGTATAATGTCTTCAGAACAGCCATCATACTGCTATGTATCCCATACTGTGCTAAGAGCTACGCATATATTTGGAGGCCATATTTTGGAGACCATATTTTGAGTAGTTTTATTTCCCAGAACTTTGGTTTTCTCAGCTTAAAAATCACTTCAGCACCATCTTTTTTTCCTCTCTATGCAGATCACCATCAAGAAAAGCATCTCTCAGAGATAACACCTGAAAGATTAGGACAGGAGTCACTTGAGACTGTTTGACAGATGATTTCAAGGTTTCAAACCTACTGGGAATTTGCAATGGTTTTATGAGGAAGTGGTTTCAGGGTCACGCCATCCATAACACCACCTTGTTAAGTAACCTGCAAGTTCCTCACCTTATTGAAAATACAGAATTTTAGAGAAAAGTACCATAAAACATAAGCAACTAAGCAGATTCCATGTAGCCTCACTGCTATATATTTCCATGCAGAATTATAGCAGGCTGCAGACCTGGCATTCCTCCTTCCTTGCTACACAAGACCCCTTTTCTCTATCTATGCTCTTAAAAAAACCCTCCCAGAGAATGCAGTTTTATGTATTTGCATTTATTCAAGTTCTAGAGGATCTTAGGACAAGTGCAAAAAGTAACTGGTATGAAATACATATTAATGTATTTTATTTTTTTTCTAAGGGAACACAGTTGATTTGAGATGCAGATAAAGTCGCAAAAGATGAGCACATCCATGGTTTGCAGTAAATCTCCCTAATATATATAACATAAAAGCATTCAAGTAACCAGCTGGTATTATAGCACCAGAGTGAAAAACAGTTTTGCTGTGCAAGTCCCATAAAATACAATGAAACTCATTACACACAAGATGCAACCACAGAAGCCAAGAAACAAGTATTAAATAAGGCTAGGAAAGGGGCAGGGAAGCGCTCGCTTTCTGCTACTCATAGAATGAGGTTGATAATGCTCTTAATACAGTTACCATTTAAAGAAAAAGCAACCCAAACAAACCATGTATGTTTCCATACAGCCAAGAAAGAATGGTGAGTAGAAGGGCAAAAAAGAATAACAGACCACACAGAGTTATTTACATCTGGATTATTGGTCCTTACCTGGAATGAATGAACAAAATTAAGGACCTGAAGAGACAGCTTTCTACTGGAATGTAGGAGTTTTTGGAGGCTGTCAAAGACAAAAGAGAAGAAGCTATGTCCAAGGTGCGCTGATTTTTTACTAGTAAAGTACCACCATAGTAACGTGCTCACAAGTAACTCTAGTAGTACTTAATGTCATGTGACACAGTTAAAAGCTTTCACACTGAAAGCTTGACAATGTTGTCACCAGTGAAGAGGTGCTTGACTTCTCTCATCTGCTATTGAGTCTAGTCAAAAAAGGGTATTTTCGCTATCATTTACACCATGCTATGCTAAAGGGAAAGCATTGCAATTGAAAAAACACTGTTTTACATAAGATACATTAATATATTAGACTTTATCATGTCTCATTCTTATCTAGGTCAGTCTGGTAACATGACTTTTAAGAAGCAGATTAGTGACACACTGTTAAAAAGCAGGTCAACTAATATAATAAAATCCTTAAGCCATGTTTTTCAAGCAGCCTAATTTTTGGTCTCCAGATGCCCTAGAAAAAGAAAAAAAAAAACAACACACAAACAAAAAAGCAAACCCCAAAATCCCACCGTTGAAAAAGTAATCTTTCATAAAGAAAAGCTAAAAAGCTACAGTAAAATTCAGAACATGATCATAACCCATGACTAAACTTAGCAAATAAGACACCAGTAGTAAAGAAAATTTCTACAAAAGCTAACTGCATTTTACATTGAAGCATTACCAGTAAGCTTCCCCAAGAACAGGGTTAGGCAGGTTAGGAGGAGGAAAGAAAGCCTGTGCTAAGCTAGGAAGGGGAAATGAGTAGCAAGTCACACAAATTTACTTTCTTTCCTGATCTGTTCATAGACAGTTTACTACAAAGAACTCATTTTCACGTTGCAGAAACTATAAAAAGCCAAATCTTAATCTTAGCTCAACTAAGGTCTATTAGATTATATATTATAGCTGGCATCTACAAGCCAAGAAGCAACCAACTTACACACTAGAATTAGGTACACTATGAAACTTTGCTCAGTTCTGCTCCTATAGTCATCAAGTTGCAGATGTCATTTTTGCAGAAGCTCTGGATGTAACACATACAACCTGTTAAACGTGTAGCTGATAAATTACAGCTCACCTTTCTTTTCTACACAATCCATGAGTGGCAATTTTTCTGCAGACTTTCTGATTCAACTCAGAGCTGAAGAGTGGAATGCCAAAGCATAATTCCAGGGGAACCCACTCCAGTTCTGTTGTGGGCACTACAGAAAGAAAACCAAGAGACAATCAATTTTTAAGAAAAGACAAAGCAAGAATATTGATCCCAGAACCAGTAATCTCACATCAGGCTCCACTGGACTGTTCATACTTTTAAAGACAGTTCATCTACTGAACTGCTCAAAGATTTAAGGGAATCTGAGTTTTAAGAAGGAAGAACAGTTAGTATTGATTATTGTCTGGGATAGTAAGTGCAAACAACATGTTCAGATCCTCAAAACGAAGATATCTCATTGGACAAAAATGTTTAGTACAAACTATGTGTCATGTTTTTACCTTCAAGGCTTTGCTTGACTGCAGAATCCACTGGAGTTTCTTCTATTACCATCTCAAATGATTCTGTGCTCCCATTTACATCAGATCCCGATACTAGTTCAGCCTCTCCTAAAGGTAAAACAATTCTTACATAAACATGCAGATGCATATGTTTAGTTACCACCTGATGTAAGGAACATGACACAAGCTTTGCCCAAAGACCATATGGCTATAAAACTGAAGGAAGGGATATGGAGAAACATAGGGTCTGATTCATTTCAGGATTAAAGAGTCACTTTGGGATTCTCCACACATTTATGAAAGACTAAGTTTTGGAATATAAAAATGACAAAATTTACTTTTAATATTTTGAAATTATTCTTTTTCTTCCATTGACTGTTCTAGTCCAATGATTTTTCAGTCTATATTTGCTTTTTCTGAGCTAGTAACAAAGATAAATTAGGAAGTAGGCCTATACCAATAGATTTACACTCAAAATGGATTCCTATCTGTGTTGGATAGTAATTTGTAGAGTTCCAAATCAAAGAATGTAATCCTTTGTTCACTTTGCTAAAGTGATTGTATGTGAAACTATGGGAACACAGCCAAAAAAGACAATTATTGATAACTAACCTCTTCCATCAGAAGCATCGCTCAGCTTTCTGTTAGCATTCCGACTCGAAGGGTTCAGCATCGTGACATAGCCACAAAAATGCTGCAAGTCTACTTTGTTTCTCAGGATTTTTAAAGCCGTATGAATGCCCATGTTCACACGAGAGAAATCTAGAAGGAAACAACACATATTCCAACTTACTTTACAAGAAGCCTCCTCCATAACCGTATAGGTCATCTCTAGATCAGGCTAATTTTTTAATCTGGATTTTTCTCTCTTGTAATGGTCCAGCTTAGTGATCACGTTGGTAGAACTGGGATAACACATAAGTGATCACAGTCTTCCCACACCAAGCACTAATTGGCATTTTATAGTACAGTAAAAGAGCCAAAGAGAAAGAAAAACACTAACAAAAGATGATCTCTCACACACACAGACACATACAGACAGCAGAGACGGTAGGGTTCAGCTCAGAATCAGACATCCAGCTCTTCCAGTGCCAGAGTCTTTTATGGCAAATTCCATACAAGAGACACGTTCCACATATTTGAACTTATGAAGAATCAGAATACAGTATTAGAGGTTAACAAGTAGTTTCAACATTGAGTTGTTCACGCTAGAACTTAAGAGATTCTGTTTTCAAGATTTTCTACCTAGCATTGGGTCAGAAGAAAACAGACATCCCAGAGAGAGACAAGATAAAACGAAATCATTTTGAATCTAGTAAAAACTAAATTAGGAATATAGGTTTACTTCTAGTTGGCCCAGACTTTTCTAAGTGGTAGCTTAATTTTAGATTTCATACCTGGAAATTCATACTTTCATGACAGCTCTCAGTTGGGAAGGCTATGGCCTTAACTACTCAAAGCTTGTGCCCTACTCATCAAGGAGTATTTCAGAACATGATAATTCCCATCTAATCACTTGAACTAAGCAGACTTTGAAGGAATAGGAGATTTTGCTAGCAAAGCTCTTCTTGGGGAAAAAACCTCTATAGTAGTTCCTAGTGCTAATAATTAAGACAGTAATTTAAATAGAAATTAAGATAGTTTGTTCAGTTTCAGTCTCACCTGCCTTACAGTTAAAAGATGCTGAATACAATACACAGATTGATTTCTGCAGTTAATAAATATGCTAGTTAATAAGAAAGTATGCACAAAGAAAGATTTGGAAGTATTTGTGGAAGGTACTTTTTTACATCTGTGCTAGGAGAGAAGAGAGGTCCAAAACCACATTCTGCTTAGGACAGAGAAGATAGAAAGGAGAAGACTGTATCTCTAAGCTTAGAACAGACTTGTCAACCATTTAATTATTGTTTCGATTTTCTCATCTAACTTGACTCGTAACTTCAAGAGAATTTGTATGAAAAGGATTATTGCAGCCTTACTGCACAAGGTAACATGCAAGAAAATTAAATTGGGTGGAGTACAGATTCAGTCAGTTACCTCCCTGCTGCTCAGCTTCATCAAATGGGAAAGGTATATGCACTGTTTCTCCCACTCCGTGCATGCCATGCCCCTGAACAACAAGAAATTTGATTAGAAACAGAAAAATACACTCATCAGCTTAGTCCTACTTGTGCTCCCTTTTAAGGAGTATCAGTCAAGTCGATGAAACAAATAAGCGGATTATTAAAGTTTTTGCTTAGTTGAAATAACTAATCTTCTCTTCCCCCTAAAATGCATGTGAGTAAAAACAATGAAGTTAGACTTCAGTGAAAATAAGCAATTTTTCTTTCCAATTACTAGTTATAAATAGATTTCATAATCACCAAGCACTTTTGGAGAAAAATTGAGTTTACGCCGTTAAGTACAGAACATTTTTGAGCAGTCAAGGCTCAAATGTCACAAGTGGGCATTAGAGAATGTATAATTTTGTTTGTTACAATACTAAACATATTTATGTGAATGATTAATTCTGAAAGTTCAGCTGAAATGATGAAAGAGAAAAGGAAGCTATTTTACTTCTCCCAAATAGACAAACTCACCCTACTTCCACTGTTTGTGACAAAGAGCATGTTTTGCTGTAATTTACTATAAAAGCTGAATACGAAGCACTCTGAAAAGGTGCATTTTTAAATAACAGTTTGTACTCCCAGCTATCTTATACCACTACTGTCTAAAAAACTTGTGGGCTCTTCACTTTCATTCTAGTTTCTTATATCCCTAACACTCTTATAAATCCACCTCTCATTTTTAGGTGGCAAAACTCTACTATATCTGTCCATAATACAATAATGCATACATCACATATCTTACTACCACTGAATCATAGCAGCACTGGCTACAGAAGTTAAACCTATTTCTCAGCCCTCACCAAAAGCGTAGCTCTCCTACGTTGTTAACCTCCTCTATAACGTAACAGCTTAACTCCAAAAAATATGCGTGTTTTTGTCATTTATACAAAGCACTCTGTACCTGAATTAGAACAGCAGAATGCGTTAAAGCATCATTCAACATCGTGAGCACATTTGAAGTAGGAACTACTCCTGGGTCATGACCCCAAGACGTGATTAGTAAGCGATCATAACCCTAGAAGAGAGAGAAATTTGGGAGAGCAATTGATCGCTGCAAAGACAAGAATTCCAGTCACAACCTCTATATACACAAAATCACAAACAGCTCAGCATGTTTCAGATCAGAACATGGGAAGGGCTGGAAAGGTCGTAAGAGGAAGTATTACATATTGTGCTTATTCTTCCTATTTCCAGCCACTGCTATAGCCAGGCTACTGGGCTAGGAGACCTTTTTTCCAACATAGTGCAACGTTTAAATAAACTGCAAAAGTCTCCATCACAGATTTCTACAGTGGACAAACTGCAAGAGATCATCTTAGCCATCTTCTAAACCTGTTATACTTAGAGACGTCCTTTCTTATGTGATACTACAAAAAGCACAAGACACTAAGTCTTTGTCTTTTGATATAGCTCTTCCACATCTTTGTAACACACTCTAGGGATGGGCTTACAAGCTAAATTCACAATCATAGTACCACATTTTACACTAAAATTGCATGGAGTGGCATCAAATACACTGGAGTGTGACATTATGACAAGAGAGACTTAAGTAGCATTCCTTTTTCAGAACCTAGAATAAAATAATAAAAAAGACACAAACCAAGATGCTACATAAAACTCACTTCCAGAAAAGGTACATCATCTACAGTGAATTAGACCTCTGACTTCAACTGTGTACAGCCTATCTTTGAAATGTTTGGAGAACAAAGGGAGAATAAATCCATCCATATGCTACCTGAAAAATGTCTGGAAGTTTTCGAAGGCGCGTTCCTTTCGAGAGCAACAGAGAGGGTGGTCCTTGTCCAGTTATGTGGTAAATATACAGTTTGAACCAAACTGAACTGACTTCTGGTATCGCAGGTCCAATATGCTGAAGAGAGATTATTCAAGAAATCAGGATCAACTTAATATTGCAACTGTTATATATACAGGTATCATTTAAAAATCAACCTTTTTAAAGAAATACAAATCCTGTTCAAATGTATCACTCTGCTACTGATGATATTATAGAATCATATTCTAGATCCTTAGTCCTGTATTGCAAGACTCTTGACAGAAAGGTGACATTTCTATGAATATAATAAATTTAAGAACAAAATCTCTGTCATTGACTCTACTTGAAAAAATAAATTGTTCATAAATTAAGCTTAATTTATTAAGTACTCACGGTTTTCTTCACTAAACACTTTTTTTAAGATGGAAAAAATATTTTACTATTCTACATGCCAATAATTGAGACATTTAACATGACATCTAAAAGATGTATCCAAAACAAAGCTATTAAGCAGATATAATATTACTAGGTACTGAGGTGAAAAAACCTCAATATTTTCTCACCTGCGGTGTACAGCTGCTAATAGGGCGAATCTCATTGGTGAGCGGTGCCATGGAAACCAGCAGAGTATAGTTTTTGTTGAGAACTCTGCTGCAGGTAGCTGGATCCAAGCCAAGCAAACTCTCACACCGTAAGAGATCCAAGGGAAACCCTGTATGGAAAAATGTAAGATTCTTAAATTATCACTTCAGATGGAACATACAACCGAAAATATGATTTCAGAATTTCTATTCTCCTGTTTCCACAACCAAGTTTTACATTATTGGGGTGAATTTTAATAAATCTGTACATAGTTTTAGCAATTCCAGTCATACAGGGTTGTCTGGCACAGAACTACAGCTTGCTCCTCATCAACTAACTGATCCCAGGAAACAAGCACCAAGATACCAAAGTTAGTTAAGGTTTTTTGAAAAATAAAATAATTTTTAAAAATCTATCCCCATTAGAAGAACACACTCCTTTGCACGACTTGAAAATGTTTCTTTGGCAGAAAAACTCTGAATAAACAATGACTCCTTCATTATGGCCTTCAGAAGCACACAATTTGAAACCAATCTCTTCCTCAAGTTCAGCTTGTCTTATCATCATTGTGCTTTAATCTCTTGCTTTGGATGTTAAATCCGAGTTTTGGCAACCAAATCTGTCATTCAACAGGCAAAACCAGCAATGCAGGTTCAAAGGATGATGAAAAAGTGATGTTTTGTCTTCAAAATATTTTTAAAGAAGTAGGATATGGATTGCTTTCTGAAATAGCAGTTTTATCAGAAAGCTGAGTCCATGGCAGATTAAGTAAACAGAGAAGGACTTCCTCAGAAGTGTCCACAGTACCGTTATTTGGCTGATCAGGCTGTACAGCTTGTGCCCCCAGGTCTTTATTGTGTCGCAAAAACAGTATTGTGTTTCTCAGTGTAAGTGCATGATCAAAGTACCGCTGTGCTTCCCCTTCACCTGTGCTTTGAACCTAAATAAGAAACAAAATTAATGCATACAGGTGGCAGACAGTTTCCATCAATTACACAAAAGGAAACATTAACAAATTAGCATTTTAAAACTTTGTGACGGTACAACAACCTTGCAGCTTATATACAAAGGTGACTTACAACAACTATTAAATGAAAAGTGAGTCTTGGTCGTGCTAGTCAAACAGTCAAAAAGGTCACAAAGACAGTATCTACAAATCAGAACTACAACTCAGTCTCAATTCTGTCTCAACATGAGGAAAAAAACTTCTTTAATTTGAAGGTGCCAGAGCATTGGAACAGGCTGCCCAGAGAGATTGTGGAGTCTCCTTCTCTGGAGATATTCAAACTCCCCCTGGATGCATTCCTGTCCAGCCTGCTCCAGGTGACCCTGCTTTGGCAGGAGAGGTTGACTAGATAATAGACTCTAAAGGTTGCTCCTAACCCCTAGCATTCTGTAATTCAGTGAAATGTACTTCATTAACTCACTTTGCTAACCAGACTCACATTCATATATATGCATGGTGTGTCCCTCAAAGTCACTAGGAGGTATAAATGTTGTGATAAGAAACATTTTAAGTGAACCACTTTGGTTCAGAATGATAAGGTGCTTGTTCTTATCATTGTATTGCTAAATAAGCAGTTTTACACAATAAAAACACCAGAGGTTTTGGCCCCTTTAACAATTCAAGTTCTGAAAAAGCATTCGGTCAAACACTAACAAATTACCTTTTCCAGCTCCACCAAGAAACTGTCAAGACTTTCATCTGACAGTTTCCCAACTTCAAACATAGTGACTGCATGACTTTTCAAGTTCTGGAAGAACAAAACAAAACCATCTAAATTCTTTGAGAATGGAACATACAAGTCAAAGTTTTATTAAGCAAAAACATTTCTTAACAATAAAATACAGAAGTTTTTCTAAATATTTACAGCTGTATTTTATTGAAGTCAAAGTATTTTAAAGCTATACATATTTATTCTTGGTACAATACACTGAACAATTTTGACATACTGGTGAAAGATTTCCCATCATTAAAAAGGCAGTGAGAGTAGAATCAAACAGGAAGGCAATACGCTTTGTGTGTCCACTAGACAGATTCAGGCTGCTCACGCTGGCTGTTTCAGCTAATAAAAAACAAAACAAAAAAAAAGATCACATTTGTTTGATTTAAAAATAAAATCACCAAGTTTAAGTCAGATCTATTAAAAAAATAAAAAAGAAAAAACCCGTTCTTTATTGTTATACTAGTAGAACTGAATTCCCTTATCACTACTAAACTACTGATTGACCTAATTCAGAGGTTGGTATCTTTGTGTCAATTGATATCCATAACACAGATCAGCCTCATCTTCAGAAAAAAAACTATTTGGGTAAAGAATTTTAAACCAAAGTACACACCACCTCCCCCACTGCATATTCCATATGAAAAAAGGATCTACATAATCTGGGTTTTATTTGTTGTATTTGTTTCTTCTTTTCAGCCTATGGCACTCTAGAAGTATTAAAAAAAAATGATCCTATTGTATTATAATTTACTGTTAGTGCTAACCTGGATCATCTTGACTGTTGGTATCTGTATCTGTGGCTGATGACCCAGCTTCCTGTATAGGACTTCTGTTTTCCCCACTGTCCCATGAAAGCAGCATCTTTTGAGGGTCCAAAGTACTCCTATTAATGTGAATTAAAATCCACATCTATCGGTCACAGTAGCACCAGAGAAGTATCTCTGCCTTCCACTGCTAGTAGTCCATGCACAGGAATACCCCATTCATGCCTTTCAATCTAAGCCCTAAAGCAGTCAAGCTTGATGTCCCTCAGACTCCTGCTTTAGATTTGGGGGTTTGAAAATACCAGATTTTGAAAAAGAGACCTGAAAAATCAAGCCACCATTACTGAAAAAGAATCCAATAGAAAAAAAATCTAATTCACTTTGTTCTCACAGTCTGAATTAGCATTAAAGACGACTCAGGCATAACAGTCAATTTAAATGGCTTAATAGTTATTGAACTGAAAGTGCCTGACAATTCTTAATTAATGCACCTTGGCACTCCAAGTTGGAGAACTCTTTGTTGACTGGCATTAACATCACTTTTCCAGGATTTGATATAGATATACATATATGCCAATGTCAGAATTGCAATGGTACCTGACAGCAAGTTAACTTTATGTCCACGTTCACTGAGAGCAGTGCCAAGAGACACTGTCTCTGTTCTACCACAGTAACAGCTGTTATTTCTGGCCCCAGCAGTTCAAAGCAAACGTACACTCGCCTGCTTCAAAAGCAAGCAATTAGGCATTTAAAGGTCAAAAAGCCAGTACTAAGTAACAGCAACAAAAGCAGTACACCAAACTTACAAGCTAAATTATCACTCCTTATCCTCCCATTAAGAAGAGGATCAAGTATTCTTGTCATTATACATGTTAGAAAGCCAAGAGATTCACTGTTGCAGAAGTCAAAGAAAGCAACCAACAGCTTTACAATCAGGTTCTGGTTCTATCTTTCTCTTCAACGAGAAAAATAAGCCTTGTGAAAGAATGAAGACACTTACTTCAGTCTGTTTACCGAAGGAACATTCTTCCACGATGGATGAAGATTATCCAGGTTTATTACTTGGCCTTTTTTATGAGCAAAGCCTAACCGACAATACATGGACACAGCATTCTGAAGAAACACACATACATGTAATAAGGAACTGCTATATGAAACCAGGTTGCAAGACAGTGAACTTTCCACATCAAGTCCAACAGATGCATTATAAGCACATACCTTTACTAAAGATAAGTCAATCTCTAGGACATTTGCAAGCTAAAAAAAAAAAAAGAAGAATCAACAATATAGAATTAACAATGCAGGGTGATTTACCACTTGTGGACTTCAGCATCTTTTTGTTGATCGTCTTTCCATCTGATGGAATTGTTTCACTAAATTGAAGTTACTCCTTTAAGCCTGAAGCTGGATGTTACATTCAAAATAAAAACCAGGTTGGATCTGGCAATACCTCTAAATAAAATCACTTGATATGGATCCATATCTCAGCAGCATGCTTTAGGCCCTTTCAAGTTCTCCTGTCTCACAGAATGGTTTGGGTTGGAAGGAACCTTAGAGATCATCTAGACCCAATGCTGCTACCTTGGGCAGGGACACCTCCCACGAGACCAGTTTACTCCCTGACACAGGGAAGTTTTACTTACCTCTGTCACATTAGTGTGTTCATCTATTGAAACAAATATCTTGTACAGGAGTGTTTCAAAGTAATCACCTTGCACTCTATTCATCACGAAACCTTCAAGTGGTGGCACTAAAAAGAAGAGTTATTGCAATATTACAATTCAGTAACTAACTTTATTAAACTGAAACCACATAAAACCAGAAAAATAAATTTACACTTTTCTAGTTTTCACAGTAGCTGTAATTTTCTAGTCACAAAATAAAAACTTAAAGATATTATATATGGTATTTAAAATTTTCCCACTCCTTAAGAAAAGTAATGGTTGTCAATGTGTTTTCCTGTAAAAACTAAATCCAGTCTACCCTGCATCATAATCTTGCAGTCTCCAGCTCATCCACTACAGATAATTTCCAGACACCCAGCCATAAAACAATTTTGTAATGTGTATGCAGATTAAACCATGGTTGACCAGAGTGGGACACAAAAAAACACCCACCCCCCACACTCCACAGCTGAGACTCCCAAAGCTGTTACCTAAGCAGTAATTCTCTCATACTTACAAGACGTTCACTTAACTGATGTCTACTACAGCAACGACAGGCCATTCAAAAGTGCCTGGTTCCAAATGATTTATATCTTTGTGGATTACACTGAATTCAGAACCCCCAAGACCCATCATAACACAAGTTGTTCAAAAGGGCAGCCACGTGCTACACTTGTGCCGTGTGTTTGAGCCCCTAAGTCAGCAGGTGACTAAAGGAGGTGACAAGATCATGAAAGATGGTATTGATATCTATAAAAAAGTTCCATCTGCCTAGAAAAGAGGAGCCAAAAAGGTGTCCTTTCGGCAGAGTAATTATGTTTCTCTGTGCTATTCTTCCTTTTCATTGCAGACATATAGGAAGGTACTTATTTTTAAAAGAATCTCACCTTAATATGTATACAAAATAAGAAAATATAAAAATTGAAGCTGAAATAAATCCTGTATACAATGAAAAACAATGTTTTAATAGGGTTGAAAACATTTAGTCAGGAAAAATTTTCATAGCTCAAACATTTTGTTTAAGCAAACTCATGCATGGAGACCAGCAGCTTCTAAAACAGACAACTACAGGGTAACTAAAATGAAAACAAGAAAACATAGGTATAATACCATTAAATATGTACTTACCTGCTATACAGCTGTCATCAGATATTGGTACATCAAGGTAAATAAATCCTTTGTTATATAAACCTTTATAAATAAAAGCACATTTTAGAAAAAAGAATTTTCCAAAGTACTAATGATACAAAGTAGACCTCCCCATCAGCCAACTCAGAATTTAAAGTAATTTTTCCTAACAGCCTACTTTCCAATGCAGGAATCAATACACCACATCTAATATTAAACAGGTGTCACCCTAAATCAAAGTTCTTTATTTGCGATCTGATGCAGTACAATCAGAGCTCTACAAGCACTTTCAGGACAGTAGAATGACCACCAACTGGAGGAGCTACATTTAAAAAAGATTAATGGGTCCCTGCCGAACAGTTAACTTAGCATTCACCATCATCACTGTAGTGTCAAGAAGTGGGGTTTTTTTTATCCTGAATTAGTTTTGTGAGCTGAGGATTCTGGCTACACTTTGGTTCTGACCTAACTCAGGCTGGAATGTACACACTTCATAGCAAGGATACAAACTAAACCACATCAGCTCTGATGGTCTTTGCAGCCCTGCCACACATCTCCACAGAAACTCTTTCTTACACAACTGCAGAAATAAATTCTGGGGCATTTCAGCATAAGGTACCAGCAAAGCTGCAACATATAGAAAAGGACACTCCATACAATGAGGATAAAATGGCAGATGCTCAAGGAGTTTGTTGATGACTTTGTAATCCCTTGCCTAATATGGTCTGTCTATATCTAATACTTGTTACACTAAAATGGAGAGACACGTTTTTCAGTAACAGTTGCAGACCTTTGAGAAACAAGACAGCCCCATTTTTACAGTCTTCAAACACCATAAAAGCACAAAATTACAAAACCTCCTCTTCTTTGAAAATCAAGGAGTGAAGTTTTACCATCCAGGATTACCAAGTCTGACATTTTTAATGTTAATTTTGCTTGTCCTCATTTAGACCTCCCTTCCCTACATTAATAACTGTCAGTTTCTAATGAAATAATTTGTTGAATCAAACAATAACAGAGGAACAGCTACTAATAGCTCACTGTTAAACCCTTTACAAAATCTAGACTGCTGCCTGTACAAGCTCTTCAGTATTCTCCTTCACCGCCTTTCATGCTTCAGCTGTCTACATCCCCTTTTATTGAGCATGATCTACAAACAGAAAGGGAATGTTTGTTAAAAACTTACTGTGAACTACATTGAAGTCTAAAGAACCAGCAAGCTGAGGACCTGAATCAATTATCTTATCAATAGCAGACTTCTCCGATGTAGTACAAATCTAGGTAAAAGAAATTGTGTTAGTCTTTTGTAGAAATCAGTCTATCCAGCTTACTTAATACCACTCAAAAAAATACAAAACATTGGGATCCCTTTCAGCCTCAAATCAGTCATAAGTAATATAAGAATATAAGAAGTAACTATGTTCTTAATAAAAATACTGGCACTGAAGAATTTGCTCCAGTTCCTGCTAAAGTCTTAAAGTTTTTTACTCTTGTCCCCAGACAAAATTTTACAGGCTCTAGGAACAGTACTTAATTGCACAGATATTTGGCAAGTGAAGTTCACAGTGTAACAGGTTTGCCTTTTAGAACTTACAAACAGGGTTTCCACACAACTGGAACCGTTCTCGAAAGAGGTCCATTACAATATCAAAGTAATGTGTGTTGGGTTAACTACTCTGGGGTGATGGGATGTCAGAATGTAAGTAGCCACTGCCTAAAACATTACAAATAATGCCCAGTAACATTCTGATTCTAATTATTCCAAAGGTGAAGACTCAGCCAAAATTGAACTGTCAGGCCTTAAATAGAAATTTAAGAAAACATATTTTGTTGCTTGCTCCCTACAAAGCACATTATCACACACGTTAGTTACCACAGACTGGCAAAGTCACCCCACTGTACACAGCGCAGAAAATACAAAGGAGGGAGAGGGCAGAACATGTAAACAAGTAAAACATCACAATTTCCATTAGTTCCAATCTCCATATCCATAGAAGAGTTGCTATAAACCTGCAACATAATCTTTGCACATTCTACACAAAAGGAAGCCCACGTTTTCAGGGAATACCAGTGTTCAATCAAAATTAGAGATGCAATCCATGCTAAAATACCTTGATGTCATCCTCAGTGATGTAGCCTGACTGCACGACCCACCACGCTTCTATAGCAATCTCCACGGGTTTCACAGGTAACAGGTCATGAGCAGTTTTCCTTCTGAAAAATTTCTGCAGTGGTACAGTCCATTTGAGAGAGTAATAAAGAGCACTTTCCATGTACAGACAGCCATTTACCTTTATATAAACTGACTTCTATAAACATTTATTTTTAAGTACATTACATTCACAGACTAGACACACACATATACTTGTTATTTAGTAAAAGCTTCCCTCCTCTCTCAAATCATGTGAATATGGGAAGGAAAAAATAATTTGCTTCTGATACTGTAAAGTCTTCCCATAAACCTATGTTTTCATCCCTATTGTATGTGACACTAATTAAAAACCACACCGTTCAAACACATTAGGATCAAGTCCAAATTTAAACTATTTATGACATTTTATTTTTAAAAAAAATTTTAAACTATTTATGCTATATTCAACTAGCCATACTATTAAACTAATAAGTTCTGTGAAATTATTTCATTCTTCATTTCCTATGAAATAATGGTGGTGAGAGGGGGTGAGGTAAGGGAGAGAAAGTTAAAGACAAACTTACTTTTGAAGACCTACATTGGTTCATTAGATCTATATACTGGTTTCTTCCTATACCAAGAAGTCTTAGACCTGCAAAATAAGTAAGGTTTTATTTTTCTTAAGACAGGTTTAAACTCAAGATACATAAAACATTCTTCAAAGAATCAGACCTGCTTCTGTAGTATCATCTTTAATTACTCTTTTTTCCCCAACATAAAAGGATAGTTACAGGAGCTCAATTCAGTTTTAACTGAATGTGACAGAGAAGCTATGTATCTAAAACCAGAGTCCATCACCATTCATTTAGTCTGTACAGGCTAAAAAAAACCAACCTATTCCTAGTATTTCTCAAGTTACAGGGTAGCAGGGAATAATCCAAACCCCCTTTCTCTCCTACACTCACACCAACAGGTAATAACTATGATTCAGATTACAGAACTAAACTTACACCAGATTTTGGTCAATAGTTTTTCTTCCCCACCAATAAAGCTTACACCAAGCACCGCATTAGAACTCTAAACCAAGAGCACAAAAGGCCACACAAGCCTCTAAGGAAGATAATTTCTATCTAGTTGAGTTAAACTGAATAGAATTTAATTCTATAATCTCTAGCCTTCAACCATTAAGGAAATACCAACAGATGCTGGAAAATTACTAGTAGTTTTAAAACAGAGAGAGAGTATGGGTTAAGACAACTTTCTAGTTTGACACTGGCTTTTATGATAAGATGTTAATAAATATGTTTAACTTAATTATACCTCAACAACTGACCTGTAGCTGCTGCTAAAATAAGAGAATTGCTAGGGGAAAAAAAAAAAAACCAAACCAAACAGGGAAGCCTTTGCTCTCTTCATACTCCTGAGTAACACTAGATTTCCAACAAGCTACCTGGCACTGAATAAAATAGTTTTTCTTGATCTGTTTTTCCAGTGTGACCATTACATAGAGGCAAATCACTACAGTTAACTGACAATACCCTTTAAAAAAAACAAAAAAACTACACAACCAGAAAACCCACACAGAGCACACAAAAACACCCCACCAAACTGTTTTCAAAAGCAGCCACCTATTCCTTACCTGACTACACACTATCCTTAAAGAGAACTATATAATTTCATACTGAAGGTGAGGAATTAAGTCTTCAGCTATAAATAACTTCTCAGTGGCAGGTTTGATTAACACCCTCCCTATGCCAGCAGTTTGCATTTTCCTCTCTAAGACTTATCAGTAGGCTCTTGCTCTGGTCTCATCCACCAGGTTCAACATTTTTTGCTTTCCTGATCTCCCCACCTCATACCCACAACAGTAACAGAAAGCAAGATAAAAAATCTGGCATGTCCAGGAGTGTCATAAAATATGAGATTCTCTTCCTCTCTGTTTTCTAGTACATCATTCCTCAATCCACACTGATGCTAATTCACAAGGGTATTAACAGCCTTTCAATGTCTTCCCAAAGCTTTCTGCCCAACACATTGCCAAAAAATGCACCAGAAAGGACCAGCAGCTCAGCTTGCTGATGCACAACGACCAGTAAGACTTTCCAGCCAGAAGTCCAAGCAAGTTGGAATGCAACACAAGCAAGGACAGCACAAGGTTTTGCACCATTCCTATTTATACTCAAACTAGCCCAAGTCCAGTGCTGACCATACGGACAGAATTCCATACGGAGAGCACACACTCCCTAATGTAACTATTTAAATGCTTCTACACCTTCATTCACACGCTTGTGTTCAAGCAAACAGAATCTTGCAAATCCATTTTCAGAAGCTCCTTATTCCCAACTCGTGGAAAGCAGTAATGCAGCTCGGTTATACTCACAATCAGCGGCAGTGAAGTTGGGTAATGAATCATAGCTTTTTTCACTGTTCATTATATCCTTAAAAAGACAAGAAAATTAGTTGCAACAAGGAAGTCATTGTTTCAGAGAAGCAGGTCCAAAGTTATGCCTGCTTTTTCTTTTTTTTCTTAAGAACAAAATGAAATTAAAACGAATTTATTAGTCAATTACCTTATCAAACTTGCCAATTACTTGATTTATGTATTTAACTTACTGTGTAATGATTAAAGAGATTTATGTTTAATTTAAGGTTTACAAAGGAAAATACTGACTGACAGACTAAAGAAAGTCCTGTATCTGTCCTCACAAAAACCCCTGCAACACAAGGAATTGCTAAAGGTAATAACAGAATAAGCTAACAACTAATCCGTTATGTTTGCAATCACTATACACAAAATAAACAAAGCGCTTCTGACATCCAATGAAAATAGAAGAAGGTTGCCAGAGTACTGACAGAAAACAGAAACATCTTTGTTCTCGTAAAAAAGGATCTGCTTCAGGCTTTTGAAAAAGCTTTAATATGTTTAAGTGTCCTTTTTGAAAGGGAATAAAGAAGAAAATAACCGTTCAAATGCGCTGTTTTTTAAAACTGGAAATTCTCTTTGTTTTATTAATCTAACAGATTGAGCTATTTCTTTTACAGTTTGAAGTGACGAGTCACAATCTCAAACAGCAAAAGAGAAAGATGGGCCTCAGAGTGAGTCCCACCCCTGTTCCACATAAAGTCCAGCTCTTGAACAGGTTACCGAGACAGAAGGGGAAAAACTGCAGGTACAAGCAGTTGTCTAGAAAGCTTCCTTACTATTTCCTTATTTGTCAGTATAACCTATCCAAAAGTGAACAAACTACAAGATATTGCTTCGTATGCACTAAAGGGCCATCATTAACATCTCTAGGACAGAAAACAATATATTCTCGCCACAATTTTGTACTCACCTCCATTATGCCAGTGTAATATGAAAACGGTGTTACCCTCAGACCTTTTACCATGATGTCAGACAAATGATAAGGGTACAACATGAGATGATCTCGACTGTATTTTAACAGATCCTCATAATATTTACGTTCGTCTTTCTTGACATGCTTAACTACAAGGGGAAAAAAAATAGTTACATTGTTCTATGAAGTTCAATTTAAAAAAAAAGTGTTACAACAAAATTATTAAAAATAGTATAACAGGAATTGACAGAAAATTAAAAACAAAATAAAAGACAAAACAGGGCATTGAGCATCCAATTATTTCTACATATGAGAGGAGTATTCTCAGAGCCTTTAGGGATAACATTAGAACAGAGCAGATTTATTTTACAGGTTACCAGGAAGTAGCCCATTGAGACAGATGTCTTACAGGCTGTAGAAAATTATCTTTTAATTAGTGAAACTATTACCTACTTCGGGAGGACAAATGGATGCAGTTGATGCAAAATAAATTGAAAGCCTGCAAACAAGTCACAGCCATTAGTGAGTCAGGGCCACTGTTTGCATCTCATCTACTGGCAGGCTTCATTTTATCAGTCATATCCTCTCTTAAAAATCTCAGAAAAGGGCAGCATAACTACAGCAGGAATTCAGTTCCACCTACCAACTCAGTAACCTTAAAGAATGCTTTGCTAGTAAAGCTGCCAAATGGACTCAAAAGTCAAGACTTTTCTTGATGTTTTATCATTTTAAAGTATCTATTCTGAGGTAAGGAGAGACCTTTGAACAGGAATAGTTCCTGCAGTTTTACAGTAAAGACAAACTAAAGCCAGAAGAATCATGTAGAAATTAGAAGTTACTCAGGTTCTTTACTCACCTAAGTTATTCCGGTATCGTAACTGATTGCGGATGCTGTAGAGTACAACCTGCCTTTCATATTCCCTCTGAGAGTTTCCAAGACCCTTGAAAACATAAAGGCCTTTTAGCTGACATGCACAAAACCACTTTTAGTTAAACCACTGCAAAGCGGTTTATGCAGGTGGTTGTCATTACTCAGGAAGTCCCCCGGTTCAATACAGTGAGAGCACCTCCAGTCTCTGTACAAGGTCAAAAGTACCTTTAGTTAAATAAGTCTCTCTATATGGGATGCTGATGTAAGCAATAGTCTTTAGGTATTTTTTTTTCTTAAATCAAAGGCTTTCTTTTAGACAACATGAAGCATCAAGCATTTTACCAAGCTTTCAGTATCTCACAGCCTTAAAGAATTGCCCGGAATAAGCGTAGCATAAACCAACCATGGTGAATATGTGAAGCTTCAACTGTTGCACATAAGGAGGTTATAATTGAAAAAATAAATAATGAAACAGCTCAAGTTGTAGCTTCACACAAGTAAGGCAATCAAGTGATCTTAGGTCACAAGATTAAGGCATAAGCATAGCGCGTTACTTGACTGTCATGAAAGAAGATAAAAAGAGACCTTTGGTTGGTACTTTAAATGCCTTATTTCATAAACTGTCCCCACAAAAGTCTTCATATTACTCTTCTATTCCACATCTGCAACAAGCAACTTGCTTGGATTTTGGGTTTTTTTTTTCCCCCTCTCCTGGCTCCCTCAGTCATGTTCATATTTAAAAAGATCTTTAGATTAAAAAGTACTTTACTGCGTATATGGGATAAACAAGTAATTCACATACTGCAGAATCAGGTATTAGAAAAGAAATACCTGATATTACAGGGTCCATAATTGATTAAACATCCAAACAGGGATTCAAGTACTTGCGCGAAGTACAGAGCACAAATATAGTAAGGACTACTCTAACAGTAAAGTAAATAAAACCAGAAGTTACACTAAAGCAACTAATGCATTAAATACTAGTATGTTTTCTATCCTGAATCATGTTACCAGCAGTACGATATTCAGCTGGGCAAGTAAAGAGAAATCATCGTTCAACTTCTGAAATCACAAACTTGAGGAATTCAATTGCTTAGGGCCTGCAGACACTACCCATCCTCTCCATCCTTCCTTTGTGCAAGAGCAGGAATTGTTTTTTCAGCATCTGCTTTCAAGCAGCATAAGACTCTGGAGACGAGAACATCCCCTTAACTTGACACAATACCTCCCCCCTGCTGTCAGAGGCCCATTAGACGTGGCAAATCAAAATTTCATGAGGCTTTCTTTTCCACAAGTCACTCCATGCAACAGTTCCCTGGCTACCAAGACGGGCAAGTCTCCGATGACACCCGTCCTGGTTCAGCTCTCACACTATTCAGGGATTGACTGGGGGACACCCACCTCAGCAGGTCTTGCATCTGCCCAACCTGAGAGAGGACCCTCACATCTCCCTCTGCCCACTGAGACGCCAAGCCACCCCTACATCCCCCTCTCCTCATAGACAAGCCCCACCCCGGGGAGATATATATATCCCCCAACTCCTCACATCCAGACCCGCATATCCCCCCCTCTCCCCTGAGGCACCACACACACATCCCCCCTCTCCCCACAGAGGAGCTGCACACCCCCATTCCCCCCTCCTCTTCACATGCAGACCCCACACCCTCCCCACACCTCACTCTCTCCCCAGAAAGCCCCACACCGGCCTCATCACGCCCCTCTCCCGACACACTTCCCCCCACCGCGCCCGCAAACGACTCGTGGCCCCGGCCGGCTGCCTTCCCCCGGGGCAGGCAGGGCTGAGTCCCCACACCTCCCCTCACACCGCCGAGCGCCCTTCCCGGCCCGGGAGCTCGCCCGCCCGCCGGCACCTGCTTAACGCTGGCCGGCAGCCGGGCCCAGGGGTAGTTGTGGCGGATGTGGAACTCCACGTCGATG